>NC_090438.1:202077400-202386737 GCF_031143425.1 Pleurodeles waltl | reverse complement strand
CTCTAGGCCAGCGGGGAGCAGGAGCAAGGCCAGCGGAGCTCTCCGCATTTCAGTGTTTCAGTAGAGGATGCAGTCCTCTTTCTATTGTGCTGCATGCACACGTGCGGAGAGACGTTTTTGGCAATCCTACGTTCCAATCCGCTCTTCGCGCACATCTCACAGCACAGTCAGTGTGGCCTCAGAGAACGCCTGACGGGGCTCAAATAAACATTTTAGGGCACTGCCCTCGGGGAATTTAACATTTAACATCTTGATTACTTTTTTGTGTGCAGGTGCTCCTTCCCCTGTACAATCCTCAGTGCTGGCCAGGCAGTTGTATTACTGCCTTAGTGTATATATCTGCATAACGGCCACAGGGTGTTCCCACCCTTTTTGAACTCTTCCATACCTCCTAGTGGTGATAATGTCATACTACGCCGAGGAGGAGGAGCAATTTCAGGAATTGCTAGAGGTGCCCATGGAACACCAGATGGAGGAGAGATTAGTGGAGGCACTTGGTCACCATGTGTAAGACTCCATGAATTGGGCCTTAATGAAAGCCTTGATGCCTTTCACACAATCGTTGACAAATTTTAGCAGGAGAGAATTTTAAGTCAAAGGCAGTCAGCAGACTCGCTCACAATCTTTTGATACCAGGGAAATATCAGGACTGCCATTGCAACGCTCAGGTGAAGCGTCTTCATCAGATATCTTGCCGCAAATGGCAGCTTCAGTATGGAGGGTTCAACCCTCATGAATCCATAACCCTCTTTCCGGTGCTAAATCAGCCTCAGGAGGAGGCATAGGAATGTTTGTCTTCTAACTCGGAGTCGGACGCATCACAAAAAGCTTCCCCTCTACAAAAGAAAATGCGTAAGTCCTACAATGTTTCATCAGAAACACTGGTTCCAGGTGGGCGTAGTGCTGAGGTGGCTCATTATGTTCAGGATAGGTTACAAAGAAGTTTCAAGAAGGATGTCCACAGCTCTCTGCCCCCAGAATGTCCCAGGCCGTCCTTGACTGGTAATGTGACAGATACCCCGGGACTAGATCCCAGCATGGTGACATTCCTTAAAAAAATTGCCAAGGACCCAAGAAAGAGCGAGACCGCGCCTGGCGCGGCTGTCAATATAAACTCCTTGATGTCTCTAGGCTGATAACAAAGATGTTAGATTTAGTACAAAAACATTGCCATGATGTATTACATACCCATCTTTACCCCATGACAAGAAGTTGTGTGTGGTACAATGCATAAAAGCTTATGAAGATTGTGCAAGAGAATTTAGATGTGAGGTTTCTGGTCAATTACTTATTTCTTTACAGAAGCTTTTTTGACCAGTTTCAGCAGCAACACTGGCTTGCTGGGTCCGCTGCCTATTAAGTGAAGCGGGTATAGATACCTCTATATTTGGTGCTCATTCTGTTAGAGAAGCCATGGCTTCTAAGGCCTATTCACCTGGGGTGAGATTGGAAGATATCATGACCGCAGCTGATTGGTTGAGTGGTTCTAGTTTTAAAGTGTTTTATCACAAACCAATTGTAGATGTGGTGTCAGAGGTGGTGAATAAACTTTAAACTAGCATAATCCAAAGCCTCCGGTCCTGACACAGAATTACAAATGTTCTAGCTGACGCGTCAAGAATTTTAGATTCTATTAAGGATATGGAGGCGAGGATTATCCCACCCTAGATATTGATGTTACATATAAAATGTATTCATGTTGTACAATGCAATTGTATTATTGAATTGCACATCCCTATAGGAGTTGGATATTAGTCTCTGTTTTCTTATTCTCATAAGGAGTGAACACTTCTACTTCTTAAGGATCTGGATGGATCGTATGTGGGAATTCAGCGAGCCTGGATGTCGATGAGGTTCGAAGAAGTTACTGGGCTAAGCAAGTCCATCAGTGTTCTGGATTTGATGGCTGGATCGGTTGACTGCAAGTTTTTTACATTGACTTTATGTTATTACTGCTTTTGCAAAGAAAGATGACGGACATTACTGTTGGAACTTTATATAGAGTCAGGAGGCTAACAGTGATTGGACATAGTATGGTTATGGGATAAGTAATTCAAAGTTTTTTTGTATTTGATTGGCTGCTGTTTGTCAGTAAAGATAAGAGAAAGCATAATCCTCACCTCTGTGTCCTTAATAGAATCTATCATTCTTGACGCGTCAGCTAGAAAATGTTTAATTCCTCCCCTTGTTAAAGTTAGTCCCCGGGTGCATCAGGCTGAAGCCCTGCAGTGCTAGGGGCTTCACTCACTCAAGAAGTGAAGCCATGCCACACTCTACCCTTCACTAACTCGTCACAGGGTGTGGTCAGGGAGCATTACGGACCCCGCCTCACTCTGTGGCAACCAAGGGGAGGGGGGGTTTGGAGGCTGCAGCTAGGAAGCTGAGCACTGGACTCTGCGTGGTGTATTCACTCGAGTTTCAGTGGCCCATTGCACAGAAATCATTTCACAGCTTCCCACGCTGCCATACCAAGGGCTTAGACAGAATCAACCTGTACAAACTCTACAGAGTCTTTCAGCTTTGAGCCGCTCCCATGACCCCTCCCAGGCAATGGCAAAGGAGTGTGAAAAGAAGTGCAGTATTGAGGTGGGTGAGCCATCAAACTAGCATTGGAAAGCCAAGGGTCGACACTGGACAGTGCACGGCCCAAGTCTTGAGAATGGTTGTCGAGCAAAGAATGAAACAAACATTATTTTGGAGTATAATATGTGTTTTCAGAATTCAAAAACATATTTTTAACACACAGAAGAATTTCAACTTACTGCATCAGATTATTTGGTATGATTGGGCTGGCCTACAGCGCAATCAACCAGTGCCGGATGGGCTGGTTCGACAGATCAGTTTGAGGGATGTTTTCTTTCAGTAATTTGTGGGCCTGTTTCATTGCAGGTGGGCGGTACTTACTGTTGATTTCTTTGCAAAAAAAAGTGAATGTTTAACAGTGAACTGAGAAACATTCCTGCCGTTGCCCTGATGACAAAGCAATTACTGAACCAAGAGGTATCTTAAGTAAGTTGCCATCGGTAGTGTAAAGAAATGGCTCCCTGTTGCAGTTACCCCCCACTTTTTGCCTGATACTGATGCTGACTTGACTGAGAAGAGTGCTGGGACCCTGCTAACCAGGCCCCAGCACCAGTGTTCCTTCACCTAAAATGTACCATTGTATCCACAATTGGCACACCCTGGCATTCAGATAAGTCCCTTGTAACTGGTACTTCTAGTACCAAGGGCCCTGATGCCAAGGAAGGTCTCTAAGGGCTGCAGCATGTCTTATGCCACCCTAGAAACCCCTCACTCAGCACAGACACACTGCTTACAAGCCTGTGTGTGCTAGTGAGAACAAAATGAGTAAGTCGACATGGCACTCCCCTCAGGGTGCCATGCCAGCCTCTCACTGCCTATGCAGTATAGGTAAGACACCCCTCTAGCAGGCCTTACAGCCCTAAGGCAGGGTGCACTATACCATAGGTGAGGGTACCAGTGCATGAGCACTGTGCCCCTACAGTGTCTAAACAAAACCTTAGACATTGTAAGTGCAGGGTAGCCATAAGAGTATATGGTCTGGGAGTCTGTTTTACACGAACTCCACAGCACCATAATGGCTACACTGAAAACTGGGAAGTTTGGTATCAAACTTCTCAGCACAATAAATGCACACTGATGCCAGTGTACATTTTATTGTAAAATACAGAGAGGGCACCTTAGAGGTGCCCCCTGAAACTTAACCGACTATCTGTGTAGGCTGACTAGTTTTAGCAGCCTGCCACAAACCGAGACATGTTGCTGGCCCCATGGGGAGAGTGCCTTTGTCACTCTGAGGCCAGTAACAAAGCCTGCACTGGGTGGAGATGCTAACACCTCCCCCAGGCAGGAATTGTCACACCTGGCGGTGAGCCTCAAAGGCTCACCTCCTTTGTGCCAACCCAGCAGGACACTCCAGCTAGTGGAGTTGCCCGCCCCCTCCGGCCAGGCCCCACTTTTGGCGGCAAGGCCGGGGAAAATAATGAGAAAAACAAGGAGGAGTCACTGGCCAGTCAGGACAGCCCCTAAGGTGTCCTGAGCTGAAGTGACTCTAACTTTTAGAAATCCTCCATCTTGCAGATGGAGGATTCCCCCAATAGGGTTAGGATTGTGACCCCCTCCCCTTGGGAGGAGGCACAAAGAGGGTGTACCCACCCTCAGGGCTAGTAGCCATTGGCTACTAACCCCCCAGACCTAAACACGCCCTTAAATTTAGTATTTAAGGGCTACCCTGAACCCTAGAAAATTAGATTCCTGCAACTACAAGAAGAAGGACTGCCTAGCTGAAAACCCCTGCAGCGGAAGACCAGAAGACGACAACTGCCTTGGCTCCAGAAACTCACCGGCCTGTCTCCTGCCTTCCAAAGATCCTGCTCCAGCGACGCCTTCCAAAGGGACCAGCGACCTCGACATCCTCTGAGGACTGCCCCTGCTTCGAAAAGACAAGAAACTCCCGAGGACAGCGGACCTGCTCCAAGAAAAGCTGCAACTTTGTTTCCAGCAGCTTTAAAGAACCCTGCAAGCTCCCCGCAAGAAGCGTGAGACTTGCAACACTGCACCCGGCGACCCCGACTCGGCTGGTGGAGATCCGACACCTCAGGAGGGACCCCAGGACTACTCTGATACTGTGAGTACCAAAACCTGTCCCCCCTGAGCCCCCACAGCGCCGCCTGCAGAGGGAATCCCGAGGCTTCCCCTGACCGCGACTCTTTGAACCTAAAGTCCCGACGCCTGGGAGAGACCCTGCACCCGCAGCCCCCAGGACCTGAAGGACCGGACTTTCACTGGAGAAGTGACCCCCAGGAGTCCCTCTCCCTTGCCCAAGTGGAGGTTTCCCCGAGGAACCCCCCCCTTGCCTGCCTGCAGCGCTGAAGAGATCCCGAGATCTCTCATAGACTAACATTGCGAACCCGACGCTTGTTTCTACACTGCACCCGGCCGCCCCCGCGCCGCTGAGGGTGAAATTTCTGTGTGGACTTGTGTCCCCCCCGGTGCCCTACAAAACCCCCCTGGTCTGCCCTCCGAAGACGCGGGTACTTACCTGCAAGCAGACCGGAACCGGGGCACCCCCTTCTCTCCATTCTAGCCTATGTGTTTTGGGCACCACTTTGAACTCTGCACCTGACCGGCCCTGAGCTGCTGGTGTGGTGACTTTGGGGTTGCTCTGAACCCCCAACGGTGGGCTACCTTGGACCAAGAACTGAACCCTGTAAGTGTCTTACTTACCTGGTAAAACTAACAAATACTTACCTCCCCTAGGAACTGTGAAAATTGCACTAAGTGTCCACTTTTAAAACAGCTATTTGTGAATAACTTGAAAAGTATACATGCAATTTTGATGATTTGAAGTTCCTAAAGTACTTACCTGCAATACCTTTCGAATGAGCTATTACATGTAGAATTTGAACCTGTGGTTCTTAAAATAAACTAAGAAAAGATATTTTTCTATATAAAAACCTATTGGCTGGATTTGTCTCTGAGTGTGTGTACCTCATTTATTGTCTATGTGTATGTACAACAAATGCTTAACACTACTCCTTGGATAAGCCTACTGCTCGACCACACTACCACAAAATAGAGCATTAGTATTATCTATTTTTACCACTATTTTACCTCTAAGGGGAACCCTTGGACTCTGTGCATGCTATTCCTTACTTTGAAATAGCACATACAGAGCCAACTTCCTACATTGGTGGATCAGCGGTGGGGTACAAGACTTTGCATTTGCTGGACTACTCAGCCAATACCTGATCACACGACAAATTCCAAAATTGTCATTAGAAATTGATTTTTGCAATTTGAAAAGTTTTCTAAATTCTTAAAAGTCCTGCTAGGGCCTTGTGTGTTAAGTCCCTGTTTAGCATTTCTTTTAGAGTTTAAAAGTTTGTAAAAGTTTGAATTAGATTCTAGAACCAGTTGTAGATTCTTAAAAAGTATTCCAACTTTTAGAAGCAAAATGTCTAGCACAGATGTGACTGTGGTGGAACTCGACACCACACCTTACCTCCATCTTAAGATGAGGGAGCTAAGGTCACTCTGTAAAATAAAGAAAATAACAATGGGCCCCAAACCTACCAAAATACAGCTCCAGGAGCTTTTGGCAGAGTTTGAAAAGGCCAACCCCTCTGAGGGTGGCAACTCAGAGGAAGAGGATAGTGACTTGGAGGACAATTCCCCCCTACCAGTCCTATCTAAGGAGAACAGGGTCCCTCAAACCCTGACTCCAAAAATAATAGTCAGAGATGCTGGTTCCCTCACAGGAGAGACCAACACCTCTGAAATCACTGAGGATAGCCCCAGTGAAGAGGACATCCAGTTAGCCAGGATGGCCAAAAGATTGGCTTTGGAAAGACAGATCCTAGCCATAGAGAGGGAAAGAAAAGAGATGGGCCTAGGTCCCATCGATGGTGGCAGCAACTTAAATAGGGTCAGAGATTCTCCTGACATCCTAAAAATCCCCAAAGGGATTGTAACAAAATATGAAGATGGTGATGACATCACCAAATGGTTCACAGCTTTTGAGAGGGCTTGTGTAACCAGAAAAGTAAACAGATCTCACTGGGGTGCTCTCCTTTGGGAAATGTTCACTGGAAAGTGTAGGGATAGACTCCTCACACTCTCTGGAAAAGATGCAGAATCTTATGACCTCATGAAGGGTACCCTGATTGAGGGCTTTGGATTCTCCACTGAGGAGTATAGAATTAGATTCAGGGGGGCTCAAAAATCCTCGAGCCAGACCTGGGTTGATTTTGTAGACTACTCAGTAAAAACACTAGATGGTTGGTTAACTGGAAATGAAGTGTGTGACTATGTTGGGCTTTATAATTTGTTTATGAAAGAACACATTTTAAGTAACTGCTTCAATGAAAAGTTGCATCAGTATCTGGTAGACCTAGGTCCAATTTCTCCCCAAGAATTGGGAAAGAAGGCAGACCACTGGGTCAAGACTAGGGTAACCAAAACTTCCACTGGGGGTGACCAAAAGAAAGGGGTTACAAAAACTCCCCAGGAGAAAGTGGGTGACACTAGAAACAAAGAAAAAGAGTCCTCTGTAGGCCCCCAAAAACCAGAACAGGTGGGTGGGCCCCAAGACACAACCCAAAACAAAGGTGGGTACCAGGGTAAGAACTGGGATGCCACTAAGGCATGGTGCCACAACTGTAAACAGTCTGGGCACCACACCAAGGACACTTCTTGTCCCAAAAACAAACCCCAGAACAAAATTCCAGGGGTAACCAGTGTAGCCATGGGAGATGACTCCTCAGATGAGGAGGTCTTCCTAGCCTTCAACTGGAAACAGGGCCCAACAGGTGAGTTGGAGATTCCAGAGGGAAGTAGACACTTCCACCACCTACTGGTGAATGGAATCCCAACCACTGCCCTGAGAGACACTTGTGCCAGTCACACTATTGTGCATGACAGGCTGGTGCTCTCAAACCAGTACATCCCAGGTGAGACTGCCAGGGTAAGAGTTAGCCTAGACAGGGTCACTAAGAGGCCTGTGGCTTTAGTGCCCATAGAAGTGGGTGGCACTCTTAGCTGGAGAAGGGTAGTAGTCAGTACAGACCTCCCCCTTGATTGTCTCCTTGGAAATGACTACCCAGAGGTTAGTCAGAGCCCAAGAGAGAAACTGGTCCAGTGCCAGTCCTCTCCCAAGGATTCTGGAAGTCCTGCCTCTGCAGTAAATACAAGCAGGCCCCAGAAGAAGAAGAAAAGAAAACAGAGTAGGAAGGGTGGACAACCTTTAGCCAAGGTTACAGCAAGCCAAGGAGATTTTGCTCCAGTAGGGGAGAACTCCAAAAATGGCCCTGATAAAGTCCAACCTGACCCACAAGAAGTCCTGGCTAGTCAGGCAACTGTTAAACCTGAGTGGGTGGCTCCTCAGCTAACAGAAGAAAGAGTGGAAGAAGGGTGTTTACTACAAGATGTGGTAACCCCCCACTCTAATACAGCAGACAGGCAACCTGAACCCAAAGAAGCCTGTAACTTAGCCCCTTCCCTTTTAGGTGAAGAGCTAAAGGTGTGGTTCTGGGCACTGACAGCTGTCAGTGGCCTCTGCTGGGTGTTAGCCTTTATGGCTGCACTATCCTTAGCATGGTGGTCTGACCCCATGCCAAATAGCAAGTTAGGCCCCCTGACCCTATTGGTCATGGTGGGGTTACTCCAGCTCTGGGTAACCTCTCTGGGTAAGCTAGGGGTAACCCTGGCCAAGATAAGGTTAGCAGAGGTGGATACCTCTAAGACCAAAATAGAAAGAATGGGTGGAGACATTGAAGAGGCAGACAAGAGGCAATTCAGACTAGGTCCTATCACTGTGGAAGTAGGTCAGTTCCCCAAAGGGAATGACCTGAACAGAAGGATGTAAGGCAGAGTAGGCCCTGCAACTAACCAGCCTATTTCTCCTACTCTTCCTCGCCTGACAGACTAGGAAGACTCTCCCAGCTTGGGCTGAGTCTCCTGGCCTGTGGGCTGGGGGGGGCTTGTGTAAAGAAATGGCTCCCTGTTGCAGTTACCCCCCACTTTTTGCCTGATACTGATGCTGACTTGACTGAGAAGAGTGCTGGGACCCTGCTAACCAGGCCCCAGCACCAGTGTTCCTTCACCTAAAATGTACCATTGTATCCACAATTGGCACACCCTGGCATTCAGATAAGTCCCTTGTAACTGGTACTTCTAGTACCAAGGGCCCTGATGCCAAGGAAGGTCTCTAAGGGCTGCAGCATGTCTTATGCCACCCTAGAGACCCCTCACTCAGCACAGACACACTGCTTACAAGCCTGTGTGTGCTAGTGAGAACAAAATGAGTAAGTCGACATGGCACTCCCCTCAGGGTGCCATGCCAGCCTCTCACTGCCTATGCAGTATAGGTAAGACACCCCTCTAGCAGGCCTTACAGCCCTAAGGCAGGGTGCACTATACCATAGGTGAGGGTACCAGTGCATGAGCACTGTGCCCCTACAGTGTCTAAACAAAACCTTAGACATTGTAAGTGCAGGGTAGCCATAAGAGTATATGGTCTGGGAGTCTGTTTTACACGAACTCCACAGCACCATAATGGCTACACTGAAAACTGGGAAGTTTGGTATCAAACTTCTCAGCACAATAAATGCACACTGATGCCAGTGTACATTTTATTGTAAAATACAGAGAGGGCACCTTAGAGGTGCCCCCTGAAACTTAACCGACTATCTGTGTAGGCTGACTAGTTTTAGCAGCCTGCCACAAACCGAGACATGTTGCTGGCCCCATGGGGAGAGTGCCTTTGTCACTCTGAGGCCAGTAACAAAGCCTGCACTGGGTGGAGATGCTAACACCTCCCCCAGGCAGGAATTGTCACACCTGGCGGTGAGCCTCAAAGGCTCACCTCCTTTGTGCCAACCCAGCAGGACACTCCAGCTAGTGGAGTTGCCCGCCCCCTCCGGCCAGGCCCCACTTTTGGCGGCAAGGCCGGGGAAAATAATGAGAAAAACAAGGAGGAGTCACTGGCCAGTCAGGACAGCCCCTAAGGTGTCCTGAGCTGAAGTGACTCTAACTTTTAGAAATCCTCCATCTTGCAGATGGAGGATTCCCCCAATAGGGTTAGGATTGTGACCCCCTCCCCTTGGGAGGAGGCACAAAGAGGGTGTACCCACCCTCAGGGCTAGTAGCCATTGGCTACTAACCCCCCAGACCTAAACACGCCCTTAAATTTAGTATTTAAGGGCTACCCTGAACCCTAGAAAATTAGATTCCTGCAACTACAAGAAGAAGGACTGCCTAGCTGAAAACCCCTGCAGCGGAAGACCAGAAGACGACAACTGCCTTGGCTCCAGAAACTCACCGGCCTGTCTCCTGCCTTCCAAAGATCCTGCTCCAGCGACGCCTTCCAAAGGGACCAGCGACCTCGACATCCTCTGAGGACTGCCCCTGCTTCGAAAAGACAAGAAACTCCCGAGGACAGCGGACCTGCTCCAAGAAAAGCTGCAACTTTGTTTCCAGCAGCTTTAAAGAACCCTGCAAGCTCCCCGCAAGAAGCGTGAGACTTGCAACACTGCACCCGGCGACCCCGACTCGGCTGGTGGAGATCCGACACCTCAGGAGGGACCCCAGGACTACTCTGATACTGTGAGTACCAAAACCTGTCCCCCCTGAGCCCCCACAGCGCCGCCTGCAGAGGGAATCCCGAGGCTTCCCCTGACCGCGACTCTTTGAACCTAAAGTCCCGACGCCTGGGAGAGACCCTGCACCCGCAGCCCCCAGGACCTGAAGGACCGGACTTTCACTGGAGAAGTGACCCCCAGGAGTCCCTCTCCCTTGCCCAAGTGGAGGTTTCCCCGAGGAACCCCCCCCTTGCCTGCCTGCAGCGCTGAAGAGATCCCGAGATCTCTCATAGACTAACATTGCGAACCCGACGCTTGTTTCTACACTGCACCCGGCCGCCCCCGCGCCGCTGAGGGTGAAATTTCTGTGTGGACTTGTGTCCCCCCCGGTGCCCTACAAAACCCCCCTGGTCTGCCCTCCGAAGACGCGGGTACTTACCTGCAAGCAGACCGGAACCGGGGCACCCCCTTCTCTCCATTCTAGCCTATGTGTTTTGGGCACCACTTTGAACTCTGCACCTGACCGGCCCTGAGCTGCTGGTGTGGTGACTTTGGGGTTGCTCTGAACCCCCAACGGTGGGCTACCTTGGACCAAGAACTGAACCCTGTAAGTGTCTTACTTACCTGGTAAAACTAACAAATACTTACCTCCCCTAGGAACTGTGAAAATTGCACTAAGTGTCCACTTTTAAAACAGCTATTTGTGAATAACTTGAAAAGTATACATGCAATTTTGATGATTTGAAGTTCCTAAAGTACTTACCTGCAATACCTTTCGAATGAGCTATTACATGTAGAATTTGAACCTGTGGTTCTTAAAATAAACTAAGAAAAGATATTTTTCTATATAAAAACCTATTGGCTGGATTTGTCTCTGAGTGTGTGTACCTCATTTATTGTCTATGTGTATGTACAACAAATGCTTAACACTACTCCTTGGATAAGCCTACTGCTCGACCACACTACCACAAAATAGAGCATTAGTATTATCTATTTTTACCACTATTTTACCTCTAAGGGGAACCCTTGGACTCTGTGCATGCTATTCCTTACTTTGAAATAGCACATACAGAGCCAACTTCCTACAGGTAGCGACTGGTCATTCACTGTTGTTGCTGCTCACACTAACTGGCCATCGGCAAGTCACTGATGGGCGGGTCCAGAAGTCCAAATATGTAGTTTTTCACTTTAAATTCTATTTCGAATGCGCATCCGAGAAGGTGGGGGTGCTTTGTCCTACATTTTAATTGTTCTTGCATTTCTATATAGTGCAAACTATAGGCCCAGGGCAATAGAGCGCTTTACATGTAAACCAGGTATTTTTCAGTATTTAAGTTGAAGAGCTTGAAAACTTCAGATTACAAAAGCAGTGGTAGGTACTGAGCTCTGCGGTTTTGCATTAGCGAGGCAGAAGTATTTCCCTTTCGGGCAGCACATATACACCTCTGGCATCTCGGTTTTAATGTTACTAGTAGTTTAATTTAAAAAAATTGGACCCACGGAATAGAAATCCATAAACCAGTCACCATTTTGTGCACAAACACTGTAAATATAAGTGTTCAGCAACAGCATGGCCATCCCTCAGCACACAGGTTAACACTGTCCCAACAGTTTATAGTTCATTAACGAACTGCGAAGTATTGTTCCTGAGTATGAGCGCCTAATTCCCACACTTCACTTTATTTTAATAAACCACTCCTTGTCCCAGAGCACCAGTACTCTCCCATTGAAAGCACGGGGGCACTGCTGAGAAGTGCTGGTACTATCCCATCCAAATTATGTTTGCTACGTAAAACTCAGCCCCAACTTTTACGCCCCTCCATTTTCAAACGTCACCAGCCGCCACCGGGAACAGCAAGTACACAAAAATAGTCTGAGACAAGATTCCTCATTGATTGCTTAAGTGCTGGAAAATAAATTAAAGAGGGGATAAAGGTGAGCTGAAGAATTATCCAATTCAAAAATTAAATTGAAACCAGGCTGGCAAGAAATGAGTCTGAGGTCTGGACGTGAACATGGCGCTCTGTTCTTAGCTCATGTTAGCACTGTTCAACCTGCCTCTGCTAATATTTCTGTACAAAATCATTTTTTTCCATCTGTCTCTGGCACACTTGACATTTATGTCAGAGACTCACATCGTGCACGAAAATAAGTTTTAGCTAAACATACTCACTGAATGTAATAAATATTTAATGCATAATACGTTATCAAATGTAGAAATATATCTACCGAACAAAAGCCTCGTATTTATACTTTTTGACGCTAAACTGCGCTAACGCAGTTTAGCGTCACAAATTTTTGCGCCGGCTAACGCCATTCTGAAGCGCCATGCGGGCGCCGTATTTATTGAATGGCGTTAGCCGGCGCAAGCAGACCGGCGCTGCCTGGTGTGCGTGGAAAAAAACCACGTACACCAGGCAGCGCCGGCGTTGGGAAAAATGGCGTTAGGGCGTCTTAAAATGGCGCAAGTCAGGTTGACGCTAAAAAATCGTCTTAACCCGATTTGCGCCATTTAAAACGACGCCCAGACGCCATTTACATGACTCCTGTCTCAGTAAAGACAGGAGTCATGCCCTCTTGCCCAATGGCTTATGTCCCCTGGGCATGGTCATTGGGCATTGTGGCATGTAGGGGGGCACAAATCAGGCCCCCCTATGCCAAAAAAAAAATATATATAATTTTTTTTTTATACTTACCTGAACTTACCTGAATGTCCCTGGGGTGGGTCCCTCCATCCTTGGGTGTCCTCCTGGGGTGGGCAAGGGTGGCAGGGGGGGTACCTGGGGGCATGGGAGGGCACCTGTGGGCTCATTTTGAGCCCACAGGCCCCTTAACGCCTACCCTGACCCAGGCGTTAAAAAGTGGCGCAAATGCGGGGTTTTTTGACTCAACCACTCCCGGGCGTGATTTTTGCCCGGGAGTATAAATACGACGCATTTGCGTCGCCGTCATTTTTTTAGACGGGAACGCCTTCCTTGCATCTCATTAACGCAAGGAAGGCGTTCACGCCAAAAAATGACGCTCTTTACTCATACTTTGGCGCTAGACGCGTCTAACGCCAAAGTATAAATATGGCGTTAGTTTTGCGCCGAATTTGCGTCGAAAAAAACGACGCAAATTCGGCGCAAACGGAGTATAAATATGCCCCTGTCTCCGCTCCTCTCCTTTAAAGTACCTATTTACACACTCAATAGATGTTGACAGTCATTGGGATAAGTTTTTTTTTTAATCTTTAAAGCACTAACTGTTTAGGTACTATTTCTGATGTTAAAAGGAGTATGCCTTCAGGTGTATGCTCTGTTTCGTTTAATGTAATCTTTTACAAATATGTTGTGCTCCTGGTTGAATAAATAATACATTCCACAAACACGCTTGGACCAATTCACAAACACATTTATGAGCAGGAGAATTACTTCTCCCGTTGTACTACTTCATATGTTCTGAAATGTCTTTGTGAATTAGTCCCAAAGCATCTAACATGTAAATAGATTGGGAATATTCAGGCAGCTACGCCGTCTCGATCCTCTCCCTCCTCCCGTCCTCCTCAAAGACACGTGCAAAAGACAGTCTGTCTAACACGGATGCACAAGGGATCACAGGTAAGTGTGAGGATGATTCTCTCCTGTCCCTCGCACTCGTGGCCCTCTCCTAATCCTCCCCCCTCCCGGGGTGGATCAGGCTCACCCTCCTTTTCCTTCTCCGCCCGGCTGCTGTGCCTGCCTGCAGGTGGGTGGGGGAGGACACGGGTGGCAGACGACATCTTTCTCCCACCCATGTTTTCCTCATTTAAGGGGATGTGAGTCTACACTGGGCCTCAAGTTTGTCATTGTTAACCTTTCTTGTTCCCTTCAGGAGGATATTCTTAGGGTTTTCTTTTTCTCTTTGTATATAACTGTATGGGCCATATCACTTGTAAAACCTTAGTAAAGTTTTTTTCTCCAAAAAAGGAAATATTCAGGGAATGTTCATAAACAATTTGCATACGTTTAAAGGACTGTGCACTTTTTGCACGTTTGCAGTAAGTGAAGTATCACACCTGTAGTAGGACTTCACATTCTGTAAGTAAATTGATTCCTCTCTTATTAAATATTATTTTAGTAGTCCCAGTAGGAGGTGGATCAATACTTCAATTGCTCCGTTTTGTACACAAAACAAAAGGTATCCAGAATGTCCTGCCAAAAGTAAATACATTATGCAAAAAGAAGCAGAGAACTGTGGGTAGTTCCCAAATTAGAGTGTCATTGATGTTGTAAGGTGCCCTATAGAGAAGATGCTTTCCACCTAAAATTGGCAAATACTCAGAGTTCTCTGCTTCTTTTTGCATAATTTAGGCAGCACTCTCAACCTGAAATAGTATGGTGTTGACCGATAGTGGGTGCTCCCTTGTGTCTGGACAAAGCTAAGCCACTCTGAAGAACTATAATGATAGTGAAACACATGTCAGGGGTTGCTTTTATACTTTCCAGGTTAGTTTAGATGGTATTTTACCAATCTAAAGCTGTAATACTGTGCCTGAAGTGGTAAAAGGCTGTTGCTCTTTTAGAGCTCGGTGTGGATGGCACTGTGCTAATCCTATGCTTAACCTCTTAGCTGCTGGGTCCCCCCCAGTGCTGAGCCCTTTTTTGGCTATTTGGGGTAGTTCGCGCTTACGCCTTCATAACTTTTGGTCCACATAAAATAAACTATCCACGCCAAATTTGCGTCCTTTTTTTTCCAACATCCTAGGGATTCTAATGGTACCCAGAGTTTGTGGTTTCCCCTGGAGGAGACCAAGAAATTAGCCAAAATACAGTGAAAATTTCGTTTTTTTAAAAAAAATGGGATAAAAGGGCTACCGAAGAAGGCTTGTGGTTTTTTTCCCTGAAAATGGCATCAACAAAGGGTTTCTGGTGCTAAAATCACCATCTTCCCACCTTTCAGGAACGGGCAGACTTGGATCAGAAAACCACATTTTTCAACACAATTTTGGCATTTTACTGGGACATACCCCATTTTTACTATTTTTGGTGCTTTCAGCCTCCTTCCAGTTAGTGACAGGAATGGGTGTAAAACCAATGCTGGATACCGGAAAGCTAAACATTTCTGAAAAGTAGACAAAATTCTGAATTCAGAAAGGGGTCATTTGTGTAGAACCTACAAGGTTTTCCTACAGAAAATAACAGCTGAAATGAAAAAAATATTGAAAGTGAGCTGAAAAAAACAGCCATTTCTCTCCACGTTTTACTCTGTAACTTTTTCCTGCAATGTCAGATTTTTTAAAGCAATATACCGTTACGTGTGCTGGACTCTTCCGGTTGCGAGGATATATAGGGCTTGTATGTTCATTAAGATCCCTAGGTACCCAGAGCCAATAAATGAGCTGCACCTTGCAATGGGTTTTCATTCTATACCGGGTATACAGCAATTCATTTGCTGAAATATAAAGAGTGAAAAATAGGTATCAAGCAAACCTTTGTATTTTCAAAATGGGCATAAGATAAGGTGTTGAGAAGCAGTGGTTATTTGCACATCTCTGACTTCCGGGGTGCCCATACTAGCATGTGAATTATAGGCCATTTCTCAAATAGACGTCTTTTTTACACACTGTCTTACAATTGGAAGGAAAAAATGTAGAGAAAGACAAGGGGCAATAACACTTGTTTTGTTATTCTGTGTTCCCCCAAGTCTCCCGATACAAATGGTACCTCACTTGCGTGGGTAGGCCTAATGCTCGCGACAGGAAACGCAACATGGACACATCACATTTTTACATTGAAATCTGACGTGTTTTTTGCAAAGTGCCTAGCTGTAGATTTTGGCCTCTAGCTCAGCCGGCACCTAGGGAAACCTAGCAAACCTTGGCATTTTTGAAAACTAGACACCTAGGGGAATCCAAGATGAGGTGACTTGTGGTGTTCTGACCAGGTTCTGTTACCCAGAATCATTTGCAAACCTCAATATTTGGCAAAAAAAACACATTTTCCTCACATTTCGGTGACAGAAAGTTCTGGAATCTGAGAGGAGCCCCAAATTTCCTTCCACCCAGCGTTCCCCCAAGTCTCCCGATAAAACTGATCCCTCACTTGTGTGGGTAGGCCTAGCGCCCGCGACAGGAAACACCCCAAAGCGCAACGTGGACACATCCCATTTTTTGACAGAAAACAGAGGTGTTTTTTGCAGAGTGCCTACCTGTAGATTTTGGCCTCTAGCTCAGCCGGCACCTAGGGAAACCTACCAAACCTGTGCATTTTTGAAAACTAGAGACCTAGGGGAATCCAAGATGGGGGGACTTGTGGGGCTCTGACCAGGTTCTGTTACCCAGAATCCTTTGCAAACCTCAAAATGTGGCTAAAAAAACACATTTTCCTCACATTTTAGTGACAGAAAGTTCTGGAATCTGAGAGGAGCCACAAATTTCCTTCCACCCAGCGTTTCCCCAAGTCTCCCGATAAAAATGGTACCTCACTTGTGTGGGTAGGCCTGGTGCCCGCGACAGGAAAAGATCACACAACGGTCAATGTTGGTCCTTACATGAGGCAGCTGTTGACCCTGGGGTGATCCATTCCTGACGCAGGCACTAGGTGTAGGCACTTAAGTGGGGTAGTGTTTTGGACTATTTAGACAATGTAAATATTGTGAAGTTACCATTGGTGAGTTTTACAGTTTTACAGTGTGACAAGGGTGTTTCCATGGCGCCTTCTTCGGGCTACTGTACTTCCTAATGCAACATTGCTGGATTATTTGCTCATCATTTCAACATGATGTGGTATTTTGTATATGAACATTTGCTTATTGCAGGACCTTGTGCGGATTCTGTCAGAATGTCCTTGGCATTGCCATTAGATTTGATACCAACAGGTTAGTGAGGGGTGCCTCAAGAGCTAAACCATACAAGGTGCCAAGGTCTCCTACTTGATCCATGGGTATTGTGATTGGACATCTTCACTCATACAATTTAAGTTGTCTGTAATTCTGGTTTTCCTGCGTGCAAATGTTTACAGTTCATGTAGCATCCATGCATGTGGTGTTGCAAATGTTGGAGGCACTTTGGAGGACCTTGTGGCTGGGGGCTACTGTATATCGTGGTAATGTTTGTCATCAAACCTGTTGTTCGAGTGTGTTCAGGCACATGGACAGATCCTATTAGTATTTGTCATTTCAGCATCATCACAGGCAAGTGGAGGAGACGGGGTGACATCAGAGGGGAAGTAGCTGGCCATGGTACTTCCGTTCACAAAACATCAGACACGGAGGGACCCAGTGGCCCAGAGCATGATGGGAGTGCCACAGAGACCGGCTCCACATCATCTTCTTCTGAGTCGACCTCCAGTGGACACTCCCTAGTGGTGGCGGAACAAGTAGGACCTACATCTGCTCCATCCTTGTCCACCACCCCCAGTTCCATCTCCACCCTCCCTTTTGCTGCCCACCCAGTAGGACGGGCCCCTTCCCACAAGAGGGTAGCCGTCTCCTTCACGCCAGGCACCTCACCCTCTGCCCCTGTTACCCTTGCTCCCCTGAGTGAGGAGGCTATTGACCTCCTGAGGACCATCTCTGTGGGTCAGAATGCCATTCTGAATGCCATAAAGGTGCAGGGCACCCAGCTCCAACAGATAGTTGAATAAGTGGAAGGCATTCACAATGCTATGTCTATCATACAGAGATCTTTTCGGGCTCTGGCCTCCTCCTTCACGACATTCTTCCACCCCTACAATCCTCCCCCCACCACCTTCCTCTTACCCATCCAATTTCCCTATTCCCATACCTGTCCAAAGCACACTCACACGTACGCATGTACAGACCTCAACAGCCACTAGCAGCACACGTCAACACAGACAAGACACATAAGCATGCAAGCACTCAATAGTCACTCATGCCACTCACAACCACCGCCACATCCACTATACCCCCAGACACCACCATAACACCCACAGACACTGCCACCACATCCACCATACACCAGACACCATCCCAACACCCACAGACACAGCTACCATATCCACCATACCCCCAGACACCACCCCAACGCCCACAGACATATCGACCATATCCCCAGATACCACCCCAACACCCACAGACACAGCCACCACATCCACCATACCCCCAGATACCACCCCAACACCCACAGACAACAGACACCACATCCACAATACCCCCAGACATCACCCCAACACCCACAGACACAGCTACCACTCACACCATACCTCCAGACACCACCCTACTCACAAAAACACATCCACCAAACCTTACCCATCATATCCACATCACACTCTACCAAGAGACGCAAATGCCCACACTCACACATGCAACAGATACCAACAAAGCAGACATACGACACACACACAACAGCACCAATAACACCCAAATCCACGGCTGACATAAGCACTTCCTCAACCTCCCAGCCCATAATCCCTCCTGTACACCCTCCCCATTTTTTTGTTTGGCCTTGCCCTTACCCCTGTGACCACCCTCAAGCAAGCAGGACCTCGCCCATACCCCAACCTATCCCTTCCCCGTCCTCCCCTGTGACACAGGCCCACCCCTGGACCCAGCCATACCCCACCCAAACCCAAAAGAAACTGGCCCATCCCAAAGAGAAGCCTACCCCTCCCAAGACCAAATCCACCCATCCAGAACCCAACCCCAGCCACCCAAGTTTGATCATTGAGGTACCTGGATTGTCCACTAGATGCTCCTTCCTGTGGAGGTTCCTGTAGCAGTGATTTGTGAGGCAAGTTGTGGGGCACCGCAGTGTGCTCAGCACACGTTTTACCAAGGACTGGCGTGTTGTAAATAAAGTTCAGTTGTTTGCTTTGCTACACATTGGTCCTGCCGTTACTTTTCTACCTTTCTGATGTTCATGAATAATTTGTGATGTATGTGTACAACTGTGTCTGTTTCACCCTGACCGATGATCCATTTGATGTGGTTGGTAAGATCTGACTTTGAAACCAGTGCTGAGTCACCCAGGACAAGGGGAAATGTTTGATGGAAGGATGTGTAGGATGCAATCCAATTGGGGTGCCACTGCATTGGGTGTTGTTTTATATGGTAAGCATTTCTTATTGGCTTGGCCAATGTCAACATATATTGGGTTACATTTCTCCCCCTGATGTAGATTGGGCATTTGTTTAATGTTTACAAGCTAGAGGTTTGTTTGTCCACACATGGAGGGTGTTCAATTGTGCAACCTTCCTAGACATTTGAATGGACATGTGTCCATTTTAATGTGTTTACCTTACACCTAATTTATCTAAATATATGACCAATGCTGTTACTAGTGTATTTGCTTTCTAGATTTGCACTTATACATTTGCCACATGGGCATGACACTTTGCGTATACTATTAGTTGTCACTGATTTTCATCAGGCCACATTTCCTGTGCAAATAGTGTTTTTGAGGCATGTGAAAAGTGAAATGTGTCCTAGGGCAGCCTTCCTGGGGTACCTCTGATGCCACCAAACCTATTCTGCAGGGATTGTTTACATTGTGTCCTTTGGACGCTTGTCACACAAATGATTCTGCACCCCTTTTACTTGACATTCTCTTGCAAGGTGGTTGATATGAGTGAGTCTCTTACAAGGATTTTGCATGGAAGGTGTGTTTTGGTTCAATGACATATCCATGCAGATGTATATCTTCTGTCACAACAGGCCATGGCATGTGAACAATTTGAGGGTGTCACTTCAATTTGTAGGTGTGATATTGATGAGGATTTGCTGTTGTGTGCCACACTGTTATGAACACATCACTATCCCTGAAACTGAGATGTGCACACATATCAAGTTTTGTAGAGTGTGGTGGTGAGGCGTCAGTGACCTGGCCAAAGGGAGCGCCTTGGGGCTGTGATAGGAACATTCGTTGTGTACAACTCCGGACTGGGGAACATGACATATATTTGAGCCACATACCAGGTCACATACCAGGTCAATGATGGCCTGTCAATTTGCTCAGGAGTAGGAGGAACCGGGTAGGTGCTTGGCTTACCATCAGTTGCATCTACAACAACATCAATTTTATTACCCATTGAGTAGCACAAGTAGCAGCAGGGCATGTCGGATTGGCTCCCCGGTGGCACAGGATGTGTGACACTGCCTACAGGTGAGTTTCAGCCTTATATCACTCCGTTTCTGCATGCTCAAGTGTGGTGGTTGGACCACTACAGCCACGTCAGCGGAAAGCAACGTTGTGATTGAGGCGGTGGTTGAACTGGCGACCTGCCCTCTGATAGATGTATTGGCCTATCTTGCCAACGTGCCAGTCTAGATTTACTGGCGGTGTGGGTGCGACTGTGGTGGTCTTTCGCCTGTGTAACCGCATGTATCGTAATACGGCGGTCGGGCCTCCGCCATGGCAATCCCCGGACCGCCAAACTCGTAATCAAGCCCTTTGTCCACTTATAGCTCATTGTAGATGGTACTGTGCTAATCCTATGCTTAAACACTTTGCTAGAAAAACAGACATTTGAGGTGAGCAGATTCAGGTGTCGCTATTTTTTTAGTGTGCTCTATACAGGAGCTGTTCTCTGCTCAGTTTTTGCATTCACATATATATTATGAGGGAAGCCTGTGAATAAGCACATCTTGGCAAGAACTAAGGACTGGTGTGAGGATTTGTGTTGGAGGGTTGTGGCTTGTGAAATATATATATATATATAAAAAAACTCGATTTTAAATCAGTAAGGCTGTAGTCTCTATGATATGGGCAGATGTAGCTAGTAAATGGCAAGGAGGTGAGGAGACCTCTCTGGTTCCTGTCTTGCTGGTACACATCCCAGAATACAACTGAGTCAAAAGTTTGTTTGAACGCTTCTATTTTTAGGTAGTTTGCATGTCATTTGGCTCTGTTCCCAAGGATGGACAGATAGCACTCAGGGCCAGTCTGGGAACTAGAAGCAGTCCTGGCAAAAATGTTCAAACAGGCCCTTTGAATTTCTTCCTGTTTTTCTCTTTCCCTTGTGCTTTAGGAGATGTAGCTTCTGTTGCTGGATGAGGTGCTCCTAATGAAGTCTGGGTTAACTAGAGCACTTCTCACGCCAATTTAACTTATTAGACATTTTTCTAGGGCTGGAGCTATTGAAGCGCAATATAGACCCTGGTACGCCACTGGACTTTCAAAATGACTCTAATGCTCTCCAGCTTATATTTCAGCATGCAGCAGGGGGAAATGGGGAAAGATGAAGAGGCGAGCCCAGGCTCTTTAGCCAACCCACTCCTGGTGGCCTTGCAGGGGCTTGATTTAAGCTCTTTGACCATGAACAGCAGGTTTGGAAAGAGGGTCTGGAACTTAGCAGAGTGTTGTGGGGGTTGACTGCGAGGCCTAGCCCCTGAAGTCATCCCACTTCAGGAGGCATTACAGGGAATACTTGTATAATGAGACAAGCCTTTTGGGCTTTTTTGGATGGTTTGGGGGTGGAATTTGTGTTTTTTGTGTTTTACAGGTTTGATGGCAAACGGCCACTTATAAACATGTTAACTACTCTTTTTTTTAAAATCTTTTGTGGAATTTGAGATAATTTTCCTACAATTTCTCATTCTCAATCATGAGATTCTTTTCCGCACATCAGATGTTGGATTTGCTCTTAATGCAGTAGAGTGCAAGGCTTGAGGGGGGATTGTTTTGCCTCACTTCCTGCAGCACAGCTTGTGAAACATTCATAATTCTCTCTGGCTCTTGCCATCTTGATGCCATTTCTTTCTTCCACTTCTGCTGAAACTTCTTGTTCTCCTTGTGATGCTTCAAATTGAGATGTCTGCTCATTGTAGATTATCCAAAGGAGTAGAGGCCTGTTGACACCCTGCTACGTTTTTGAACACAAAAGTTACAAGTGACCATCCTAGGCTTCAGCTTCAGCTTCTTCTCCATGGGTGCATGTGTGAAGAACTACCAATTGTTTTAAGGTGTGGTTTTTTAACTCCCCAATATCCCCACAGCATAAGATACCTTCCTCATGGAAGCTGCAGAAGGAAGTCCAGGAACCTCACATTAATGTTTGTTTACCATTGTAGCATACAAAATGTATGATTGAAAAATAGTTGCACCTGTTCAGCTCTGCTGCTTTTCACAAAATGGTGGATATGCCCCCATTCCAAAGGAAAATGCATTTAGATGTGTTGCAAGGTTACCTAAATATTTAGTCAATGAGGAGCTCTGAATACTCTAAAATTTCAAAAAGTCTGGGGGCTCTGCTACAGTTCAGCGGATTATAAACACAGCTCAATACTTGTTGGTAGGCAAATCTGAACCACATATCCCTATATAAGACTGTAGGTGCAGAGTAATTAGGGGGTCACTACGAAAGACCCTAAAAAAACAGAATCTGATGCCAGGGCACCCATAAGGCTCCAGAATGTGTTGGTAGTCCACAGACAGTTGGCCTCATTACGAGTTTGGCGGTTGGACCAAATATTGTCATGTTGGTGATCTTGCCGGCGGTCTTCCAGACCACCCTATTACAAGTTATACAGGCAGGACCACCGTCTGCCAAGCAAAAATGAAAGACCACCAGCAGTGTGGCAGCCTGGAAATGGACAGTCTGACCTCCAGCCCCACCAGCACCGCGGCCAACCACCAAGCTCATTACAATCACCCAGTTGCTGTGGGGGTCAGCCAGTGGCGGTCCAGACCATGGCAGTTCACGGTCAGCAAAGTGACATACAAGTGCACATTGGATGGATTTAAAAACAACACAGCTGACACACACTGGCCAAGTGGACACACCTGCAAAGGACACTATAAAACACACCCCTTCATAGACCACAATCCTTTGCATTTCCACTGCAAGACACACCTGATTTCCATAGACTTCATAAATTAGGCACCCCTTTTTTTCACCATCCAGTTGAACGCCCTGCACACACTTTTGTCCATTCACCCTATTGTACTTCCCCGGTTAAGTAAGTCCCTGTCACCCACAGTTTTGTCCCACCACATCACGTTAAAAAATGCCAGTTTTTCCAAAGATGAGTTAAGAGTAATGGATGAAATCATATAGTAGAGCCACAATTGTTTGGAGCACAAGTCGAGCATACTCCTCTCAGTAGGAAAATGGAAATGTGGGACAGGATCGTCGACAGAGTGAATGTAAAGGCACCACCCCTGCGCCAAAGGAGGACATTAGGAAGAGGTAGAACGACCTCAGGGGCAAGGTCTGTTCATTCATCTCCAGGCACCAGCTGCAGGCCAAGAAGACTGGTGGTGACCCTCCCAGTATGCCATTAGTACTCTTTCCTTGGGAGGATAAGGTCATGGCCATCCTGTATCCTGAGAGCTTGAAAGGAATACCTGGGGGAGTGGAGTCTGGTAAGTCACTACACAAATAATGTCACCAAAATGGAATGTCATGAATGCTCACAGCTCACCTTTACCTATTGTCTTGTTCATGTACCCCACCAACATTCAATACCCAGAGTATCTGAGTTTAAACACTGTCAATGTGTATTGTCGGACCCAACATCACAGCTACCAAGGCCCATCACATGCCATATGTCCAAATGGTGCTTTTAAGTCTTTCCATTTCAAAATATCATCCCAGGAGTCCTAGTTAGTCTCAACATGTAAATTTATGAACAAACCTAAATGCAGTCTGCATACAGATATGTAATACCCGATTTATACACATAGGGCCATATTTATACTCCGTTTGCGCCGAAATTGCGTCGTTTTTTTTTACGCAATTTCGACGCAAAACTAACGCCAACTAACGCCATATTTATACTATGGCGTTAGAGGCGAATAGCGCCAAAGTTCCCGGAATGTGCGTCATTTTTTAGCGTGAACCCCTTCCTTGCGTTAATGATATGCAAGGGAGGCGTTCCCGTCTAAAAAATGACTCCCAGGCCTTTACGTGGTATTTATACTCCCGGGCAAAAGAGACGCCCGGGAGTTGGCGTGGCTAAAAACGGCGCATTTGCGCCACTTTTTAACGCCTGCTCAGGGCAGGCGTTAAGGGGCCTGTGGGCTCAAAATGAGCCCACAGGTGCCCTCCCATGCCCCCAGGGACCCCCCCTGCCACCCTTGCCCACCCCAGGAGGACCCCCAAGGATGGAGGGACCCACCCCAGGGACATTCAGGTAAGTTCAGGTAAGTATAATTTTTTATTTTTTTATATTTTGTTTTGGTGGCATAGGGGGGCCTTATTTGTGCCCCCCTACATGCCACTATGCCCAATGACCATGCCCAGGGGACATAAGTCCCCTGGGCATGGCCATTGGGCAAGGGGGCATGACTCCTATCTTTACAATGATAGGAGTCATGTTGATGGGGGATGGGCGTCGTTAAAAAATGGCGCAAGTCGGGTTAAGACGATTTTTTCGACGTAACCTGACTTGCCCCATTTTAAGACGCCCATGCGCCATTTTCCCCCTACGCCGGCGCTGTCTGGTCTACGTGGTTTTTTCCCACGCAAACCAGGCAGCGCCGGTCTGATTGCGCCGTCTAACGCCATTCCATAAATACGGCGCCCGCATGGCGCTTCAGAATGGCGTTAGACGGCGCAAAACTTTTTGACGCTAAACTGCGTTAGCGCAGTTTAGCGTCAAAAAGTATAAATATGGGCCATAGTGTATGTAGTAGAGAGAGTTGCCTGACTGCAACTCCAAGGGGGCACTGTTTCTACAACTCTAAATACCATCACAGTGTCCACTTGTCCAAATATCCCAGGTAGTCATCCCCCAAATGAAGTGTACTCACTTGGGGGGATTACATTTGTATTATCTGTGTAGTAGAGAGAGTGACCTGACTGCAACTCCTTGCAGGCCTTGGGTCTATAATTTCAAACACCAGTCCAGTCTGTACTTGCCCAAATACATCTATATGGTAACTCCCAAATGAGGCTTACTCACCTGGGAGGATACTAATTGTATAGTGTGTGAAGTAGAGGGAGTGACCCGACTGCAAATCCCAGCACAGCCTGTTTCTGTTACTCCAACCACAAGCCCAGTGTTCACTTGCCCAAATACTCCTATTTGGTAACTCTCAAATGAAGTTCACTCGCCTGGGAGGATCCCATTTGTCAAGTGTTGGGAAGTAGAGGGAGTGACATGACTGCAAAGCCCACAGTACTTGTTTCTCTAACTCCAACCACCAGCTCAGTGTACACTTCTCCATATACCCCTATTTGCCAACTCCCACATGAAGTGTACTCAACTGGGGGGATAATATGTGTATAGTGTGTGTAGTAGAGGGATTGACCTGACTGCAACTCCTAGCAGGCCCTGTTTCTCTAACTCCAAACACCAGCTCAGTCTGCACTGGTCCAAATAGCCCTGTTCATCAAATGAAGTGTACTCACCTTGAGGGATAACATTTGTATAGTGTGCGTAGTAGAGAGAGTGACCTGACTACTGGTCCAAGCAGGCCTTTGGTCTGTAACTCCAAACATCACCCCAGTCTGCACTAGCCCAAATACCCCTGTTTGTCAACTCTCAATTGAAGTTTACTCACCTGGGAGGATACTATTTGTATAGTGTGTGAAGTAGAGGGAGTGACCTGACTGCAACTCCCAGCAGGGCCCGTTTCAGTTATGCCAACCACAGGCCCAGTGTTCACTTGCCCAAATGCTCCTTTTTGTGAACTCTCAAATAAAGTTCACTCACCTAGGAGGATCCTATTTTGTCACGTAGGCTCTCATTATTCTAACGACTCTACTGGATTTGAGCGGCAGAATCACCTGCGGCGTAGGGGATGAGTCTCAACTGCTACAGGTGACACCTGTTGGCTTAATCTGGGTTTTTCTCCGGCTAACTAGCAGTGCCTCATCTTCACCCATGAGCAGGGATAATTGGGCAGCTGAGCGCATGACACAACTGGCTCCTCAGGGAAATCGTGGTCTCTCAGTTCGCATCCGTTTCTCTCAGTTACATTAGTCTCACATATACAGGAACAATCAGAGGCAGCATATGTTTCAATAAGATTTTAATAAAGCAACTGCATCTTAGATAATAAAGCATGTACTGCAATAACCAGGACAATAAAACATGACAGGAATAAAATTGTGACAAGGAGAGTAAAGCATAAAAATAACGCTACCATGTTGTCACTAGAGTCATTAAAATAATTCCTACCTAGGCTATATTAGAGCACAGCATGTTAAGCTCTAGTTCTGCCCTTCAGGTTCCCCCGGGAAGACATCATCCCTCATACTGAGCAAGAGTCTACAGAAGCAGCTGTAGCAAAGCATTCAGCAATCAGCATACATTTGTGGTCATCTGGCTGGAATCTCCCTCTAACGTGTATGGGACAGAGAAGTGTTTTTACAAAAAAAATCTGTAGTTCTAAGAAAATGTCCCTACGTGAAGATGTGCATGTTTCTATGAACACCAGAGACAAAGCGTTACCACGTTTACCAGCAACCTATCTTACTGCAGCTTTGAGAAAAGCACAGAGTGAAAGAAGTGTCTTGTTTAAGAACGCAGTGCTGACTTGGAAAAAGAACAGCTAGATAGAGAGAAATAAAACAAGACCGCAAATGTGGCTATTGTTAAAATAATAGACGAAGCTGAATAAAATATATCTACGGAAAAGTGCACAGCAGCAGGCCTGGTTTGCTAAAATAACATATATGAAGCTATAACTAAAATGGCTACACAACACTCTCCCTTTGCCAGTTCAAAAGTGGTTTAAAGCCTAGTTATGTATAAAAGCTACTAAAATTCAACCTAAGGCGTATGTATAAAAATTTCAATAATGACAAGTTGAAAGACACTTGAGCATGTATAAAAGGACAATTTAAAATGGTAATCGTGGCATAAAAAAGGCCGAATTTCAAGAGTCAGGGTCATTTTGGAAGTTGCCAATTGAATCCAGGTTAATTGAAGAAAGGAAATCTTCCACTTCGGCAGGTGGTAAAGCAGGAAGTTCATCGCCAAGGAAAACCAAAGAGCATTCGTGTTCCAAAGCCTGAGCTCCAGCCAAGGCAGCAGCATTCCATGATGTGCCCAACAATGAGTTTAGAGCTGCATCCTCCATGAAGGGCAACTCATAAGCAGCTTCCTGTAGCAAAAGCACCCTCAACGCGCATGTCTGGTAATGAGCCCTCAGCGAGAACATCAACAGATCAGCGTCCAATGAAAGCAAGCGCTGCTTAGAAAGACAAACTTTCAGTGCATGTTCCAACGAGCACAAGAGGCACTGAATCACGGGCTGCACAAAATGCAAAACTGGTCTAAATGACAAAGACCAGTCACACTCCAATTGCTCCAGGAGTGATGCTCCAAAGTACTGCGTCATTCGTTCACGCCACTGCTGCGCTGGTGAAATCGCTTTCTGTCCTCCGTGTTGTGGCGGGACAGCAATTGCACAGAAAAATAAGCAATAGCAAAATGCCACCTATTATAGCCAAAGTTATCGGAAATCCGCTGAAAATACTGGAGAATATTGAGTGGATGGCTGATGGTATTAAACTGAATATAGAGGAGAAGGGGTGAACAAAACCAGAACCAAGAGCCTTAAAGAAAGTTGCAATTCCAGTAGTACTGGATGCATTAAATATCCGTCCCATGAGCTCACCAAAGTGTCTCGGAAAGTTAGTACTTAAAAGGGAATGTATCTCTGTTGATAACCTTGCAACCTGAAGAGTGTAGGTCTTGCGTGCAGATGTAAGCGCCACATGTTTTTGGAACAATAAAGCCTTGAGTCTGCTCAACTTGTCAAAGTTCACATTAGAAGTAGCGATATGGGGCCAAATCTCAGCTAGTTCTCTCTGTCTTGTGGGAGGAAAAAGTATGTTCCCGCAGCATGTAACAATCTTAGAGACTGAAACAACATAAACTATTCCGGCTCGCATGCCACAACAGTTTTCACTATCAACAAGAACATAGCTGTCATTTGAGAGCACCTGGAACGCATGTCTAATCAAGGGGACTGGACGTCCCTTCAGATAACAAACCAAGTTCGCTGCCGAAGCGTTACACTCCCGAGCAAGGATAGCTGTTTACAAACCATCAAATGGCTGACAGAAGTCTTGCATTTACTGCCGTTAAGAAAAACCTCTTTCATGCCACTGAGATATTTGTACGAGAAGGCCAGCTCTCACACCTCATGGATGTAACTATCTCCTAGCCTTTCATATCTGCCTACTGGAATGTGTTTTAAGCAGGACGTGCATTGAAGCGCTGAAATAGGCAGATTAATGACCCCGTGTATAAACCATTCAGCAGATGGTATTTCGGCCACAGTAAAAGGCAATTTTTCTAACTTTTCGATATTTAACATGATGTAAGTTGCTTCTTTCTTAGCCATTAGTTGTTGTTGTTGAGTTAAATTAAATGTGGAAAATACAACCCTTGCGCTAATGTGTTGCCAGGGAACACGACCTGCCATCAGTGTTTGAAGTGTCCAACCCAACTGCATAATGGATCTTAGCTGACTCTGTCCATGGTGTAACGAACACATATCACTTTGTATTATGTCTATTGCAGAGGAAACAATGTTGTTTAAGGTGTATATCCGGTCGGACAGAGTATTATATTTCATTATCTACAACAGCTAATGCCTTCTGTAAGTTTTCCTGATCTATTTGCCTTAACCAGGCAGCAGCTTGAGAAAGCTTCCAAATTTCATTGTATACTGCTTATAAGAAGCACTTTCTATGTTGTTTTCTGGGGCCTAACAGGAAGTCCTGTAAATCGATGTTATTAAACCGGAGACTGAGGTGTTCTCTAACAGCATCTAGTGAGGAACTCTTCAACCATTGCTGGCATAGTTTCCCTACACTGTATGTTGTTACTATACCTGCATGTTCGTATAACACATAGCGAGGGTCCGGCCTACTTGTTCTAAAACCCCCAGTGGAATTTATAAAACATTTATGACACCCATTGGTAATCTATTGACCACAATAACCACCCACCAGGACATGACAGTGAAGCATTAAACATGCCATTCTGGACCCATTCATCAAGCAGATCTTCAGTTACATTTATATACTTTTGCCATTTGTAAAATTTTGCAGGGGCAGGAATACAGGGCGCATTCAAATCCTTAGTTTCCGCTAAGCCTAAACAAATTATTTGTTGTACAGTTTCATTTAAAAATATCATTTCAACAGGTATCAAACATGCTCTAAATAAAGCTTCTTTCCCCCTTATTTGCCAATTTCTTGTTCCCCACACACTTTTTAAGTCAATCGACTTCAGCCAATATTCATAGCCTTCCATAGCTAGCCGGGAAACAAAGGAATCCAAATAAATGAATTTCGTATCTGTCAATAATATATGTACATTTTCCATTGATGGCAATTTAAAATAATATGACTCAGCATTTTTAACATTGTGCCCAGAAAAACATGCACATTTTTCCGAATATGTTTTAGAACTCCCTTGTGGTGGAGTTGGACAATGTTCCCATTGCGTGTAATTAAAAATAGTCTTTGGGGTGCTTGCTCTGTGAATGAAATGGTGTCCATAATAATTATAGCAAAACATATCACCATAATTCTCTTTAGACTGATAAACTTCTTCACTTTCAAATACAGTAAAATACTGCAATTCAGTCATCTCACATCCCAGTCATCAGAAACAACTCCAGTAATTACTACATCGTTCATTGAAAGTTTAAACACATATAGAGGGTCATTCTGACCCTGGCGGCCGGTGGCCGCCAGGGCCACCGACCACGGGAGCACCGCCGACAGGCTGGCGGTGCTCCAATGAGCATTCTGACCGCGGCGGTTCAGCCGCGGTCAGAAGCGGAAAGTCAGCGGTCTCCCGCTGACTTTCCGCTGCTCATTGGAATCCTCCATGGCTGCGGAGCGCGCTCCGCAGCCATGAGGATTCTGACCCCCCCTACCGCCATCCAGTTCATGGCGGGAAAGCCGCCATGAACAGGATGGCGGTAGGGGGGGTCGCGGGGCCCCTGGGGGCCCCTGCCGTGCCCATGCCAATGGCATGGGCACGGCAGGGGCCCCCGTAAGAGGGCCCCAAAATGTATTTCACTGTCTGCCTTGCAGACAGTGAAATACGCGACGGGTGCAGTAGCACCCGTCGCACCTTCCCACTCCGCCGGCTCGATTACGAGCCGGCATCCTCGTGGGAAGGTCGTTTTCCCCTGGGCTGGCGGGCGGTTTAACTGGAACCGCCCGCCAGCCCAGGGGAAAACTCGTAATACCCGCCGCGGTCTTTTGACCGCGGCGCGGTAATTTGGAGGGCGGGATCCTGGCGGGCGGCCTCCGCCGCCCGCCAGGGTCATAATGAGGCCCATAGTATTTGAATGACCTCCGTGGGGCCGTTTGTATCAAATGTGACTTTGGCCCTCAATATGACCCTGACGGTCGGTGATAAAGTGGCGGTAATACCGCCAACAGGCTGGCGGGTAATTACCCCCAAATTATGACCATGGTGGAAAGATCACCGAAAGACAGCCAATGTACCACACCAACCACCAGGGCGGAAACAACAGCCACCACGACGGTAGCCGCCTACAGCCAGGAGGAAGTCAAAGTTCCACACACCATATTAAGACCCTGCAAACTGCCACCTTTTCCAGGGCGGTACCAGCGACATCAAAAGCCCGGTGGAAACACAGCTCAGAAGTGAAAGGACTCACCACTGGAGACACAGGGAACAACCACGCCGCCATGGAACCCGAACTGCATTTATTTCTGATGATATTCTACATTCTGCTCCACCACGAACACCAACACTGGCGAAGACGACAACAGTGAGTACAGCCACCTAGCACACGGGGGGACGAGAGTGACACACACACCCAACACACACACACCATACACACACCCCATTCACACAACCAGATGCACAAGAAAGCAAGTTAATCCCCCTAAATCGGCTGAACAATGCATGGACAAAGTAAATTTACTAAAGTGAGTGTAATAATATCAACAAAGTATAAAAATAACTTAGCCAATGTTACAGATATCTACAAATGTACAGAAAAAGGGACACTGCTCAGACCTCATTTTGCGTGGGCCACATGGCCACAGGGCAAGGTCCAAGGCCCTACTTGTCACCTGCATCAATACGGAGAGAACACTGCAGGGGCATCAGTTGGCAAATAGGCAGGCACCTCAGGGTGAGGGGTGGGGCACCTCAGTCGGATGCGGAAACAAGACTACTAGTTCTGGAGGGGGCAACATGCCCTGTGCTTGGTCCTGGGGAGTGATGGGCCACACTCTCTCGAGTGGGTGTTTTGCCCACTGTTCTGGGGGGGGCAACATGCCCTGTGCTTGGTCCTGGGGAGTGATGGGCCACAATCTCTTGAGTGGGTGTCTTGCCCACAGGTTCTGGAGGGGGCAACATTCCATGTGCTTTGTCCTGGGGAGTAATGGGCCACAGTCTCTCGAGTGGGTGTCTTCCCCACTGGTTCTGGAGGGGGCAACATGCCCTGTGTTTTGTCCTGGGGAGTGGTGGGCCACAGTCTCTCGAGTAGGTGTCTTGCCCACTGGTTCAGAAGTAGACAGGCCGCACAGCAGCCCATGGAGGCAGGATCACATTGCGTCTACCGTAGTTGACGGCTGCACTGTGGTGGTGCTGGTGGTGCTGGTAGTGGGAGGCTCCTGCACATTCCCTGCACCTTCGGATGGATGCATTGTGGTGGTGCAGGTGGTGGTGGGAGGCTCCTGCCCAGGCCCAGCACCCTTGGATGGATGCACAACCATGCTTGATGGTGGGGGCTCCGTGACAGCTGCTGGTGCAGGCGCCTGGTCCTTCTTGCCTGCTGGTCTAGGCTTCTTACACTTTCGGGTGGCAGGTGCAGGCTCCTTCCCCTTCTAGCCTGCTGGGGCAGGCTCATTGCCCTTCTTGCTTGCTGGTGCAGGCTCCTTCCCCTTCAGTATATGTGGCCGGGAATCCTTTCTACCACGAGTAGGTGCGGATGGAACTGGGCCCGTGGACTGTGTGGCTGAGATGCTTTGCTGGGTTCGTGATAGCCTGGCCATACGTGCAGGACGGGGGGAAGGGGTAGGGAATAGGTCAATGGTGGATAGGAAAAGTTTCTTAGGGACATTGGGGTGGGAAGAGGGACAAGAAATGGGAGTGGAGAATGAGGGAGTGGTTGTTGGAGGTGTCTGTCTGTTGGATTTGGGTGCAGGTGCAAGGGTTGTATGCTGTTGTGAGGTGGATGGCTGTTGGGTGTCTGAGTGCTTGCGCTTGTGTACTTTAGGAAGGGGGACAGACACAGTGGGGGAGGACACAGGGGACGTGTGCATGGATGTTGTGGAGGTGTCTGCCAGTGAGGTGTGTGTTCTGCTTGGTATGGTGAAGATGCTGGTAGTGGATGCTGATGTAGTGCATGCAGGTGTGAGTGTGGACGTGACTGGGAGGGAGGTGGTGAGGGGGACAAGGGGGGCGAGGGGGAGACAGTGGAGACAGTGGATTTTGTAGTGTCTGCAACTGTATGGTGTTTGCGTGAGTGCTTGTGGGATAAAGTGTGGTGCTTGTGTTTGCCTGTGACACTCTTGGGTGTTGTCCTGTGTACATGATCGTCTGGCTCTGTGCTTGGGATGGGTTGGGGTAGAGGAGAATGGGACTGGGAAGAGGAGGCTGGAGGGGGGACGGTAGAAACAGGGACAATGGCTGCCATCAGAGAGGAGGCTAGAGCCTGGATCAACCTCTGTTGGGCCGCCAATCCATTGTAAAAGCCCTCCAAGAATACATTAGATTGTTGCCTCTGGGTTTCAGCCCCTGGATGGCATTCACAATCGTTGACTGCCCTATAGAGATGGATCTCAGGAGGTCAATAGCTTCCTTACTCAGGGCAGCAGGGCTAACTGGTGCAGGGCCTGAGGTGCCTGGGGCGAAGGAGATGCCCACCCTCCTGGGTGAGCGGGCACGTGCAACTTGATGAGGGGCTGCTGAGAGGGCGGTGCTGGTATGGGGGTGGCAACTGTACCTGTAGCTGGGGTGTGTTTGAATTGGCTCCTCCAGTCTCTGCAGTGGTGCTCCCTTCGTCCTCCGTCCCACTGGTGCCCTCAGCATCGGTGGACTCTGCCTCCTGGGTCCTGTGGGATGCAGCTCCCTTCGTCGCTGGTGCCTCTGCTCCTCCTTCTCCAGATGATGCTAATGCAGATAAGGACAGGATGACAAAACAAGAAAGGGGGGAGAGAGACAAAGGATACACTGGGTCAATGGCTGCACCAACACCACCTTTGGCGTACACAGCACCCTCACACACAGGGAACAGGCCTACGCACTATGCATTGCAACACCACTGATATCGCTAGCCACCAAGGCATGAGGAGCGGCACACACCGCCAACTGAAGCACACCTGGGACCCATGCAGCCCTGACCAGTAGTGGATGCTTACAAGCTAGGTAGGCAGGATTATCCCTTCAGAACCCTAGCCACCAGAGGACCTATGCTGCTATGTCAGGCCTGGCCTAGGGGCACCCACTGACACACATCCACCACCCGGATACCACCCCATCAGCCGTAAGTTGTAATGATAGCCACTGTACTCACCCACTTGTGGCTTCTGTGATGCCCTCAAGCACCCATCCAGCTCTGGATAGGCCACCGCCAGTATGCGGGCCATCAGGTGGGTCAGGGTTCGATGGGCACCTCTTCCTCGTTGGGAGGCCATCCCCAGCTGGGCCTCTGTCGTCTTCCATGCCCAGCGTCTCAGGTCCTCCCACCATTTGCGACAGTGGGTGCTCCGCCTGCCATAGACCCCCAGGGTCTTTACCTCCTTGGCGATGGCACGCCATAATCTCTTCTTTTGATGGGCACTGATCTGCAACAGTCAAGCCTTTTACACATATGGCCCACCATACCTGTTTCCATCACCACTGGCACACACATAGCCCAGCACACAGCGTGTATCCCGCAAAGAAGACATCCACGCCCGCTTACACGTGGCCTTCACACACACAACTCCATGCATTCATGCCACATGCATCGTGCCCACAGTGTACTCACCTGTTGGTCTGGAGGCCCATACAGTGGTCCGTACTGCAGGACCTTATCCAGCAGTCTCTCCAATTCCTCCGAAGTGAAGGCTGGGGCCCTTTCCCCGGTCACACGGGCCATGGTAGGTTACAGACACAGGTCACAGCAGAACATGCAGTGTAGGTCCTCTCCTATGGAAGGTCAGGTAGCAAGTGAGGAATATGATAGGAAATGGCGGTCACGTCCGACGCGGTGCATACCATCACCACTGGCGTAGATCACCATTGGCCACTGTACCCCGTAGGGCCCAATATTAACCAATGAAGAGTTTCACGGCGGTTCCCGACTGCCTCCCACCACGGCGCACGACAGCGCAAGTACCTCACTTCCACCTGTCCCTCCACATAGGACAGACGGACGTCATTTTGGGGGGGGCAGCCCTATGGATTAATGCTGCGTCACAGGAGAAATAGGCACATACTGGACAAGCACACTGACCTATTACAAGTTTACAGATTGCAAACTCCTGTTGTGGCTCCAATGTTCAGTTTGTGACAGTCTTCTCACTATTGTGTCCCTTAAATACCCACCGCTGCGGATGAATAGGAAATAGAGACATACCCCCGTGTACAAATCCCGCTCCAGGCACATTATCCTCACCTATAGACTTGACAGGGCTACAATCACAGAGCTGTGTGCCCAATTGGAGCCTGACCTGATATCTGCTATCCGCCACCCCACTGGGACCCCCCCCTCTTGTGCAAGTGCTATCTGTACTCCATTTCCTGGCAACTGGTTCTTTCCAAGTGACAATGGGCTTGGCAGAAGGAATTCACAGCCAATGTTTTCAATAGTGCTGAAAAGAGTGTTGTCTGCCCTGATAAAAAACATGTGCAGCTACATTGTTTTCCCCTAGGTTGAGGATTTGGCCACTGTGAAGGCCGAATTTTACACTGGGACATATCCCCAACATAATTGGGCGATTGATGGTACACGTATTGCATTTGTCCCCCCCCAGCAGAATGAACAGGTGTTCAGGAATCGTAAGAGTTTCCACTCCATGAATGTTCAGATGGTGTGCTTCGTGGACCACTACATCTCCCATGTCCATACTGAGTATCCTGGGTCAGTGCATGATGCCTTTGTCCTGAGGAATAGCAGCATTCCAAATGTGATGGGCCACCTACAGAGGCACAGGGTGTGGCTAACAGGTGAGCCCTGGTTCCCATCCAGCATATGTTGGTGTATGGGTGGGCCATATAGGATAGTGTGTGGCTAAATGTGGTCCCTCAATATTTGCAGGTGACTATGGTTATCCAAACCTATCATGGCTGCTGATCCCTGTGAGGAATGACAGGACAAGGGCAGAAGAACGTTATAATGAGGCACGTGGGCAAACCAGAAGGATAATTGAAAGGACCTTTGGCCTGCTGAAGGCCAGGTTCCGGTGCCTCGATCTAACAGGTGGATCCCTGTGCTACTCACCCAAGAAGGTCTGCCAGTTAGTAGTGGCATGCTGCATGTTGCACAACCTGGCCCTCAGACGTCATATCCCTTTTCTGCAGGAGGAGGAGACTGGAGATGCCCTTGTGGCAGCAGTAGACCCTGTGGACAGTGAGGATGAGGAGGCAGAGGATGAGAATGAGGACAACGGAACATCAGTTATACAACAATACTTCCAATGACACACAAGTAGGACAGTGTAACTTTACATTTCAATGACTTTGGTTGGAATTTGTGTGGCAATGGCATGCTGGTATTTCCCACTTCTATGCCCACTTACTGTTCCTTTTGGCAATTCATTTTGCAGATGTTGGTGACTTGACATATACTCCTGGTGTGATCACTACAGCCAGCTACAGGTCATTAACCTATGTTCATTCTGTGTGCAGTTAATTTGTAATGTTTGTACCTTTTTCAAATAATACATATTTGATATACATGACATACTCCAAATTTTTTTTTTTTAAAGGGTGTTTATTGAAGTGCTAACATATGGGGGAAAGGGATGGGGTGATGATGGAGGAAAGTCCAGGGTATTGTTCCAGTCTGTTTGTAGCACAGGTGCATTGTCCAAGGGGACATAGGAAGGGGAGCAATGGCAGTTCAGGGTGGACAGGGTGACTGAGTGGGACACAAGGGGGACAATCAGGAGAGTCTCATTTCCTGGCAGGGGTCTTGGCAAGTGTCTCAGGCTTCTGTCTGGACCACAGGGAACATCTGCGGGGCGGTTCACCTTCTGTAGGGGGAGGGGTGCTGGTGGCCTGTGAGTCCTGTGGCAAGGCCTCTTGGCCACAAGCGGCAGCGGAAGTAGAGGGCTGTTCAGATGTCTGGCTAGTGACAGGGGCCTGCTGTTGTGAGACTGCCTACCTCATAATGTTGGCCATGTCTGTAAGCACCCCTGCTACAGAGATCAGGTTGCTGTTAATGGCCTGCAAGTCCTCCCTGATCCCCTGGTACTGTCCCTCCTGCAGCCTCCTGTTCTCCGTCACGTTGTCCAGGATCTGGCCCATACTGTCCTGGGAATGTTGGTAGGCTCCCAGGATCTCAGAGAGTGCCTCCAGGAGAGTCGGTTCCCTGGGCCTGTCCTCCTCCTGGCGCACAACACTCCTCCCAGTTTCCCTGTTGGCCTGTGCCTCTGTCCCTTGAACCGTGTGGCCACTGCCACTGACCCCAGGTCCCTGATTGTCTTGTGTGTGAGTTGTGGCCTGGGGTCCCTTTTAGAGGTCGACACACTGCTGATTGACGTGTGCTGAGGACAGAGGTGTGGGTACGCTGGGTGGGTGCTGTGGTGTTGGATCCTGATGGGGGAGGCTCTGTGGTGGTGTGTGACAGGGCTTGGGTAACCGGCTGTCCAGTGGTCCCTGATGGGCCAGGTAGGTCATCCAGATCCTGAGGACCAGAGTTACTGTCATCACTGTGGGCCTCTTCTTTCGGAGGACTGGATATTGCTGGCACCTTCTCTCCACTGACATTGGCTGGGGTACCTGTGGGGATGTAAATGATGTTTTATGGTTTATGTGTCTGACATATTGTACATCTGTGGCTTCCTCTTTATGGTTGGAGTTGCCCTTCCAGCTTTCACTTGTGTATGTTAGTGAATGGTGGGATTGTTAGTTCCCTATGGTGTGCATGCTTAAGTGATGAGTGTCCATGCAGAGCTGTGAGGGGAGTCCATGCATTGGTACAGCATGCAGAGCTTGGCATTGGGATGAGTGAGATGTGATGGTGGAGTGTGTGGGATGTAATGGAATGAAGGGAGGGAGGGTGAGGGTGTGTGATGGCATGCAGGTAGGTGGGTGATAATAGTAGAGAGTTGACTTACCAGAGTCCAGTCCCCCTCCAACTCCGGCCAGGCCCTCAGGATGCAGTGTTGCCAAGACTTGCTCCTCCCATGCTGTGAGTTGTGGGGAGGAGGTGGGGGTCCACCACCAGTCCTCTGGATAGCGAGCTGGTGTTGTGCTGCTATGGAACGTACCTTCCCCCGTAGGTCTTTCCACCTCTTCCTGATGTCATCCCTAGTTCTGGGGTGCTGTCCCACGGCATTGACCCTGTCCACGATTCACTGCCATAGCTCAATCTTCCTAGCTATAGAAATCTGCTGCACCTGTGCTCCAAATAGCTGTGGTTCTACCTTGACAATTTCCTCCACCATGACTCTTAGCTCCTCCTCTGCTGTGAAACGGGGTTGTCTTTGTGGTGCCATGTGTGTTATGTGAGGTGCGTTGGGTAATGTGTTGGGGTGTGGGATGTGGAGTGCGTGAGTGGTGTATAGGTGTGAGTAGTGTGTGGCTCTAGTTGTGTCAGTAGTCTTGGTGTCATTCTGGTGGCAATGCTTTGTAGTCGTAAAGGGTTGTGGGTAATGTGGGTGGGTGTTTTATAGTGGTGTGGGTTTGGTGTGTGTATGGGTGTCAGGTGTGTGTTGTTTGAATAGTCCAATGCAGTGTTGTTTTGTATGTGGGTGTCAATTGTGAGCGCAGCGGTATGTCCCGCCAATGGTTTACCGCCGTTGAATGTCCATCGTGGTGATTCGCGGGTCATAATGTGATGGGCGTCATTCTGTTGGTGTAATGGTGTGGGTTTTGGAACCGCCACTTTATCACTGACCTTTGGTCTGGGGGATTTGTGTGTGTGGCTGAATTCTGTCGGATTCATGTGTGTGTGTCATAATATGGTGAACAGATATCCGCCGCCGCCGCGGTATGTTGGCGGCCGTCAGCGTGGTGGTAAGTGGGACTTTACCCCAAACAATCCCATCAGGAATTGGTATAGCGGAAATGTCCACAAAAGACAAGTCTCTGCAGACCTTATGATAAGAAAAATGGGGTTTTAGGATCTCATCCACCAGTTCAAATGATGATATTTCAGGAAGAAAATGACCATGTATTAATAGAAAGAATGTTATTACAAAGCCAATCCAAATGAGGAAAGCTAATACAGTCAAGGAAAGCCACAGATAGTTCCATGGGAAAATAAAGTAACTTGTTTTAAGCCAGTTTATCAGCTTACGTGTTTTTGGCAGTTATGATGTAGAAGAGGCAAATGAGTCCAAGAAAGTGTTGTTGATGTCGGCAAAGTATCCAGAAGCAGTTCGTACAAAAGATGGAGCGGTATTGGTGGGAGAAGAACTGATAGGGGTCTCCCACAGTGGTTCATAGTAAATTATGCCATCCGTCTGTGTTGAAGTTGTGTCAAATTGATCAGTAATTTCTGTATTGTTTGTTGTAACAGATGTTAGTGGATCTAATGCAAGATCATTTTCCACCTTCCCCAAGTTTGGAGAGGTGTCAGTTTTGCTGCTCAAAACTTGTAGAGGGACTTCTTGACCAGTAATGAGAGGAATTTGGGAACTACTGACTGCTCCTCTTGGTCTGCAGTGCAGGATTGGCCACATGGTGTAACTTGACATTGTCTATAGATACAAAGCGATTTTCTTTAGCACCAGCCAACGGCGGTAGAATGGCAGTTCTAGTACTGTGTATTCCCAAGACTGGGATCTGTGCATGATAAGAAGGACCAAACTTCTTCTTCACAGCAACCGTTTCAGGTACTAGATCCCCAACGTTTGGAATTCAGCCAGTAGGTGTTATTGGTACATCCTTAATTCCTGTGGAGGCAGCACTGGCAGAAGCGTCGTCATCACCAAACTGTTGTAAATCCTGCAAGACAGTGACACGTTCATTTATGTCAAAAGGTGTTTCTGCCTCCTCCACACCAGGACCATCAAGATTAGGAACATACATTTGAGTTCCAAACAGGCACTCATATGAAGAACGACCTCCCAGGGACCTTCTTGGCAGATTGTTAAGTGCTCTCTGGACTCCATACAGGTGATTAAGCCAAGTATGACCCGTACCTAAGACTCTGGCTGTTAAGGACTGCTTTAAATCATGGTTTCGTCGCGCCACGACACTGTTTTCCTCGGGATAATGGAGAAGAGTAATAAAGTTGGACCCCTAATATAGCCAGGGTGTCCCTGAATGCCCTTGAGGCGAAAGCAGGGCCCTGGTCCAAGTGGAAAGCTGCAACTGCATATGTGCTTATAAAGACGTGCAAATCTTTAATAACAGTCCGAGCGTCAGCTGAGCATTGTGGCCACATCCATAGAAATTTGAAGCAAGAGTCAACAGCGACTAAAATGTATTTGTATGCACTGTCTGGTGTTAGGGGACCACAATGGTCCAAGTACACACATTGTAAAGGTTTGCTGGAAATAAGAAGGGGTGTCTGCGGAAGGCGTTTGACGGTGGAACCCATCATTTCTTGGCAGAATTCACAACAAAGAACATACTGCTTGGCCTGATTGTATAGACCTGGCCCCCAATAACGTGCTTGCACTAATGCTATTGTAGCTCCCACCCCAGCATGGGCAGATGCAACCCTCTCATGTGCTGCGTCAATCAACTCTGATCTCATGTCTTTGTGGGGAATTACTCGAACCCCCACGCCTGGTATTTTTACTTCGGCGTCTAGGCAGCCTCCCAATCGTCAGGAATATTTAGAAGGAAATGCTTTTGGATAGGGCGTGCCTTCAGTTGTGGCTTTCACGGCAGCCCATATGTCATTTTTTGGTTTTGTTCCAGAACGGGTTACTGCAGCAACAGCAGCCGTAGCTACTGCTGATTTTGTGGCTTCATCAGCCAGTATATTTCCAGCAACGTGTATTCCAACGCGCTGGTGTCCAAGTGTATGTACAACGTGGACATTTGGTAGCGTTTCCTTTAGATCTGCTACTTTCCCCACAGGAGTCTGTGTTTAATGGTGTTGCCTTTAGAATCTCCGAACCCATTCTGGCGCCAGTGATGCAGGTATTCATTGAAGGACTGGACACAATAATAGGAATCACAAACAATCAGTGTTAGCTGTGCAGGATCCGTATGTTCCAGTGCCATCACCAGAGCCTTTAGCTCTGCTAGTTGTGCTTTGCAATCCCCTAGGGTTTGCGTGAATGTATGTTGGGGACAAAATGTATTATCCTCCATATAGTCGCTTACGACTGCGCAAGCAGTGGAGTATTGATGTTTTGTGCCAATCGCGGTTTGTGCTGAGCCATCGGTGTACATGACTCTTTAATATTGATCAATAGGCAGTGTATTTGCTGGAACTGGGTATTCTAGTTCACATTGCAAAAATTCTTGAGTTTGTAATTTTGGGTCTAAAATGTAGTCAACATCAGTGGCTGTCAAAGATGTTGCCCATTGAATCCAATGTGGACGTAATGCGTTAGCGTTTGGGACACTGGCTTTGGTAACAGCCTCAAGGGCTAGGATTGGAGATACAACAATAATACGTTTCCCCTGGGCTAGCGGTCTTTCTTTAATGACAGCCATCTGAACAGCAGCAAGAATTTTCTCACTGGGAGCAAAGCGTTGTTCTGCTGCTGAATACAAATGTGATTTCTATGCAATCGGGACTGTCTCACCCTCATTGAAAGTTACATAGGTGAAACCAATGGCACCAGCAATTACTCTGATGACCAAATGTTTTTTGTTGTCCATTGTGTGTAAGTGTTGTGCTGCAAGCATGTCTGTTTGCAAAGTTCTGAGAATGCGTGTGTGTTCGACTGTCCAAAATTTACTTGAAAAGTCAGGACATATTAAATCATATAAAGGTTTTATGCGTGATGCGTAATCAGGAATGTAAGTTCTGCCAAAATATAGGAAACCCAATGAGTATTGGAGTTTTTTAAATGTATTTGGAGGTTGTAACTGCACGCATTTTTCTAAGAATTGAGGCGCTAGGCTCTTTCCTTCACTCGATAGCTCATATCCCAAAAACAGGACGCTAAGGAAGGCCAATTTTTGTTTTAAAATTTTTTTATTTATAGCCAAATTCGGCAAATCCTACAACAATGCGGGATACCAGTCTTAGATGTTGCAGTAATTCATCATCCGTGAGATAGATATTATCTACATAGGACAATGCTTCAGGGTCGATGTCGTGCAATATTGAAGTCACACGAGCCGTGAATAGTCCTGCACTGTTCTTGTACCCGTGGGGTAAACAACAGATTTTTTTCAGGGAGCCTAGTGCGCTGAAACTTGTTAAGTCTCTACTTTCAGGCGCTATATTTTGGCAGGAGAAACCATTGGAAATGTCCAGTGTTGTTTTGTATTTTTTGCGCACTATGTTGTTCATGCGAGCTGAGCTATGTGAGTTTGGTATAGCGTATGTGCATGTATGACTGTTCAAATGTCTGTAGTCTAACACTATTCTGTACAAATGGTCCGGTTTAGCTACTGGAAATAAGTGATTATTCATTGGTGAGACACAGGGTTCAAATACACCCTTTTACTCCAGTTGTGTGAGGATTTCCCTCATGGGTGCTTTTGCATCATGTTTTATTGAATATTGGGGTTGTGGTTGGGGTTGATGTTTAATAGGAATTACATAATAGGGGGAGTCTTTATCCCATCCTATGTGGTTGCGATATAACGTGAGTCCCTGCGTCAATGCCCAATCGATGGCGTAGAATTATGTGAGCTCCTCACGAACAAGGGGCGAGAAAAAAGGTTTGATAACATCTTCCCCATATGGGCAAGTACCAACAAATTCAGGTGGCTAATCCCTTTCAGCCAGTAGAATATCATATATGTTTACGACCCAGTCCCAAAAGATTGCGTTGATTGTGCGATCAATGTATCCTTCTAACTGTAATGTTACTTTATACACCATATCAGGCATGGAGATACGCATGTCTGCAGTTTCTACTTGTAGAAGGTCATCAGTTGCTTTTACCTCCAGATGCTCTAGAAGATTACGGCAAACTATTGTGACCTCTGTCGTGCAGTCTAATAGCGCTAATGCCCACTTCTTGTTCTTCATAGAGCCCTCTTCTTGAGTGACATGTCGGACTGCAACTGCTGCCACCTTTTTTTTTTTTAATTGGGGTTTTTGTTGGGGAAGTTTCTCTTCTTTTTTAACAGAAACTTCTGTTGAGCATTGTGATTCCAGTCTCAGTTTCACGTACTCAGTTCTTTGCTCTGACCACCCCCCTCCCTCACTGCATTTTTCCAGTGAGTCCTGAAAGGTACGAGATTGGCATGTATCAGTATATTGATATCTGTCAGGCGTTTTTATATTATCTCTATTTCTGAGATTATATCTATTCTGTGGGGTCTCCGTATGTTGAGATTCTCCCTTTCTTAGGTGTTTGTTGTTTTTTATCCCAGCGTTTCTTAGTACCCTCAGGAGCTTCCTTGGTAGAATCTTTATTAGATTTACCCTGGAATTGTGGTTTTGTAGGTCCTGCCCCCAGACTATCTCGACCAATGCTACAGTAGGTCTCCGTGATAATCTTTGGCAGCTCACGTTCTTGATCCTGTGGAGGAACGTCCCAGAGCTGCATGCGCACCGCTAGTGCGACTGCTTTCCCTTTAAGGTTACTTAATATAATTGAGGAAACTGTGGCAACATTGCCCATAAGTTGCATCCTTACAATCCTGACAATTTCAGGTATAAGTTTTTTAGTACTTTACACAAATAGGAGATACATCAAGTCTATTTTTGGTCCTGAAGAAGCGTCACTGGACCCGTTTGGACCTCTGTGAGACGCGAAACATGTTTAATGGGGGATGTCGTGGAAATTCCCCACCCCCGTTCTAGAGTGATTGACCATTAACTCTGTTTCACTCTTATGATTAGTTTTAACCTTGGCCTCTGACCTATATATTCTGATTAAATAGATCCTTCTTTTTGGTTCAGTGAGTCAATTTTAGATTCTTTTTTCTTGATCTCCTTTCTTTATGCATACACTTAGGGTCTTGGCATCATCTCAGACAAGAACTCCGGCAAAGAGCCCCCCCATCTGGGGTGGAGCCCATCAGACATTGCAGCGCCAGTCTGACGAGGAGCAACTCCGATGATGAAGCATGACACCTATTTGGGTGTGTGAGGTTTTTGCTCCTAAAATAGGACCCTCCCATAGTTACTGTCTTTCTCCCTAACTGGAACAGTGTACTTTTCTTGATTTCCATAAGTTGCATCCCCTAGTCCAGGGTCAGGGCAGCCCCTTATTTGTCTTGAATTTGTTTCAACACTTCCAGTAAATTGTCAAGTGTCGGTGTACCATGTTCAGTAGTATAGAGCATAGCAAATACCGTGCCCCAAGTGTTACAGTTATCTATAGTGGGAACCATCCCAAATGGCAAGCACATAGTTATTATTCTATGCTTATCCTGAGGTCCCGTATGGTGAAATAATGCTTCCAGTGCCTTTATTTGTTGAGATAACCAAAACTGAATTTCTTCCCGTTTTGCGGGTACCTTACCCTTGTTCGAATGTACAGTTGCATGATTAATACCTGGTGTTACTGCATTTGGTTGGCCGGAGCAGCATGTGCTGGGTTTGTATTTAATGTTTGCATTACAAACTATACTAATCATCTATATATTACCGTCAGCTCAGCGTATAAGCTGCGGACTTCAGCTACCGCCAAGGTTGCTGCATCAGGGTGAGGTGTGTAAATTGGCCAATAAAGGCCAGGTAGGACCATCACTACTTAGAGGACCTAACCTAACATGTAAAATTGTTTGGGATAGGGCGCCATGAGGCCAATTATAATGTTCCTGATAAGACAGAGGCATTTTTAGATATGCATATGCTCTGAATTGTGCAGGTATATTTGCAGGTGTATAGTGATGAAATGTATTTGTGTCCCCATCAGTTGCTGGTAATGTGACCCAAGAATAAAAGATTTCAGTTCTAAGGGCTGGATGAGCCTCAACAACAAATGTGACTGACCCGCCTGGGCCATTAGGCCATGTGGCATTAAATGTGCAGTAAGGGGTGGTCGCATATTAACTGCAATTCCTACCCGTTGTGGGTTCACCATAATAAATGGTACATTTGTTCAGAGATAAGCACACCAAATGGGGATTATCCTTTTAATGGTTCAAGCTTGAACAACCTACAGCTTTTGGTAGGTACTCCCTACTTAGCTGAGGAGGAAAATCGTCAGTACCACGGACGTCTCCGTATATAGTACTGAGGCGTCCTTGTATGTAGTGAGACAGAGAAACTCAGGAGGACCCGAAAATTAGAGCCTGACCAAACGTTGGCAGCGCCATGTCGCATAGGCTCTCATTATTCTAATGAGACTACTGGATTTGAGCGGCAGAATCACCTGCGGTGTGGGGGACTGAGTCCCACCCACTACAGGTGACACCTGTCAGCCTAATCCGGGTTTTGCTCCGGCTAACTAGCAGTGCCTCATCTCCAACCCAAGAGCAGGGATGATTGGGCAGCCGAGCGCATGACACAATTGACTCCTCAGGGAAATCGTGGTCACTCAGATCGCATCCGTTTCTCTCAGTTAAATTAGTCTGACATATACAAGAACAATCAGAGGCAGCATATGTTTCAATAAGATTTTAATAAAGCAACTGCATCTTAGATAATAAAGCATGTATTGCAATAACCAGGACGATGAAACATGACAGGATTAAAATAGTGACAAGGAGAGTAAAGCATAAAAATAACGCTACCATGTTGTCACTAGAGTCATTAAAATAATTCCTACCTAGACTATATTAGAGCACAGCATGTTAAGCTCTAGTTCTGACCTTCAGGTTCCCCTGGGAACACATCATCCCGCATACCCGAGCAAGAGGCCTGTGGTCTACAGAAGCAGCTGAAGCGAAGCGTTCAGCAATCAGCATACAGTCATGGTCATCTGGCTGGAATCTCCCTCTAATGTGTATGGGTCAGAGAAGTGTTTTTATAATAAGACAGCTGATGTTCTAAGAAAATGTCCCTACGTGAGGATCTGTATGTTTCTATGAACACCAGAGACAAAGCGTTACCACGTTTACCGGCAACCTATCTTACTGCATCTTTATGAAAAGCACAGAGTGAAAGAAATGTATTTTTTAAGAATGCAGTGTTGACCTAGGCAAAGAACAGCTAGACAGACAGAAATAAAACATGACCACAAATGTGGCTATTGTTAAAATAATAAACAAAGCTGAATAAAATATGTCTAGCGTAAAGTGCACAGCGGCAGGCTTGGTTTGTTCAAATAACATGTATGGAGCTATAACTAAAATGGATACACAACAATTTGTCAAGTGTTGGGAAGTAGAGGGTGTGACATGACTGCAACGCCCAATAGGCCCTGCTTGTCTAACTCCACCACCAGCCCAGTATACACTTGTCCATGTACCCCTGTTTGTCAACTCCCAAATGAAGCGTACTCACCTGGGGGATAATATTTGTATAGTGTGTGTATTATTGAGATTGACCTGACTGCAACTCCCAGTAGATCTTGTGTCTGTAACTCCAAACACCAGCATAGTAGTCACTTGTCCTCCCAAATGAAGTGTATTCACCTGGAGGGATAATATTTGTATAAAGTGTGCAGTACAGGGATTGACCTGACTACAACTCCCAGCAGGCCTTGTGTCTTGAACTCCGAGCACCAGAACAGTGGTCAATTGTCCAAATACCCCTGTCTGTCAAATCGAAAATGAAGTATACCCAGTATACCCTGGAAGTGATCATGCACAGATCATATACAAATCAGAGACAAGTCTGTAGACATAGCTCGATCTGAACTTGCTAACCCAAGATGAAATTATTGAGGACAGAAATGACACCTTACCCAGTGTGTACAATAAGTATTATTAAGACTTCAAGGTACATCACCAGATTGGTATTGGCAGTAGACACTTTAACACAGCACTGTGCACATGACTCACGTCACATATACAACAAAGTCTTGGGTCTGCCTGCATCCTACTCAACTAGGCCTCCAAATGGTCAAATCCATATCTTGCCTAGCCACTGTTGGCTCTGGATTTGTTCCACGACGGCGACGGGAGCTGATGTCTTTAATTCCAGCATGCCCTGACAAAGGATGAGTTTTCTCTGCAGCAGTAGCCCCAATGGATTTGGGGTCCTTTTTTCGATTGGGACATTAAGAGCACTCTGACCAGCTTCCTGCACTTCGGCTGGTGTTCTAAAGGAAAATGTCGACCAGTATTGGTCACACCAAGTGCCCTGAGTAGGGGTAGTTGATTTGGATATGAACTGGTATGTCAAATTCAGGGGACAGTTGATACTATTAGCAATTGGTACTCCATGCAGGCGCATTCCTTGGTGTTCATGAAATTTTTTGGAATGAAGATTTTGCTATAGCACTTCTCTCACCTATGGTCCTGAAGAGGCCTGCAATTAACAGGAGTCGAAATGTGTCTACCTTTTTGTACAGGAGGGGTTGCTTTAATGTATAAAAAATACCAATAAGGTTTTATTTCAAATGCATCTATGATACAAAAAATGGACAGCAATATCCTTTTGATGTGTCCAGGGTGCAACTATCTCCCATGTGGATTGTTCTATAGACTGGATACTACAGCCACATCATTTTGGATTTAAAGGAGGATTGTAGTACAATCTTAATGAACTGGAATTATTCAACAATTGTATTTGTCTATGTGTTTGTGTATAATTTCCTTATATGTGTTTTATGTTACTCAAAACTGCTTGATGTTTTTATGTGTCAAGATGATTTATTTCTTTAATTTCATCTACTGTACCATTTTGATGAAGTCTAACTAACTTGACCTTATAAACTGATTCTTTCTTTCAGTGACTAGCTTAGGTTTTCACTCATGTAGTAATGCCTTTATTCGTCCCTACTAATAAATAACATATTTTAGATATCCACTGTTTTGGCTGCACTGTTGGCAAGATGTCATTTTCAGGCCCTCCTCCCAAGTGCAACTGATCTGTACCTCTCAGTAGCTGCTTGAGTCAAATTGGGTTGGCATGCTTCACACATGTTGTGTCAAATCACCCAATACCATGGTTACTTGCCACAATTGGATTATTTGCAACTTAACTGTGTACAAGGTCTCTGCTTGCTGTAACCCTAAACCGTTGGAGGTAGATGTCACAATACAAACAGTAACAATGTACGTTTTATATCAGGCATCTCCAACCAGTTGATCACAAGCTACCAGTAGCTCCCTGACCTCTTCAGAGTGGCTCAGGCCTGGAGTTCATTTTTAAATAAGCACAGGGTCACATTTTCCCATTTAAAGTTAAAGTGAAGGCTTTGTTTCTCTTACATTAATATCACCAGACTGTATATAGCAGGGCCTGATAAGGAGCAGAGCTAGAGTCAGATTTATGACTGAGGTCACGGAGGTGAAGAATCAAAGTACCAAGGTATTTAACTCTTAGATAAAATCCCTTGTCAACTCAGTATTGGAAGTGAGTACAAAATGATGTTTCTCAATGCTTTTAAATTGGAGAAAATGAAAACAAAAATATACCATATAATTAAGTTATCTTTTCGTTTTAATTTTATCAAATTATTTTTCAAAGTGCTGCATTTACAAACAGCAGGCCTCTTTGTCCCAGTGGCCATTAGAACATTATGCAATATTTAGAACTGAAAAATACAATCATTTTTTATATGGGAGAAATTTAAAGTGTAGAAAAATGTTGCAAATTATGAACATTTTTGCACTCAATTTTTCCCATTTAAAAACATGGTTGTATGTTTGTGTTATACTTGTAAAGATGCCACATATGGCGAAAGGTATGTCTGTGCCACAAGTACATATGACACCGGCTCTCAGTTACCCATACTCATATATCCCTTTCATATGCACACATGTTCATACATCCCCAAAGACCACGCTATCACTGACACACATGCAGCCCTGTCATAGTGCCCCTAGTCAAAGTATTTTGTTCAACCCATGGTATCTGGCTCTATGAACATTACGCTTAAAGGCAAGGAAGTTTGGCATTGGGGGTGTCTGGTAATAATGTGCGAGTTGTTTAGCCTTCTGTAGCTCACAATGTGTTTCACTGATCAGAAGTAGCTCTTGTTTCAGAAAAGGTTGGAGACCCCTGTTTTACACCAACAGGTGGATCTGCAGCTGGGCACACAGAGGCCATGGAATAGACTGCCACTTCCAAACCACCTCCCCACCCCCAGATGAAGCACTCAGTGAAGATGACACTCCTGGACTTGTGAACATGAAGGACAGTTCTGGGCATCCTTGTGAGATGGCAACAGTGAGTCTCACTGTGCCCACAATGTCACCTTTCAGCCTTGTTGCATCAACATCATAGGCAACCATTCATCCCCCCAGCGCCTATCATCTTGTGCCCCCCCCCCCAGTCCTGTATCCTGAGGTGCAGTGTGATGTGCACTTCGGACAATGAGGATCCAGGAACAAGTTGGAGGGGGCACCCTGTGGCAAGGGCACAGGCCTGTGGGGGTAGGGTGCTGTGTGCCAGCAGGGTGAGGCCACTGGGGTTGCTCTTGGCCAGGACACTATCAGCCATGTCTTGGGGGTCTATCAGGAGTCCCAAGGCGTAATAGGCCAGGTGTTGACCGAACTCCGGGAAATCATGCAGCCACAGAGGGACATGGGTTGGGACAAGTGGGAACAGATGGAGGCCCACAATACCAACATGGCATCCCTAACAGGGATGTTGAGGGACATACATATCACCCTGAGCAGGGCTTTAACATCAGTCTACCCCTGCCTTTGGCAAATCAACAGTATTCCCCAGGAACATCATTGCCAGTCACTGAAAGGGAGGCCCTGCCAGAGGAACACCAAGACCCAGACACCCCTTCTTCTGTAGCAGCAACCCCCCCCCCACCACATGCCCCACTCTCATGTAAGCAGTGACGTCCAGCAAGGAATCCAGGAGGTGCAGGTGGCAAGACACCCAGTACTGCCAGTAATAACCCTCTTCCTTAAGGCCCTCCTTTGTGTGTAACACATTCACTCTGGACTGATTCTGAACCACCTACCATTACAATGGGAGGAGTACTTTGGACTCCCAATGGTGAGGCATCTACTCCAATGATTTCATTCACAATGACTGACCCCTTCATATTTGATTATTTGTTGAGTCATGTATCTTCTGTTAGTCATAGTTGCACAATAAAATCACCCTTCACTGACTCTGTCTACTGAGTTTGATTTTATATGTAGCCATGTAGCTATGTCAGACTATATGAACCATACAATGATGACCAAGCTATGTGTTCAGTATGGGATATGTTGCATGTACACAGTGTCCAGCTCAAGATTAACACCCTTCCATACAAACGCATACATACAAGTGTCTGCTCAAACTCAAAAAATGTATTACAGTGTTCAGCACATAGGCTGTCAATCTTTCAGGAGTATTGGAAATCAAAAATTATTGACTCATACCGAGTAAATGAACATGTTGAAAGGTACAGACCTCCAGACCATAGATGGAACCTCCAGACTACGGAAGGAAGGGATTTGTCAGACACTGTCCTGTAGAGTAGGCAAACATTGATGTGGTTTATGTCAGCAGATTGAGCCTTATCACATACCACACCAAAGTAATTCAACATCACATAATCCAAGATACAGACAGATGGCAGTACAACAGTCTCTGATCAATGGGTCATCATAATCTAATGCCCATGCCTCTGGTGGTATGACACAAACATACGTCAATGTTCAGGCACAGGCACTGTGACCTACAATGATGAAATATATCTACAGCTACATAAAGGTAATACAAAAAGAGGGTTTAGCCAATCTGAAAGAAAAATGACTTGGTCGTAAGGTAGCACTACATATTTCATGCCCATATGATGACACACAAGATGCATCAGGCCCACCACAGCACACAAAACAAGTCCAATGGCCACTTCTGAGCTTCCACCCAAACACTTTGCAAGCTGTCTTGGCACACATCTCCTACACCCAAACTCAGTGACCTACATTACCTGGATCAATCCATGTCAGACCAGCATCACATACCTGCCAATGTCCCAACTCTGAAATGCCCACATGAAGATGTCATGATGAAGGTGCCTGTACAATGAACAAAACAAGGAGTATAGGCTTCAAACCAAACATATGACACAAGTCACATAGCAAGCATCTGGAAAACAAAGTCCATTGCAAGGAAACTGCCACAAACAAAGCAACATCATCATGGTGGGGATGTTTCAAAAGTTATCTCATCAAGCAGCCTTTGGGTGAATATTGAAGAGTATTAGCTCCATAGATGTATTTAAAACACTCCACACATTCTCACAACTTCAGTTCATCATACAGTCACAGTCATAACATCACAAGGTATACTTACACACATGAGAAGTAGCTGTGGATGTGATTTTCTCCCAAGCCAGCTCCTTCCTCTTCACCAATGTCATCCTCAGTTGGCATTTCAGGATTTTTACCCAGTGGCACTGCAGGCTACCCCTCCTCTGGGATGTAGGTGATATACCTTTGCAGGGGAATGTTGTGGAGTATGCAGCATAGAGTAGAGAAGGGCTCCACCAGTCCTGCCCAGACCCTTAAATCTGGCCTTCAGGAGCCCAAAAGCTGGCTCCACTGCATGTCTTGTTCTTCTATGGGCCTCATTGAAGCATAAGTGAACCAATGAGTCCCTCACTTCATGATTGTTGCACCTGACATTGCTCACACTCAATCAGTACAGACGTGACTTACCAACCAACCAGCCAGCCCTCTCCGGGTGCAGTTGTGACATCAGCTGGGTATGGTGCTGTTTTCCATTATGTAGGAATGATTTGCTGATCCCAGACAATGGGCACACACATGTGAGATATAAAGACCCGCCAAACAGACAACTAGCTGGTTGATGAAATGGAAGTTCCTTATGTTGCCATAGACTTGTTAAGTGGCCTGTGGTGGCACTAAGCCAACATGTGTGCCATCAATGATCCTCACCACATGTGGGAGGCAGGCAAAACAATAAAAGCCAGCCTTCACATTGGCTAAATCATCACGTCGGGGAAACCTGATATAGTTGTCAATGTGTTTTACCATTGCTGAGAGTAAATCCTTCAACCCCACACTGAACATAAGTTGGGAGATACCAGCAGATAGGGCCACAGTATGTTGGAAGGACTCTGTGGCCAGGAAGTGCAATACTGACATGACTTGTACGATGGGTGGTATGCAGTTTGGATTATTATTAGCTGGCATCAGATCTAGCTCCAAATGAGAGCATAAGTCCACTATTGTTTGCCTAGCCAAGCGGAATAATTGAATTATATGCCTTTGCACCATGGTCTGAAGGTATGGCAGTGGACGGTAGACAGGAGCTTGTCGCAACCGCCCTCTGCCAGAATACTTCTGTGTAACAAGACATGATTTTTAACATTACTCAGTGTGTCCACAGGAACATATATGTTGTTTTCTAAAACTACACAAGGGTCAAATGTGACCCCCATGTTTGTCACCACATGTGCCCATAACATGGATTTGGAAGAAAATCGACTATATGCTACACAATTGCCCCTCAAAATGTGACTGTATTTTCCATCTACCAAAAAGACCATCAGGTGGTGGACCGTGCACTGCAGTCAAATGCCATATGTGCCCTCAGCACACTACACATGTGGTTGTGTGAAAAGCCTACATGACAAGACAGAATAAAGATGTTTGTGATGCTACAACACATATATTGTACGAGTGACAGTTTACAAAGCCAAATACAGTATTTCAGGCCACCAAAATGGCGGATGTCTGACCTACTCCACTGGACATTAGGAACCACCTGTGACCTCTGGCAAAAGTCGTCTGGGTGGTAAGCGGTTCCAACTGCGGTGGACACTGCCATAGGCTAACGTTGTTGCCTGTGGAGGTCGCGGTCCAATGGCTGTGTCTGTCAGCTGTGATGACTGTGTACGTGGTGGACGTGACTGCCATGTTGTGCAATTCGCTCATTTGACTCCTGACACTGCTGCCAGCAACACCTCCACTACTTGAGCTGCTGTGTGCCACCTCTCTGAGCATTCATGCCATGTCCTGTAGGTGATAGGACATACGGCCTTCTTTCCAGAGGAGCTCCAGAGGAGCTTCCAGGGAAGAGGGGCCTTCTCTCCATGGAGCATGTTGTTAATGAGGTCTTTCCCCTGAATGGACAGCTCTAAGATTCACCAGAGTAGCAGGTCATTACCTCACATGCACAATTGACTCTGTTCGACACCACCCTTTCCCTTTTCACAGGCTATAATGTGCCCCTGTGTGCCAGTTAGACTTCTTGTGTGACTGTTGTTGCAGTCTGTTTGGCATCAATGGGATGTAGATGGTGCAGGTATTGGTGCAGGCCAGTACTATATGTTGTGTTCATGAACATTGTGTTTTTTGGTGTTTTTGTGGTCCTATATCCTCCTTGTGTTCGATGCACATTATTAGACAAGGAGACCTTACTGCCATCCAAGGACATCTCTTTCTTCATGATAGTTGTAAATGTTTGACAACATGTGTGTGCATGACAGCATGAACTGTCTATGCATCTTGTCTGAGTCATTTGAGGATCTTGTAAGCAACATGTATAGTACCACAGATCTTTCAACCCACATCTGGCCTTGCCAAACTGTTGTCTGGAAGGCATATCATGACTCACTCTGCCCTCCAGGTTGCCACACAAACCACAAACCACATGCCACATTGCTGATGGCCACATGATGCACTCTGATGCATGGAAGTAATGGAAATGTGAGTGTCATGTAGGTTCTGTATGCAATTGAAAGATCCCTTGCTCCCACAGCTCTTGTCACCTTCAAATAAGTCATAATTGTACAGTACAGGCTTACTGCACGAATGAAAGTCCCACAGTGCAGACACTGTGTAGATTCCTGGGAGGCCATGACATGTGAGTCAGCTTGGTCACATAGCAGAAATTGTTCAATACATAACTTTGTATGCTGGATGCCATCTTTGTAGGACAGACACATCTGTCCAAAGGAGTGTTCTGTGGCGCAGGTACATAACACAGATCCCCCCTCCTGTGAACTGGCATGAGTCTGCATTTGGTAGGCCACAGGTCCACACATGCACAGGGAAGACACTATCTGTACCCGCCATGCCAGCCTCTTCATTGTCATTCAAATGTAAGGGTGAAGTCTGTACTATGGAAGTTGCCTGTAGGGACTCTATGCAGTGAGTCAATCTCACAGAGTGTGAATGTGTTGGTCAATTTAGGCCTAAGGAGTTTACCTTTCAGAAGCCACATATGTGTGCAGTGTTTAATTGTGGTCACATCACAGTACATGCTGCTGAAGCATGTGCTACCTGATGTCAGTAGGCTTGCTTAGTCATTGTAGGCCATGAGCAGGGTAGTTGGTCAGTCTGCAAATGGATACATACATCTGTAGTCATATCCCTGTTCTTACTGGCTTGTGTACTTTACACTTGTGGTGTGTTAAGAAATTGAGCATTTTTAGCTTAGTGTTTCTGACGTGTGTGACACAACCATTCGTGCCAAAACTTGTGATTGTAATCCCTTGATTTGTCTCTTGCATCCATACAGGTAAACGCCCATCAGAAGAAGGAGATATGTAGAGCCATCGCCCGGAAGGTGCGGACCCTGTGGGTCCACAGCCGGCAGAGCACCCACTGTCACAAGAGGTGGGAGGACCTGAGATGCTGGGCCCGGAAGATCACGGAAGTCCAGCGGGGGCTGTCTTCCCGACGTGGGTGGGGCGCACGTTGGACTATGACCCCACTAATGTCCCGCATCTTGATGGTGGTGTACCCAGACCTTTATGGGCGTTTGGGGGGAGCACAGCAGCCACAAGGGGGTGAGTACAAGGCATATTCCTGCCTGGCACATTGCCAAGTTAATGTGTTAGGTTCTGACATCTCCCCTTGACGATTAGGGATGAGCCATGTGTGACACAGAAGAAGAGTGACTGTTTGTGTAGATATGTCATGTGGTGCATACTGATGTGCCTTGCCTATTGGCCCAGGGAACTAGGACACAACTGGATATAATCCACAAACAAAATTGCTCTCCAGAGACAACACATGGCTGTGTACATTGATCAAGTAATGTTTGTTGTTGTGGGTGTAAATTCTATGCTACAGATCACTACTCATCAGTGTTACAGGCCAAAGGAAGGAATCACTGTCCTCAGCCTAGTGTCTCGTCAAATGAATGCCCAGAGGCTAATTGTCTTCAGCGTGTGACAAGTGCTGGTGCCTCACTACTGTCTGTAATGTGAAGATGGCCAACATATATATAACAGAGCATACATTGTTCTTTGGGTCAGATACGGATCAATACTTTCCCTTGGTAAGTGGGGAATATCCATTAACATTTGTGTGCCATGACTGTTGCCAACATTCATTGTGCCTTCATATTAGCAGGTATCACTTTCTCTTTTGACAAAAAGTGTACCCTGTTGTTTCACGCATGGTCTACCTATGTTCATGGGATGATTTCTGTATTCCCTCACATATATGTGCATGCCAATCTGTGCTTGGAATATCGCATAGCAATCGGGGGTACATTTCATGTGGTGCCACAGACAGGAGTGTGTCACCACTGATTGTTGGTTGACACATACCCTCACCCGTAATTGCATGTCATTTGGCATGTACAACTGCAGTAGCAATGAGGGCCATGATGTGTATGACTAGATTTATTTTAAGCCACAATGTGCATTTCCATGCTACTGATGTGGTATCATGTGTAATGGGGAAGGTTTGGAACCTGACTGTTGGCATGCATCATGAAGTGACTTGCACTTATGTTGGAATCATATGTGTTTGGGTACACCCACTCATCCACTGACATCTGGGTTTGCAGGACCAAATGGAGACAGAGAAGTAGCTTCCCATTGGACAACATGTTGAGGGCCTTCTACCAGTACTTTTAAACCTCTGTGCCTCTTCAGCTTACAAAGGACTAATGGCGTCTACTGATGCAATCAGAGTATGTCATTTTAAGGGGTGCCACAAATTAGTGGTGATTTCTCTGGGGATTGCTGTTTCATTGTGTTGCGGATTTTAGGGACATATCTCCCCACGTTTAGCACATTTTGTCTACAGTGTCCATTTCCATGCCAAATGCATAGCATATATGATCAACATTAGTACTACCTCCATGACTCCATTGGGACTAATTTCACTTGGTGAAGTGTGCATTGTTGATATGGTTACAGTGTGACATGAGTATTTACATGTCACCTTCTCCAGGCTACTGTACTGCTGCCAGCAACATGTCAGGATTTTGGACCATCATTTATTTTTGTTGTGGTATTGTGTATATGACAAATAGATGTCTACATGACCTTGTGTGGGATCTGTGTGGGAATGAAGTTGGCATTGGGCTACTATTGTATGCCAACAGGTAACTGAGGTATGCTCCATAAGGCAAAACATTGAAGGTGATGTGGTCTCCTACCTGTTCAATGGTTACTGTGATTACACAAATTCAGCATGCAATTGTAGTTGTCTGAGATCCAGATTTTCCTGTAGGCAACAGGTGACAGTTCAGATGGCATGCATGCATATGGTGTGGTACATGTAGGAGCCACTTCGATGTAGCTTATTGCTGGGGCCTACTTGATGTCATGGTAATGTTTGCTAATCACAGCTGTTGTTCAAGTGTGTTCAGAAACATGTGGTAACCCCGTCTTCTTTGTACTTGCAGCATCATCCCAGGCAAGCGTTGGAGACAGGCACAACCAAGTGGGGAAGCAGCTGGCCCTGGTATCTCTAGTCAACACACCACCATCACAGAGGGATCCAGGGGCCCAGAGAGTGAGGGGAGTGCCACAGAGGAGACAGGATCAACGTCTTTATCCTCAGATTCTACCTCCGGTGGCCACTTCTTAGAGGTGGCAGACCCATCTGGGCCTAATCCTGCACTATCTTTGTCCACCACCCCCAGTTCTATCGGCACCCTCCCTGTTGCTCCCCACTCAGTTGTCTGTGCGCACTCACCCGGGGGGGGAGGGTAGGCATCTCCTATGCCGCAGGCACCTTCCCCAGCCCCTGTTACCCCTGCTGCCCTGAATGAGGAGGCTATTGACCTCCTAAGGAGTATCTCTGTGGTGCAGACTGCCATTGTGAATGCCATCCATGGGTTGGCCAGCCAACTTCAGCAGGCCAATGCTTCCTGGAAGGCATTCATAGTGCCATGTCTGGCCTACAGAGATCTTTTCAGGCTCTGGCCTCCTCACTTATGGAAGCCAGTTACCCACCACATTCCTGTCACAGTGCCCTTTCCTCTGGATCTGCACGCTGCTGAACAAAAGGCCCACCTCCCGGCGTCACCAAATCAGAAGGCTATTATAGCACAGAGTTATGATGAAGCCAGGCGGGGGGAAGGGAATTAGGGTAGAGAACCTGCAGGGAGAGAGATCTGAAAAGAAATGAACAAATATGCATACATTCATTCATAATAGTATAACTCACCAATAGACTCTTGAGTAAAGGCGTCTCTGTGATATCAGATTGAGACCCTTTGTGAATTGGGCGTAGCCCCTTCTTTGGATCATGGAACAAGAACAAACTGCAACCTCTAAACCTAGAGATGGCAAGAGCTTTGGACTATGGTCATTCTCTAGATATCAATCATGTAACAATTATGCATTCATAAGGTAAACGTTTGATCTAAGCCTAGAAATTCTCAAAGTCTTAAATATGTATCTCACATATTATGTTTCCGAAAAAACTATGAAAACTAAAATTTGCTTATCTCTAAAACATTTTCATATTTACTACCTAGGCCTGAAAGTTTACTCAATAAACTTGAAGCGTTTTGTTCATTTGGCGTAAGCGCCTTGCTTGTTCATGAAGCGCTTTGAGAGTGCTTTTATTTGCTTTGTCTGAAGCACTACACTCGTGATGCCAAGGGGGCTTTACTCATGGGGACTGAAACGCTTTGATTATCGTGCCAAGGGTGCTTTACACGTGTGGCCTGAAGCGCTTTGCTCGTTGTGCTAAGGGACACTTTACTCCTGTGATCAGAAGCGCTTTGATCGTCGCGCCAAGGCCGCTTTACTCTAAGAACTGGAAACGCTTTGCTCGTTGTGCTAAGGGGCGCTGTACTTTTTGGAAGTAACCACTTCCTTCAAGATTGGGCTCATCAAGACCTTACCGCTACAAGTACCACCTACTCGTATCTGAATTCACCATGGAAACAAGGATACTCCGACTTGCTGTCAATCTGCCATGCAGGAAATCTGCTCGTCTTCAGAAGAACCCCCACGAGGTCTGACTGCATCGAAGTCTTCAAAATAGTGAGCAAGGTGCTTGGGTGTGGCTGGGCTTTATAGGCCTGCCACACCCCAAGATGGCCGCTGCCGCTAAAAACCTGGGAATGGTAGTCCCTTCATAGAATAGCACTGATAAGTGCATCTTGTCCACCAATGTCCTGACCCTGCAGCTATGTGAGCTTTACCACAGGGCAGGCGATGCTGATGACCCTTTTTAGAACAGGAAGGGATGACAAGTGGTGCGCATGAAGCGCCGCAAATACGCACAGCGGAGTTTCGGCGGGACCTGGACCACGCATAGCCTTATTCCTGACATTACACCCCTCTCCCGAGCGCGGTCCAGGGCCCGGCTTATGAGGATGGAGGAGATTAAAGCGTCGCACCAAACGTGGTGCATGGACATTTCTTGCAGGTTCCCAGGAGTCATTTTCTGGTTCGTATCCTTTCCAGAAGACCCACGGTATTTAGTGTCCAAGATAGATCCCACCTCATACTCCCCCTGACCTTGGACTAATAGAGAAGGTTGTGTGACACTTTAGGGCGAAGCAGGTTTAAGAAGTGAAGTGTGAAACACCGGATGAATTTTCAAGGACGGTGGCAATTTTAGTTTATATGTTACTTGATTCACTTGGCGCAGAACTTCATAGGGCCCTATAAATTTTGGATGAAACATATTTTTATTTTTTAATACAAAGTTTTTCGTGGATAACCAAACTCTATCTTTGACTGCATACTGAGGACCAGGCTGGTGTTTTTTGTCATATTGCATTTTATATTTTTTCTTTGCTTGGTGTAGATTTGTTTGCAATTGTGAATGTACCTTTTTCATGTGTGTTAACATGTCCATGACTGCTGGAGTGGTTTGAGTAGAAACAGGTAGCGTAACTGGCAAAATGTGCGGATGACACCCATATAAACCATAGAAAGGAGTTGAGTTTATTGAAGAGTGATGAGAGTTGTTATAAGCCCGTTCTGCAAGCCACAAAAGATCCAGCCATGTTTTAGGAGACTTTGTTGCATAACATCGTAAGTATTGTTTTAGAGTTTGGTATAATCTCTCTGTTTGATCATCTGTTTGTGGATGATAACTAGTGGATAAATTAGAATCAATTCGTAAAGCCTTGCACCATTGCTGCCAAAAACGTGCAGAAAATTGTGTTCCTCTATCAGAGAGGATGACTTCTGGAAGTCCATGAAGGTGAACAATGTTTTCTAAGATGATAGTTGCTAAGGTGTCAGAGGTTGGGAGACCTTTCCAGGCAATGAAATTAGCATATTTGGTAAGACTATCCACCACCACTAAAATGGTTGTAAATTGCTTTACTTGAGGAAGACCAGTAATAAAATCCATAGAGATATGTTCCCATAGATGATTGGGAACAGGTAGAGGTATCAATAGACCTTTGGGTTTGTTATGATCGCTTTTGCATCTTGCACATACTTCACATGATTGCAGCATTTGTTTTAAGTCATGAACAAACGTAGGCCACCAAAAATACCTTTTCATGAGTTCTAGGGTTTTTTGAGGACCTGTATGACCTGCCAGAGGATGACTATGCAACAAATAAAAAGCTGTCTCTCTTAACTCCTCAGTGGGCAGGAATACTCGAGATTCGTGTAGAGGTAGGCCTTGTTGAATGGACCTTTTGGTGTCTTGCTGTAACCACTCTTGCCACTTGGTGATGTGAAAATGATTATGAATAAAATCAAAGAACTTCTTGACCGCTATTAAACACAACACTTTGGAAGGCGTTATAATAGGCATGGGTTTTTGTTCAGTATGTGTGATCATAAAATCTTGCCTAGACAATGCATCAGCCTTACGATTATCTACTCCTGGTCTAAAAGTCACTATGAAATCAAATTCTGCAAAGAATAGCATCCATCTCAGTTACCTAGGAGTTAGTAGTCTGGCGGAGCTCATAAATTGTAAGTTTCTATGATCAGAGTATACATTTATGGTGTGTTTTGCTCCCAATAAATAATATCTCCATTCCTTGAAAGCATTGCGAATTGCTGGTAATTCTTTTTCTGCTATGGTGTAATTGTTTTCTGCTTCAATAAGTTTTCTTGACACATATGCTATGAGGTGCAATTGTCCAGTTTCTCGGTGACGTTGGGATAGAATGGCCCCAATCTCTAAACCTAGAGGTGGCAAGAGCTTTGGACTATGGTCATTCTCTAAATATCAATCATGTAACAATTATACATTCATGAGATAAACGTTTGATCTAAGCCTAGAAATTCTCAAAGACTTAAATATGTATCTCACACATTATGTTTCCCAAAAAGCAATGAAAACTATAATTTGCTTATCTCTAAACATTTTCATATTTACTACCTAGGCCTGAAAGTTTACTCATTAAACTTGAAGCATTTTGTTCATTGGGCGTAAGCGCCTTGCTTGTTGTTCATGAAGCGCTTTGAGAGCGCTTTTATGTGCTTTGTCTGAAATGCTATACTCGTTATGCCAAGGGACGATTTACTCAAGTGGCCTGAAGCGTTTTGATACTCGTGCCCAGATCGCTTTACTCATGTAGCCTGAAACGCTTTGATTGTCGTATCCAGGGCGCTGTACTCTTGTACCTTGAAGTGCTTTGCTCGTTATGCTAAGTGGGCGCTTTTACTCATGTGGACTAAAGCGTTTTGATCCTCGTGCCAAGACCGCTTTACTCATGTGGCCTGAAACGCTTTGATTGTCGTGTCATGGGCGCTTTATTTCCTGTGACTGAAACACTTTGATTGTCGTGCCAAGGGCGCTTTACTCATGTGGACTGAAATGCTTTGATTGTCTTGCCAAGGGCGCTTTACTCATGTGGACTGAAACGCTATGATTACCGTGCCAAGGGCGCTTTACTCATGTGGACTGAAACGCTATGATTACCGTGCCAAGGGCGCTTTACTCATGTGGACTGAAACGCTTTGATTATCGTGCCAAGGGCGCTTTACTCATGTGGACTGAAACGCTTTGATTATCGTGCCAAGATGCTTTACTCATGTGGACTGAAACGCTTTATTGTGCCAAGGGCGCTTTACATGTGTGGCCTGAAGCGCTTTGCTCGTTGTGTTAAGGGGCGCTTTACTCCTGTGATCCGAAGCGATTTGATCGTCGCACCAAGGCTGCTTTATTCTGAGAACTGGAAACGCTTTGCTGGTTGTGCTAAGGGGCGCTGTACTTTTGGAAGTAACCACTTCCTTCAAGATTGGGCTCATCAAGACCTTACCGCTACGAGTACGACCTACTCGTATCTGAATTCACCATGGAAACAAGGATACTCCGACTTGCTGTCAATCTGCCATGCAGGAAATCTGCTCTTCTTCAGAGGAACCCCCACGAGGTCTGACTGCATCGAAGTCTTCAAAATAGTGAGCAAGGTGCTTGGGTGTGGCTGGGCTTTATAGGCCTGCCACACCCCAAGATGGCTGCTGCCTCTAAAAACCTGGGAATGGTAGTCCCTTCATAGAATAGCACTGATAAGTGCATCTTGTCCACTAATGTCCTGACCCTGCAGCTGCGTGAGCTTTACCACAGGGCAGACGATGCTGATGACCCCTTTTAGAACAGGAAGGGATGACAAGTGGTGCGCATGAAGCACCGCAAATACGCGCAGCGGAGTTTCGGGCGGGACCTGGACCACGCATAGCCTTATTCCTGACATTTCCTCCCCCACTCCTGCTCCCTTCTTCCAATCTAAACTCCCCATTCCCCTACCTATCCCAATCACACAGACACATCCACACTCACCCACCTCAACACACACAACAACACAAACACCACAAGACACACCGGCACGCAGGCACTAAACATACACCCACAAACACAACATTAGCCACCACTTCAATAGACACCCCACATCCCCAGTGACACACACACACCACATCCAGCATACCCACAGGCACCACAACAGCCAGTGAAACATCCACCACACCCACCATAACTGCCGACACCAGCAAAACACACACAGACACATCCACCATACCTGCAGACACTAGCACAACACACACAGACACATCCACCACATCCAGTTTACTCGAGGACACCACCCCAACAGACATAGACATCCACCACATCCAGCAAACCTGCAGACACCACCCCAACAGACACACAAATATCCACCACATCCAGCATACCCACAGACACAACCCAACAGACACACACACATCTACCACTCCATCACCCAGCACTCCTCCCTCCTAGTCCTCCAAAACACGCAAATGTCCACACTTACAAATGCAACAGTCACCACTAAAACAGAAGCATACCACACACACGCACACACCCAAGACATCTACACCTTCACACCAGACAACCACTCCCTCAGCGTCCAAATTCCCAACCCCTTCTGATGACCGTTCCCGTGTTCCAAAGGAGAGTTTCCTTCTCGAAATGTTTGATTTGCTCTGCACTCCATCCATCATCTGTTGTTTTTGAGTTTCCTTTTCGACCTTGCCCTTTCCCCTGTTACCTCCAAACCCAAGAGGCCCCCATCCACATCCCAACCCATCCCTTCCAAGTCCACATCCAAGTCCTACCCTGTCACACCTGCCCCCCCACATGCACCCATACCCTTCCCCCAAGAAGAAGCCCACCCCGCCAAAGAAACAGTCCATCACTCCCACATCCAAACCCATCCCAAATCTGACTCCCCCAAGGATGATCCCTGAGGTGCCTGTCTACCCACTTGATACCTCTTCTTGTGGAGGGTCTCTGGCAGTGATAGGAGTCAAGTGTGGGCACAGTACTCTGCAGAGACTTTCACATGGCTTGGCCAATGGCCTTTGCTATTATGCATTTCCAGTTAATAAACCCAAATGTTTATTTTTATTTTTGAGTACACATTTGTCCTGCAATTACTTTTCTACCTTTATGATGTTCCTGAGTAACTTGTGTATGCCTATAGTTGTGTGCGTTTTAGCCTGTTTGCTTATCCATTTGCTGTTGTTTGCAATATCTAATTTAGTGGGCAGTGCTGGTGTCACCCAAGACAAAGATAGATGTTGAATGTATGGATGTGTGGGTGTTCCTCCAAATGGGGTGTCATTGCACTGTGTTATGTTTGGTATGGTAAGTATTTAATCTTGTATGGTGCTTGACTTGTCCCCCTGATATGTATGGTAGAGTTGTCTCATGTGTGGCAGCCTGAGTTTTCTTTGTGCAGACATGGTGGGTGTTCAATTGTGCTAGCTTCCTTTGCATTTCAGTGTGCATGTGTCCATTTTGCTGTGTCTACCTTGCAGCTATTTCATCTAGATGTATGGCCATCCTGTTGCAGTTGTATGTGCTTTCTTGACTTGCACTTCCATTATATGCAGATGGGCATGTCACTTCGCTCTAGTATTGTTTGTCCCTGAGATACCTGAAGGGCCAGTTTGTCCCTCTGACTGCTGTGTATATCACTGTCCTTCCACTGTGTTGCAATATGGGTGATGTGTGGGTCCATTGCAGGGCTATTTCATGGGAGGAGTGTTTGTGTTCCATGGAACTTCCATACATTTGTGTGTTGAATCTGACGACAGTCCATAGCATGGGTGCAATGTGAGGTTCAGTTGTATTGGTAGATGTGACGTTACTGCATTTTTGCTGCTGTGTACACTTCACTGTCCTTGTGCCTAAGAAGTGCAGGCGTGTGCTTTTGTGTAGGAGGGCAGTACAGTGTGAACGACCTGTCCAAAGGGGGCATTTAATGGCTGTGAATGTGTCCTCCTTTGTGAATGAATCCGATTGTGGACACAGTGACACGTTCACTTGGTGCCCATGGCATGGGCCTCATATAATGTGGATGTCACCGTGACGATCTGTTGTTAAGGTTAATGGCACAGGTAGGTGTGTGTGTGTACTTTCCATTGGTTGCGTCCATGGCAGCATGGATTTTTTGGGCTTTATTGATGAGCAGTAGCAGCGGCAGGACATGTGTGATGGGAGCCATGGCTGCACAGGACGTGTAACTCTGCCTGCAGGTAAGTTCCTTCCTTTATACTCTCTGTTTCTGCCTGCTGGGATGTGGTGGTTGGACGGTCAGTCATGGTGGCAGTGTGCAACATCATAATGAGTCCAGCAGAAACACTGTTTCCATTGTCCTGTTTGTCCTGCCTCGTCACCGTGGCGGTCTGCACTGCCTGGCGGTGCCGGCAGGACCACAGCGGTCTTTGCTCCTTAGGCCTGCCAAGATTGTAATACAGTGGTCCGACTGCCGCCATGATAGTGCACGGACCACCAAACTCGGAAACAGGCCCTACATTTTGCAATGGTGGACAAAGTGACAGCTTACTCTGAAAAGAAGTTAGAATCCAAAAGAACAGGAGATGACGAAACCAGGACCCCTAGGGGTACTGGTGTCTCAGAATTGTAGGCCCCCACATTTTGGAGGGTCTGAGAGACAGAGGTCCTCAGGACAAGGTATAAGAGCCCCTCGTGCTAGGATGGTGCCACTTGTGTGCCACTCAGTTTGAAGGTTAAAACATTTGAGCAATTGTGTGCATGTGTGTGGTGTTAGTGGACTTTAGTCATGATCCCTAGCAAAAATGTCAGTTAAGATAAAAGTAAGTTAAAGGGAGACCTATGGCCCAGATTTATGAAAAGTTTGTGCCGCCTTTGCATAATTGTTTTCTACGCAAAAGCGGTGCAGACCCACTGCCATATTAATATTTTGACGCTAGACCCCTCTAGCGTCAAGATAAATACGTTAGCATCTCTTTTGGAAGCGCCAACCCACCGTGCGTCGCATTGCGACAATGATATGCAAAGTAGGTGTTCCCTTAAAAAAATTACGCTAGCCCTCCAGTGCCATATTTAGCCTTGCGCAAAAACAAAGCACAGAAAGGAAGTGGACGCAAAAAATGACGCAAAGGCTTTTGTGTCAAAATTTAACGCCTGGTCAGACCAGGAGTTAAAAAGAGGCCCACACACCACCACTTAGGGAAAACACACAGAAGGAGCAAAAGAAACATTGGCAACCACCAGGACAACATGGAACTGTTATTGCTCCAGCTTGGCACACGCCACAGACGTCAGCGACAACAGGTTCCTCCACAACCACCACAGCAACCCCAAACACCACCACAGCAGCCACAAAGGCAGCGCAGAAGGCAGGAGAGGATCTTTTGTCAGGGTACAAGCATCCTTGGTCTCAGGGAACAAGACGTCATCAGGAATTACTGTCTGAACCAGGAGTTAATAGTACGCCTGCGGCACCACATTGCGCCAGACATCACTGCAAGGGTGGCAACTGCAACAAACATACCACCAATGACCAAACTCCTCGCTGTCCTCCATATGCTGGCATTAGGATGTTTTCAGACAATGGGTGCACAAGTGGCTAGTATCTCCCAGCCATCCTTCTTGGTCTTCCTTCCAAAGGTTCTGGGCGCAATCATACGCCTCACGCCATAACTGGGCTCTTCTCAAAACATCCTTGCCAAATACCCCGGCAGCGTACATGATGCCTACATTTTCCGGCATTCCACCATCAAGAAGCGGTTCCAAGATGGCCAATATGGCAATGGCCTACTCGTAGGTAAGCCACCATACCAATCAGTACACAGACAACACATTTATCATGTAGGACAAACAAGACATACACCACACTAAACACACAGATGTACAGGCAACAACACATATGCCACATGCCACACTACACTGCAATCATTGCACATCACACACACACACACATGTACATAAAACAGCCACAACCTGACTGGCACAACACGTGAGGACAGGTACAGCTATGTCCCTTTTGCGTACAGAAGCTGGGCACAAACCACTACAAGTGTCCACTGGTAGACACCTAAATACAGATCCCACACACATTACACCTAATAATGTACAGCTCAGCAATGTGAATGTCATAGGCCACGTCAATGTAAAGAAAGTCACAGGTAGGCACAGCCACATCAGTCATGGGGTTCAAGCCTCTGGCAGCACCAATAATAAATGCCACCTAAGTGTTGCCATGACCAACTACATATCACTTACACATACCTCACATACCGGTAGTGTGTACATTCACCTGTCTGCTGCATTGTTTCACACACATAGGAATACAACATTACCTGCCATGGGGAAGAATGAAGAGAAGTTGTGGAGCACCTAGTCCAGTGCCACCTCACATGCACCCCTTAACGCCCTCTAACGCCACCATGTGTGTGCCATATACAAGAACGGTCCACCATGGCGCAGAGTTTGTGCATTACTGTAAAGATCATGGATGCCATAGTAGGATTCTGTAGGAGTATAGAGGACATACCTGACCTTTCATGTACCATGCATAGGACCCATGTAAAAGAATGGTGTGCCCCCTCCCAATGCTGCACTGTTCATGTGTTGAAAGTGTCTGTGATAAATCATGTAAAGGAACTTAGGAGATTCCACTGTACCAACTTTTGCTCATCCTCCAATTGCGTGATTCACATCCTAGTACACTTGTTGGCTGGCACAGCCATCATCTGCCACAAAGGGTTATTATGTGTTGCACTGCATATGCGTAGAGCCACATGGTGGCCAGAGTTTGGCTTTCTAGGGCTACCATGGTGTCTCTACATATGGCACCACTGTGATGCAAGGAGGTGGATGGTTCCACCAATAATAGGACACTAGCACAAATATGGACAACACATATTTGCAATGGCTGAACCATCAGTTTGGATTGAATATTATAATCCCCAAGACCCTGACATGTCCATCAACACAGACCTATGAAACTATTTCACAAAACAGGAACTTATACTATACCAGACGCAAGTTTGAGTCACCACTCCACCTAAAACTAACAGCTGCCAAGGTACATACCAAACCACTGTCAAGCATAACCAACACATCTTCTCTCATTCCATTGCAGCTGACCAAGGTCACAGCATACATCCATGGGTGATAACTCCATTTGGCAATCCCACAGCGGTGGAAGAGTATGCATATAATGAAGGACACAGAACAACACCAAATGTGGTGGAGAGGACATTTGGGCTTCCGAAGTCAAGTTTCAAGTACCTGGCCCTGACAGGAGGAAGTCTGTTGTATGCTCCACCACTGGTATGTAAGATGATACTGGTATGTGCAATCTTGCAGAATATGTGACTATGGACCAATGTTTCCTGGGATGAACAGGAAGATGTCCCAAAAGAGGAGGAGCATGGCAATGGTGCAGCACATTTAAAGGGGGATCTACAAAACACTGCTGCAGGAGTTTGTAGGAGACCACAAATTGTACGGAACTTCTACGCATAGTCACTGTACAAATATTATCACTTTGTAAATATCACCAATAAATTACTTGGCACCTGAATCTCCATGGTCTACACATTCTTCACTACATACCATTGGAATGAAACTCATACCTCAGAGAGCAGGATAGGAACACAACAGTTACAAGTATTGTTGCATCATGGTCTGTGATGTAAGAGGGTCTAGTGCCTCCATGTCACACATCAGTGTCACATAACTCACGGGCATGTGGCTCTTGAAGGCCTAGATCCATGCACCACAAAGTGTCCAATGTGCAAATTCCTAGCCCTTTCGGGGGTGTGGAATTTAATACAATATCTATTTTTCTATGGGACAGGTTGCTTCTTAAATCTACTTGTCCTATAAAAAATCTACTTTTCCCTTTGGTGCCATGTAGTGCGGCGACAAATTATGGCAGAAATCTCATTATGTAAGAGCTCTGATAATAGCCCCCTCTGATTATGCCAGGGCTACTACTATAGTAGAGCTTGAATACTTGCAATCTCAATCTGCACTATAGCAATTTCTTTATTTTGCCACCTTTCCGCAGATCTACATGCTCGGGCTAGAGTAAGCAGTAAGCAATAGTTTCAAGGCTGGAATGCCATTAAGTCTGCAAACCTACTAACTTTCATGTTTTATGGATTTTCACCACCTCTTCTCTAATTTTTTCCCATAATGAGAAAGGATGGAAATTTACTCCTGACAGTGGCAGTAGAAGTTCTTCTAGGGTTGGGAAAAAAGTGGTTGGAGAGAAAGTGAACTTGTAAATGCTCAATAGATGTTCACATGAGCAAATCTTCACATGCATATTTGTTCATACTAAAATACAGTTCACAAATATTTTGTAGGAGTATGATTTCGTGATCTACTTCTCTAAGTTCTTCAAAGATTATACCATGGGTGCACTGTTGTGACTTTCTTTAAGAATTGGGTCCATAATTAGGTCTGGCGTTAACAAACAGATTTTGTTTTTATTAAACTTCTATTTCTGTCTCTTTCTTTCGGCTGGCTTTACTGTGAGTGATCACATTCTGCTCTTCCACAAGGAGCATATTGGCACACAAATTTGTGCTCAGTGCCAGGAACTACTGTGGCAATCGGTATCGTAACGAAACTGGAGGTGGTCCCCCTGCAAAGAACATAGAGGGGTACCTCCTCGTCACCCCCCCAGACTCCCTCAGTGCAGATGCCGGGGTGAGTGAGCCCCCTAGAGGGGTGCTGTGGAGCGTTTGTTAGGCCACTGGTGGCAATGTGTGCTTTTTTAGACAAAAAAACTTTTTTTGCTTTTTGACAATGTTTGTTACAACGGTGAGGGCCTGGCAGCTCCCACAACAATAAAGGGTTACAAAAGCCATGTCAAAAATGACTAAACCAAAGAACTCACAAAAATGTTGGATCAGTTGGCTTTGGCAGTGCTTGTTTATTTTCATGCTTCCCATTATCTCATTAAAATGGTTACACTGATTTCCCATTAGGAATATTTTTTAGAAATACTAGCATGCATAAACATATTTTACTAAATGACGCTTCAAAGAAATAGCACCTAAAACTTCAAAGAAGCAAAACATTTCTTCCTACTTGCATTTTTTCTAAACTCATGCTTACAAGCTTCTGCAAACATTTGCATCTAATCAGAGAGCATTCTGGGAGCATTATACTTAGCTTCATATTGGTAAACTTTTCAAACATGTATGTACACTTTTTTTTTTAACTGGAACCACTGTCAGTAAGTACAGTGTGACCATAAAACGTTTATTTACAGCGCACACCCTAATAATGAAGTTTTTTCATTAATGAACCATAAATACAAGTTCCAACAGCATTAACATACGGACACACATTACTTCTACTGCAGACAGTTCACCTCTCTGTAAACTGACAGCTAAAGGGTTTGTACATGAAAACTTGTTGCCCTTGCCCTCAAACAATATGTCCCAGGCAATAGGAATTCCAAATCCCTGCCCTTTCCCCACATCACCACCACACCTGGCAGAGTGGGCATACCTAAGGTAGGGTCTGTTATCAAATGGAGTTTAAGTGATGTAGTAAGTGAAAAGTGTTACTTCTCAGGTGCATTGCTGCTACACCTGCACTGTCCATGTGTGACAAGGGGGGGACATCATTGGTAACTATGGACCTTCATTTACTGTTCAGGGTTAGTAACCAACGTTAGAGCGAGAGCCTGTACTGTATATCAATGGGCTTATGTCCTGGCACTGCCATTGTGCCCAACCCTGACACATGGTGCTCTGTACCTCACTTATGGCACAAACACATTGGGTGTGGAGTGCACTTTGAGTTACCAGACAAATGAAGCAGCAATGCCTGCTGAACCACTATCCAAACATATGGCCCATTGTCTGGATTTAAGAATAATATAGGACAGTGCACCACCAAATTAATGTCTGGCTGGAATGTAGGCAGAGTGTGTTTCACTTCCCATGTATATTCTATACACACTTGTCACATAAATCTGCTGTCTTGACCTATGCCTACATCAAATCCAGATATACACGTGAAGACTGATGTACGGGTGTATGGCCTTGGTAGCAAAGACTTTGCAAATACCAACAATGGTTGACATGTGCCAGCACAGTAACCTAGGAGAGATTGTATTACACCATCACACAGCACATGTCAAAATATACCAATCATTGTCACTCACATGCTAGACCAAGAGAAAGTTACCAACAGAGACAAAATTCCCTAATATGTCTAGGTCTCCAACATGCCAATCAGGTATGGGATGTGCATGTATCTCCAGCAATGTCCAAACATGTCACATACCCATTCAAAAATGAATGGGAGTAGAAGTAGACATATATGTTGCATGTGCCTTATAAAAAGCAGCACTGGGATGATTTCACAGACTAACATCATACACTCATGGTGAAAGTGACACAGGTTGTGGAATGCAGAATTTAGTGCATACGCATGTATAACGAAGGATGTGGATGGACAGCTGAGAGATACACACAGATACTTGGAAATACAACATGGGGAGGTTATTTGGAGATGACACAAGTGCTGTGGCAGGTGTAATGTCATGTGTGTAGAAGTCATGTAATCTCGCAAAGCCAGGCAATGGGATGATAACTATCATGTAACCAGTAGTAGAAGATGTGTACTTCTACAATTTACTCAAGTCACACGTTGCATCCTGTCCATGTATGACCAGACAATGTTGCTGTAGAAGATGTGAACAAAGTGAAAGCAGCCTAAAGATTGGCAGCAATGTAGGACACAAATTATTCCTAACAAGTTATGCGGTATAACGTGGAAAAGGTACACACATAGACCAAAACTAACTGTGCAACACGTCAATGTCAACATGATAACCCAACATATGTAAAGAGAGGATGGCTAGGTCAGTACATAACCCACTCATGTTTGCCACTACAAAACCTGTTAGTTGTCCATCGCACACCAACATGACAGGAGATAGTGACAGATAATATCGTCTGTCCCTTGGTACATTGACAAATTAGAAGTCACAACTGAGATACAACCCCTAACCAAGCTTCCCATGGAAATTACAAAGGGCATAAAATCATGTCTGTCAGACCATGCCAAATGATGAGACGTCCTAAACATGCAAGTAGCCAGTCCTCAGTACATGATAGGGTAAGGCTCACATCAAGTACCCCAGAGGAAAAATGATATCCCAGTGCTTTTGATCACAACTGTGCATGTGTCACTGCTCAGGCTACATAGACGATTGACATTGTCAGGGGCCTGATGCATGTGCACAGTGGACTGAGTAGTGTGGAGCTCCATAAACCTGCACCTAAACATGCAACCATGGGTCTGTGTGGGTATAAAAGCTTCCACAGTAGTGATAATGAGTAGGTTGCCATCTTTGCCCGACTGCAACACTGCTACACAGTGGTATACCATTGTATGTGACAGCCATAACAAACATGATGTGGTCAATTGTGAGTACCTAGTTGGTGGCATGCACATATATGCTAGATAGCTCTGCACACATGTACCACTTAAATGGCACTGGTCTGGTAATGTGTATTGGAGTCTGAACAAAATGAAACTTAAGTGCATATGAATCACAAGATCATTGACAGAAAAAATGACCTTCACATGTGTTCTGACATTCGGAAAACATAGGTGGCACTGATATGACTACACAGGCATTTGTCAAAGTCCAACAAGTGTCCATGCAGGAAGATAGATATGTGAGGTTTCATATCCCATGAACACACCGATGTGGTCATATGTTACTGAAATGACACTACACGTCTTTCCACACACACCGCACATGCCATCCTTTATTGACACGTGTGTACACCATCTCCTACAACTAAGATGCATGGGGAACTATATGTCACACGTGTAGCAGAGCATCATAAAGGCTGAACTTAACAACACACCACAGAGTGGACACACATGCACACACATTGACAGGGGTTACGTGATTTCAACCCAGCCGTAGTCCACTGCATCCTCTGAGTACAATTTGTCATGGCTGTCACATGCTTTATCACGTATTGGACATAGCCCATCATATCTATTGTGTTGTTGGTATAAGGACATTTGTATATCAGACATTACAATGTGGAACACCCACAAATATGTGTTAGAACACACATGTACACTCATAGTACACATGCTCTAACATGTTTGTGGACACAGTCTAGCTACAGATGCACATATGCACACAGTATCAGTCATCACATGCATGACACACATATACAAACATATAAGTAAAACATACCAATGTCACCATCAAGATATGAATGGACATGTAGCCATACCATACTGACAACATTATTGCATAGCCCTTGTGACATGGTATGTGAATCTGGGTGCACTGCAAGTCTTTCTAAATTTCCACGCATTCCTGTCATGCACCAAAATATTTTGAAGCAAACGGCTAAATTCCAAGCTCTGCAATCCAGAAAAATGACGCATGGCCCCTGCGCAACAATCGCGCGCCCACACGCCTTGTCAGGCTGTATGGAAAGGAATACCACGCATGACCATCATGCATAAAAATTTTAGACACAAACGCCAAAACTTCATACTTTCCTATGCAGAAAAATGACGCCTGGCCCCTCAGCGTCAATCACAAGTCCTCAGGCTTTGTCATGCACAATATTGGGGTGTTGGGAGGCTCAGTGGGAAATAAATAAAAAAAATTGAAAAATTGACCGGCATGCGTCAAAAAAACAATGCATATCTGATAATGTGACACATGGGCCCAGCAAGTGATGAAACAGGACATCCTGCCTACATACATGGTACAATGAGTTCATTTTCACTTTCACTTTACAGTCTTATTGTCTGTGACTGTGTGAGGGTGTGTGGAACTGGTGTTGTTGGTGGACTGGAGTTTCTGGAGTTTTTTTGTGCTGTGTCCTGTTGCTGTTGTGTCATATTTGTCTTTTCATCAGTCTTTTGTACAAAAACTGAATTATGTCTGGGAAAAGGAGGATGTTAACCCCTTCGCTGCCAGGCCTTTTCCCCCTCCTGTGCCGAGCCTTTTTTTGGCTATTTGGAGCAGTTCGCGCTTAGGCCCTAATAACTTTTTGTTCACATAAGCTAACCACGCCAAATTTGCGTCCTTTTTTTCCAACATCCTAGGGATTCTAGAGGTACCCAGACTTTGTGGGTTCTCCAGAAGGAGGCCAAGAAATTAGCCAAAATACATTGAAAATTTCGTTTTTTTTTTAAAAAAAGGGAAAAAGGGGCTGCAGAAGAAGGCTTGTGTTTGTTTCCCTGAAAAGGGCATCAACAAAGGGTTTGCGGTGCTAAAATCACCAGCTTCCCAGCTTTCAGGAACAGGCAGACTTGAATCAGAAAACCCAATTTTTCAACACAATTTTGGCATTTTACTGGGACATACCACATTTTTACGATTTTTTGTGCTTTCAGCCTCCTTCCAGTCAGTGACAGAAATGGGCATGAAACCAACGCTGGATCCCAGACACCGCAACATTTCTGAAATGTAGACAAAATTCTGAATTCAGCAAGGGGTAATTTGTGTAGATCCTACAAGGGTTTCCTACAGAAAATAACAACTGAAAAAGAAAAATATTGAAATTGAGGTGAAAAAAACATAAATTTTTCTGTACGTTTTACTCTGTAACTTTTTCCTGCAATGTCAGATTTTCGAAAGCAATATACCGTTACGTCTGCTGGACTCTTCTGGTTGCGGGGATATATAGGGCTTGTAGGTTCATCAAGAACTCTAGGTACCCAGAGCCAATAAATGACCTGCACCCTGCAGTGGGTTTTCATTCTATGCCGGGTATACAGCAATTCATTCGCTGAAATATAAAGAGTAAAAAATAGCTATCAAGAAAACCTTTGTATTTCCAAAATGGGCACGAGATAAGGTGTTGAGAAGCAGTGGTTATTTGTTATCTCTGAATTCCGGGGTGCCCATACTAGCATGTGAATTACAGGGCATTTCTCAAATAGACGTCTTTTTTCCACACTGTCTTACATTTGAAAGGGAAAAATGTAGAGAAAGACAAGGGGCAATAACACTTGTTTTGCTATTCTATGTTCCCCCAAGTCTCCCGATAAAAATGATACCTCACTTGTGTGGGTAGGCCTAGCGCCCGCGACAGGATATGCCCCAAAACACAACGTGGCCACATCACAGAAAACAGAGCTGTTTTTAGCAAAGTGCCTACCTGTAGGTTTTGGCCTCTAGCTCAGCCGGCACCTAGGGAAAACTACCAAACCTGTGCATTTCTGAAAACTAGAGACCGAGGGGAATCCAAGATGGGATGACTTGTGTGGCTCGGACCAGGTTCTGTTACCCAGAATCATTTGCAAACCTCAAAATTTGGCTAAAAAAACACATGTTCCTCACATTTCTGTGGCAGAAAGTTCTGGAATCTGAGAGGAGTCACAAATTTCCTTCCACCCAGCGTTCCCCCACGTCTCCCGATAAAAATGATACCTCACTTGTGTGGGTAGGCCTAGCGCCCGCGACAGGAAACGCCCCAAAGCGCAACGTGGACACATCCAAATTTTTGAAGGAAAACAGAGGTGTTTTTTGCAAAGTGCCTACCTGTAGAGTTTGGCCTGTAGCTCAGCCGCCACCTAGGGAAACCTACCAAGCCTGTGCATTTCTGAAAACTAGAGACCTAGGGGAATCCAAGATGGGGTGACTTGTGTGGCTCGGACCAGGTTCTGTTACCCAGAATCCTTTGCAAACCTCAAAATTTGGCTAAAAAAACACATGTTCCTCACATTTCTGTGGCAGAAAGTTCTGGAATCTGAGAGGAGCCACAAATTTCCTTCCACCCAGCGTTCCCCCACGTCTCCCGATAAAAATGATACCTCACTTGTGTGGGTAGGCCTAGCGCCCGCGACAGGAGACGCCCCAAAGCGCAACGTGGACACATCCAAATTTTTGAAGGAAAACAGAGGTGTTTTTTGCAAAGTGCCTACCTGTAGATTTTGGCCTGTAGCTCAGCCGCCACCTAGGGAAACCTACCAAACCTGTGCATTTCTGAAAACTAGAGACCTAGGGGAATCCAAGATGGGGTGACTTGCGGGGCTCTGACCAGGTTCTGTTACCCAGAATCCTTTGCAAACATCAAAATTTGGCCCAAAACACTTTTTCCTCTCATTTCGGTGACAGAAAGTTCTGGAATCTGAGAGGAGCCACAAATGTCCTTCCACCCAGCGTTCCCCTAAGTCTCTCGATAAAAATGGTACCTCACTTGTGTGGGTAGGCCTAGCGCCCACGAAAGGAAATGGCCCAAAACACAACATGGACACAACATGTTTTTTGCAAAGTGCCTACCTGTGGATTTTGGCCTCTAGCTCAGCCGGCCCCGGGGGGGGGGACAGAAATGCCCTAAAATAAATTTGAAACCCCCCCTGCCCAGGAGCGACCCTTGCCTACGGGGTCGGTCCCCCTACGTGACATTGACGCCTAAAAACAAATCCCCGGTGCCTAGTGGTTTCTGCCCCCTTGGGGGAAGATTGACCTAAAATCGGTCTAAATACAATTTGCCCCCCAGGGGAGCGACCCTTGCCTGATGGGTCGCTCCCCATCTCTAAAAAAACAAACAAACAAAAAAAAAAACACAACAAAAATATTCGCCCTGGCGCCTAGAGGTTTCTGCCCCCCCCGGGGGCAGATCGGCCTAATAATAGGCTCAGGGGGGGCAGAAATGGCCTCAAATAAATTTGCCCCCCCAACCCGCACCCCCCCCGGGAGCGACCCTTGGCTATGGGGTCGCTCCCCCTGCGTGACATTGGCGCCAAAAAACAAATCCCCGGTGCCTAGTGGTTTCTGCCCCCTTGGGGGGAGATTGACCTAAAATCGACCAATCTGCCCCCAAGAAATGGTCTAAATACAATTTGCCCCCCAGGGGAGCGACCCTTGCCTGATGGGTCGCTCCCCATCTCTAAAAAAACAAAAAAAAACAAAAAAAAAAAATAATTGCCCTGGCGCCTAGAGGTTTCTAATACCAATAGGCCGATCTGCCCCCAAGGGGGCAGAGATGGCCTAAAATAAATTTGCCCTCCCCAACCCCACCCCGGGGAGCGACCCTTGCCTACAAGGTCGCTCCCCTTGCGTGACGGCGCAAACAAAAGATCCCTGGTGCCTAGTGGTTTCTGCCCCCCTTGGGGGCAGATTGACCTAAAATCGGCCGATCTGCCCCCAAAGCGGGCAGAAATGGCCTGAATACAATTTGCCCCTCCAGGGGAGCGACCCTTGTCCAAGGGGTCGCTCCCCATCTGTAAAACAAAAAAAAATAAAAAATCCCTGGTGCCTAGTGGTTTCTGCCCCCCTTGGGGGCAGATCAGCCTAATCAAAATAGGCTGATCTACCCCCCAGGGGGGCAGAAATGGCCTAAAATAATTCCCCCCCCCCCCAGGGAGCGACCCTTGCCTAAGGGGTTGCTCCCCTTGCGTGAAATTCACACAAAAAGAAAAGTCCCTGGTGTCTAATGGTTTCTGCCCCCCTTGGGGGCAGATTGGCCTCATCAAAATAGGCCAATCTGCCCCAAAGGGGGGCAGAAATGGCCTAAATATAATTTGTCCCCTAGGGGAGCGACCCTTGCCTAAGGGGTCGCTCCCCACCTAAAAAAAAAAGAAAACATAACAAAAAGGAAAAAAAAAAAGAACTGTCAAAAGATGGGAGGCAAGCAAACTGGAGCACTTCGAGTATGGTGAAAATGCGGGGAAGTTGCTAGCTTGGAAAATTAAATCTGATCAAGTTAGGAACTATATTAAGGAAATCGAATCAGAAGAGTCAGGGGCGAAAGCGACACAATGTGCGGATATTGAGTATGTCTTTCAGGAATTCTTCTCTTCATTGTATACTGAAAGTGTTGAGGGGCGAGAAGAATTGGTTGAGGGTTGGCTAGCTCCTGATGTGTTACCAGGAATCACTTTGCAGCAGCAGGACTTACTTAACGGCCCTATAACAATGGACGAAGTACGGGAGGTGTTGACTAGAGGTAAAGATGGGAAAGCCCCGGGTCCTGATGGTATCCCTGTGGAGTTGTATAAGATACTAGGTGACATAATTATCCCAATTTTGACAGAATTGTTTGGGAAGATTTTTCTTAATGAAACAGATATCCCAACTACATGGAACGAGGCGATTATTACGCTGATTTTGAAACCAGGACAAAATTCAGCAAAATGCGCAGCTTATAGACCCATATCGGTATTAAATAGTGATTATAAATTGTTTGCCAAAATATTGGCAGATAGGTTGAATAGAGTAGTTAATAACCTGATACATTCGGACCAGAAGGGTTTCTCAAGGGGAAGATATCTATATGAATTGACATATAATTTGATTGGGGCTATAGATCTGGCAACTTCTTTTGAATCCCCTTTAGGGATTATCACTATTGATGCAGCGAAAGCCTTCGACCAAGTAAGTTGGGGATATCTAAAATCAGTTTTAAAATGAGCCAACTTGGGAGATAATTTTTGTGGAAATGTGAATCGGATATATAGGGCCCCTATGGCAAAAGTACTCGTTAATGGAAACCTCACTGGAACCATCACAATAACAAGAGGTACGAGACAGGGATGTCCACTATCCCCCGCATTATTTAACCTATATATCGAGCCATTTGCTAGGAAGATCAGGCAGAATCTGGCAATCACTCCCTTTCATTGTAAAGGTTGGGAAAAAAAAGTTGCCTTATATGCGGACGATCTTTTAGTATATACAGACAATTTATCATCAGCTATCCCCGAGGTTTTTAAATTAGCTGAGGGATTTGGCAAGCTATCAGGCTATTAGGTAAATGTGGAGAAGACAGAGACTATGGCATGGAATATGGAGGACAGCTCGGTTTATAGTAAGAACGAAATAAGGTATTTGGGTATCCTGGTGACCCAGGATATTAAACAGTTAGTAGAGAGGAATCAGCAAAAACTGTTATTAGAATGTAAGGGATTATTGCAGGGCTGGGCTCACCTTCCTTTGACAATTATTGGGAGAGTCAATCTGGTAAAAATGTCTATACTTCCCAAGCGGAACTTTTTGTTTTCCGCCTCCCCACTCCTTATGCAGAAAAAATGTATAGATAAGATGCAGCAGCTTATAAATGATTTTATATGGAATTCTAAAGGGGTTAGGATCTCCCGGAAAAAGCTGCGTAGGTGTAAGGAAAAGGGAGGCTTGGCATTACCCGACTGCAGTATTACGCTTGGGCTTTCCTTTTAAAGAACACTAGGATGTTATTTCTCTCTCCAGACTCTACAGCAACGGGCCTTATGTTTAAGGCGATGGTCTCAACTATTAAGGGTGCGTCAAGGAATTTTATATTTAAATTAGGCAATCCTAAATTCTTTAAAAACTGAAAATTATGCAGGGACTGGCAGAATGTTGGTATCAGCTTAGATTAGTTGCAAAGGTAACATATTATAACTGCAACGCACCCATCTGGGATTCTCCTGGTACACCAGATTTCTTCCAAGATGTTTTGGCCTTACCAATCAAACGGGCAGGGATGGAGTACTGGGGGGATCTTTTTCAGGAGGGGGTTCTCCTCTCTTGGGAAGAGCTGAAGCAACAAACGGGAGGCTCCCTGTCCAGATTGAAGTTTTTGCCCGATAAGGGATTGGGCACAAGGGCTTAAGGGAGGAGTCGGTATGCCTAACGTTTTGGAAGATGTCGTTCCGAGCCCCTTGGCAGGACCTCATAAAGTTGTGGCTTAGTACTGGGGCATCCTAGAAGGAGTGGATGGTGATTTTGAACTACCTAAGGTTTTGTGGGGTAATTTGTCTTCTAAAGAGACAGTTCATATATGGTGGAAGAAATTATTTACTTTTTTGGTTGATATAGTTAAATCGGCCCCTTTAAGGAAGAATCACCTTTTCACGATTCATAGAGCTTACATTTCTCCAGATTCATTGTCTAAAATGAAAGGAGGGGAGGTGGTGAAATGTCCAAAATGCGGCTTAATACGAGCAACAGACATCCACATGTTTTGGGAATGTCCGGATATTTGCCGTTTTTGGGAAAAGGTATGTGAGACTGTTTCAAGCATATTGGAGTGGGATATCGCAGCATCTCTCCCTTTAGTAATGTTTGGTCAATTACAGGATCAGGAAGGGAGGAGTAGTAGAGGAACAACTTTAAAACTTAAACTTTTATTTTATGTAATTTTGTTGGGGAGAAGAGAAATATGTAGAAAATGGATGTCGGCTTCCCCTCCAATATATTCGGAGTGGCTTAATGCTGTGTTTCGCATTGCAGATTTGGACTTAATGGTACGAAAGAGTAAAAGGGCTTGGGGGAATCTTTGGGCCCTATTACTGGCTTGGAAACATCGATTTAGGTAATGGCAATATGTTGAAAGTATTATGCAATAAGTTATTTTCTTTGTCGTTGGTCCAATGATTTTACCCCCTGCTCTGAAATCCTCACGGAAATCTTGGTAGATGGAGGATCGTTTGAGAGTTAAGGGCGCCCCTTGGCCTGGACCACTCTATTGCTGGCAAAGTTAGAAGGGTTGGTTTAACGGCCACGGTGAATGAGGACAAAAAAAACAAAAAAAAATGATGCTGGTTTTGGGTGGCCGTGTTATCCAGGGCTACCCCACAGAGGCCAGGAAGCTGTGGTGGGCTAAGGTGCTCCACCACTTACCAAGACTTTTTGGAGCCAGCCGCAATGACCACCAGCTTAAATACCGTTGGGCTTACCTGATCTCAAGGGAGCAAGATCTACTGGATCACCTGGGGATTCAGATTGGAACAGTTAGTAAGTATCCCATTTGCATAGCAACATCATTATTTGCATATGCATGACAGATGGAGACGAGGATGAGTGCAGCATGTTTTTTCAAAGGATCTGGACAGATTTTATAGGGCCTGTATTAAGAGCCCCGGTGCAACCTTAGGGCTGCCATTGTGATTTATATTAATGAAGCAGAGCCAGGGCAGAAGTGCCATTTTCCCTGTGCCATAATAACAAAGTGGTGTGCTGCATGCATAGCACCACTCAGTTTAGACCAGCACAACATGAGGCCTGTGCCAGGCATCATGTATGGGAGAGGGTCCCTACTCCTGTGCAGGGGGGGCTAAAGTACATGGCTCTGGGAAATTTGATACATTTCCTATTGCCATATTTCCTGCACTTTGAACGGCTGCTCAGAGCAGGTGTTAAAAAAGGGCATATCATTGTACATGATGGGCCCCTATGTACTCAACAGAAGTCGTGCTAATCTTTTTGTTGCTACTCCTGCTGAGTACATCATTTGCATCCATATAAATTGCCGCAATTGCCCCCTACCTGCACCATGCTGCGCCATGTTTCAAGAGGCACACACATGGTGGGGAAAGGGGTGCACTAAGGGCCACAAGGACTGTAGTGATGCACTTGGTGCAGCACCACTTTCCTTAAATCTGCCCCTTTGTGTCATTGGCCAACGCCATTTAAGGGAGCATGTCTATGCACTGGGTCCAGACTACTACCACTTTCCTCTTCCTGTACATTGTGTATCACATACACCCCAAAATGTGTCTATTACCCCACACACATGTGCTGAATTTGTACCACAGGCCTGCCACGTCTTACAGACAGTATAGGGGCAGGCCTGCATCTGCACTAGCACATTACTCAGAAACCTGCACCAACACAGGCATCCTTGGACCACAGAGCAAGTGAGTCTGTGTTGAGGCAAATGTCTATGTGTATGTTGGTATTCCTTCCTGGAGAATAAATAGTATACCATGGCAACAATAGCTGGCCACACAATATTGGCAAGACACGCATAATTTAATTCAGTTAATGTGCAGGTAGGAAGAACTAAGTGAACATAAGTAAATTGCCATGGCATAATAGCTCAAGTGTGTTTGCCTTGTAATGGCACACACATATTGGAAACAAGAAACAAGGATGTATCAATGCATTCCTCAACACTTTGCAATTCTCTCACAACTCCTGGGCAGTTGACTGTCTTTTTGCGGTGACAATGAGTTAGATGTCTTCTACATCTGGGACAGGGTAAAAACCTATGTGTGTCACAATGGGATGGCCCCTGCAACAACCATTGCATGCCCCTCAGATGCAGAATACTGTGTCATGCAGCCCCATATGGTCATGGAGGCGTAAAGCAACAAAACACCTACATGAAAATTCCATGTACATATGGTGCAGTTAAATGAACCACAGGAGTGTCAGGGAAAGTGATGCTTTGTAGGTGCCACAGTCTCCATTATCTGACCTTATGTCTGACTGACAGATTCTAGATGTTTGACAGTTGTTCTGATCTACCACTAGGTTGACTTGCTCACTCAGCTTAACAAGTTGATTTTTAAACTGTTTTCCATGCACATAAATGTCCAAATATCACAAAGCTATGTTTTTCTTGTATGTATTGCAAGTGGGCCTCCTCCCCACACCAGTGGAGAGGTGTCTAGATTTGAAGACCCCAATGCTGCCAGTAAGTGTCACCTTGTGCGTCACGTGCGGCAACCAGCGTTTTGTGTGCAATGTAATGATTAAAATAAGTTTTGCCGGCCAATGCTAGGATGTTGACATCATGCCTGATGCAATGTTGAGCTTTGAGAATGGCATGATTGTTGCACAATTGACAACGTGTGTTGCTGTGGAATTGTGGGTGTTAGGAATTGGAAAGAATGCACACATATACATTGATGTCAACCATAATAGGTGTCAGAGCTGCTGTTTATGTGATAAGCATGCCTGTTGCAAACAACTTTGTCACAGCACTTTTGACAGCACTGTGCCACACGTAGCTCACAGTTACTCACGAAATGGTACAGATGAAGAAAATGTATAGAGGTCTCTAGGGGGCTTATGTAGGAGACACTTGCACCACTGGTGCCTCAGTACTCTTCAGATTTAAATTGAGGCCGCAGTTCTGCAAGGAGCCATATTGTGCTGGGCAACAGTCAGTAGAGTACACAATTAGTATACAATTCAGCTCCAGATGGTTGTGGGAAATGTCTATGGATTGTAGCAAGCTAGATCTCAGCAGATTTACCAACATGGTCTAGCCATCATGATATTTGTGAGTGAACTTGGTCACTTGTGCATATAATGTGAATGCTGAGTGTGTACCAGGTACTTAGGTGATGTCTGACATGCATGTGCACATGTTGTTCAATACATAGGAATACTGTAGCAGCACCCAGTGCATTACCAATCTTACTGTGGCCCTAACAGCACCCATACAGCCACCAAGTGTGTGCCGCATTACACATTTTGCACAGCATAGCACAGGGTAGGGGGCAATAGTTATGAAATCTGTAGACAACTTTGATGTGCTGTTCAGGTTTTGCCCAAACTATATAGGAACTTTGCATTTTTTGTAAATGTGGACATATCATGAGCAATGGTGTGCCCCTTGTAATGTATGCTCAGACCAGGTCTTAAACCAGGATACATGAATGAAGCTGTACCAAACCTTAGAATAGCCGGTGGGAAGTTTCTAGCCCCTCTATCTGATGACCCCCACGTTGCATCCCTAATGACTGGGCAAGGCTTGATGTAGCACCAGGGGTGTCAAAGTGGTGGATTGCATACAAAACACTGCATATTGACAATGGCACAGGGAATCTAGACTTGTTGGCCCACTTGATCCTCACTAGTTTGTTCACACAAAAGTTGAGCAAGGATGCAGCAGTCCACTCACTTCTGGGCCCTGATTGTCAACAATGGAAAGCCGTTATCCCAGTGACAATTAACATGATACTGTAGATGGCTGGTAGGAAATAGTGATAGATATGGAATCAGTCATTGTTGAGGAATGTGTGGTGGACTGCATGTGTCATCTGTGGATGCTGTGTAGACTGAATGTCTGTTCTACCTCCACCCAGTGCTGTATTTAATGCTTTATTCTCCTAATCTTTCAGCTGCCAATATGACCCCAGCTTAACAACATGCCTTCCACAAGCGGGCAGACAGGTACAGGCACATACTGGGTGTGAATGCCGGGTACCAAAGGATGGAGACGAGGTTTCGGAGGGAAAAGGCCACAGGGGCATGGCGTGCATCCCCACATGGGGGATCTCCGCAGCAGCCACAAACAAAGCAGGCCACATTGGAAAAAAATCTGGGGTCCAGGGGGCCTCTGCGGGTCGACCCCCTCCTCATCAGCTGCAGAAGTCTCAAGCCAGGCACCCATAGAGCAACTTACTGCAGCCACACCATCAAACTTTGAATCTGAAATGAGATGGGACATGGTTGCCATGTTGGCCAGATTGGAACATTTAGAGAAGGAGAGTGCCAAAAACCATAAGTTGCTAAAGTACTGTAAAAAAATGAAAATAAGTGTCAGTGCCACAACCTCCCAGTTCCTTCCCTCTCCCTTTTACAGTTATTAGATATTTAAATTGGGTTTTAGATGGATAGTGTTAGGTTAGTCAAATAGTTGAAGGGTAGGCATACGTAAGTATAGTTCGGGGGGTTTTAGTAATTTTTTTATTTTGGGGGTTGGGTAGGGAGTTATGTGGGGGTAAATATGTATAAAAAATATAAAAAATGTAAAAACTACTTTAAAAATATACATATTTGTTTAGGACATAGGTTAAGTTTGTACATGTGTAGCCTTAGTTTATGTTGTCCTACTTGTGTGGCGTTACATGTGTAAGATTAGTTTAGAATAGGTTAGATAGGTGTATGTGTAAGCTAAGTTAGTTTAGGTTAGTTTAGTGTAGGGTAGTTTTTAGGATAGGTTTAGGTATGATTTTTTAAATAATTTTAGTTAAATCCTGTTTGTATTAGACAATTTTTTCCCCATGTTGATTGAGTATCTGGGTGTTCTCGTGAGTGTACTGGCCAAGTGGGAGGAATGGCTTAGGGTATGCTTCGTGTCTTTATTTCCATGGATTACCATGTGCATCCTCTATGGCCAAGGAGCTATCAGATTGACTGCTAAATAACATCCACTACTCAATACATTTGACATCCACTGTTCCAGCCATTCACATTGAGTATGTATATGTTATCTTGGACAGGTAAGTATGGAACTTCAGCTGTCATTGGTGGGTCTAGCAGTACCATTGTTGGAAAGTGTAGCACATATGACAATATCCACATTTGGGACTGTATCCTGCAACAGTGACATCTGCCCGTCACTGATTAGATTAGCCTTGTCTGTACCACACATATTTCTTTTTTTTTTTTTGTCCTCATTCAACCCCGCTTACTGAGCCACCTCTTAGTTCCTGTAACCTTCTCACCCTCTGACCAGGAAGAGAGACTCGAGTCAAGGGATGCACCTTTGTATCTCCCGGTCTGCCTATGCAAACCAGCAGGAGCATCAAACGGTGGCTAATCATTGGACTAAACAGAGAAAACAACCAACCCAACATCGCATAGTCACCAAGTGGCAGATATTGACAGGAAAACCGATTCAAACTACACCCTCCCATTCTAATAATGATGACCACAGTTCTACGTTTCTCTTAGAGCCCTGCACATTTAGATCCATATTCGCCGCACGAAGAACTGCATTAAACCAATCTGTATAGCTCGGAGGGTGCTCCTTCATCCAATTTTTGCAGATTTCATTCCGACCCAACACAATTACATAAAACAAGAATGTGCGATTAGCTTTATTCACCCTGCTCCATGTACCCTCATCCTGAAGCTGCCCAAATATAATCAGTGGGAGTGATACATTGATTTTCCAGCCTAGCATAGATGATAATGCCCTGAAAACCTCCTCCCAAAACAGCCGAATAGCGGGACAATCCCAGAACATATGTATATCCGTTGCTCCTGGCTCGCCACATTTCGGACATTTAATCACCTCCCCCTTCTTAAACTTGGCAAGTTTTGCCGGAGATATATACGCTCTGTGTAGAGTATAAAGATGGTTTTTCCTTAATGGGGCAGGCTTCACTACTTCATACAGAGTCACAAACGACTTCTTCCACCATGACCCAATCTTGTCGCCTGACATCACCTTGCCCCATAGCTTGTTTGGTAGGACAAAATTCTCATCAAGAGTTTCTAATATTTCCCAATACCAAACCGCCAACCTCTTCACAGGTGCCGAGTCCGCCAGATCTAAAAAAGAATCCTCCAAAGCATTTACCACTCCCAATCCCACCTTAATTTCTTTTTCCCACTCTCTTATCTGTAGATATTTTAACCTGGACAGTGATCCATTCGTTATTCTTACCAAATCATCCCAAAGAAGTAAAATACCCTCTCGCGCAAGCTCACCCCACCTTTCCACACCTGCCCTTTTGAGTGGCAATGCTAGGATATCTTGACAGCATTCTGGGGTTCCCGTCGAATCCCAGATAGGGGCCTGATTGCTGTAATAGTGTACACCCAACCGTCGTCTCAGCTGATACCAGCTCCTTGCCATTCCTTGCAGTACTTTTAGTTTAACTTTTTAGAAAAATTTAGGGTCGCCGAATTTAAATAGAAAAGACTTTGAGGCCCCTTTCACAGATAAAACCATTGCCTTATACATTCTGCCTACTGCTGAGCCATCTGGGGACAGAAACAACATCCTTGAGTTTTTAAACAAGAAAGCCCACGCATATGTCAAATCAGGTAGAGCCAGCCCTCCCTTTTCCCTTCTTCTGCATAATTTTTTCCATGAAATCCTCGGCCCCTTTGAATTCCAAAAAAACTACTTATTGCTTGCTGCATTTTATCCAGGTATCCCTTATGCATTGCCAAAGGTATAGCAGAAAACACAAAATTCCGTTTGGGCAGAATAAACATCTTAATTAAATTTATCCTCCCGAGAATCGTCAAAGGGAGATATGCCCATTTTTGTAGCATAGCTTTACATTCCACTAATAACTTTCGTGCGTTCCTTTCCACCAACTTCTTCAAATTTTGGGTCACTAAAATGCCCAGATACCGTATTTCCTGCTTGTTTGATATTGACCCTACTTCCATATTCCACTGCATAGTTTCTGTTTTCCCCACATTAATCCGATACCCTGATATCCTTCCAAATTGTTCGGCGAGATCTTTAACTGTGTTAAAGGCTAAAGGCAGGTTATTAGTATATATCAGTAAGTCGTCTGCATATAAAGAGACTTTCTTTTCCCAGCCATTGCAGCAAAAGGGCGAGATAAGAGGATTTTGTCTGATTTTTCTAGCAAACGTCTCAATATACAGATTAAACAATACAGGCGACAGGGGGCAACCCTGCCTAGTACCTCTTGAGATTGTAATGGGGTCCGTAAGTTTCCCATTCACCAGAATCTTAGCACGAGGTGATGTATAGATCCGGTCAATAACCCCACAAAACTTAGATCCTAAGTTGGCCCGCCTCAAGACCGATTTCAAAAAGTTCCAATTTACTTGGTCGAAGGCCTTCATTGCATCTAAGATAATAATTGCCAATGGCGACCCAAACGTTGTAGCCATATCTATTGCCCCTATCAGTTCAAAAGTTAATTCATGCAGATGTCTGCCTTTAGAAAAGCCTTTTTGATCCGGGTGCACTAAATTATTTGCTATCTTACTCAGCCTATCCGCTAGAATCTTAGCTAGCAATTTATAATCGCTGTTCAGCAATGATATAGGCCTGTAAGAAGCACATTTCGCTGGATTTTTATCCGGTTTCAAAATTAAAGAGATCACCGCCTCATTCCACGAAAGAGGAATGTCATTACCACATTCCAGGATCCCCCCAAACAACTCAGTCAGTACTGGGATAATTGAGTCCCCTAATACCTTATAAACTTCCACTGGGATACCATCCGGGCCTGGCGCCGTCCCCGACTTACTACTAATCAAGGTTCTCCTAATTTCCTCAGCCGTTATTGGAGCATTCAATGCTTCCCTCTCCTGCAACGATAAACCTAAAGATATATCAGCCCCCATCCAATCCGTTACCATACCTTCCTCCACCTCTAACCCCTCCGAATATAGTTGTGCAAAAAAGTTTCGAAAAGCCGATTCTATTGCTACCTCATCCGTACTTTTTTCTCCTGAATGCTCCACTTCAACCTCCTTGATGTAGTTCCTAACACGATCTGTTTTGCCTTTCCAGGCTAACAATTTCCCCGCATTTTCCCCATATTCAAAATGAGCCAATTTGCTTGCCTCCCATTTCCTTTGAATTCTTCCCTGTAGTATCTTCTTCAACTGGCTTCTCAACCCATCCAAACTGTCCCTCAAAGCATCAGTCTCCCCTGCTTCTATTATTTCGACTTTATGTTTTCTCATTTCCTGCTCTAGCGCATTAATCTCGTCTCTCTGCCGTTTATGTTTCTGGATGGAACTACTCCTTATCTTCCCGCGAATAACCGCTTTAAACGTGTCCCATACTACTGATAAAGGTGCGGAGCCCAAATTTACACTAAAAAAAAAATCGGATTCCTTACGCAGCTTTAACAACACCTCCTGATCTAATAACAAGGACGGATCAATCGTCCACCGATTACTGAGACTTGTCTGCTGAAAACTCAATTTTAACACCACCGCTGAGTGATCTGATAAATGCGAGGGCAGATACGCTATATTCTTCACCTCCTCTCTCAGACGTGTATTTAATAAAAAATAATCTATTCTATAATAAAAAAAGAAAAATCCCTGCTATTCCCCAACCTTTGTCTCCAGATATCGCACAGGCCAAATTCCTTCATCATCCTCCTTAAATATTGTTGCGACTTAGGCGTGCCTCGTGATTTGCAGTTATGCCTATCCAGCTCATTGTCTAACACCACATTGAAATCACCCATCAAAATAACAGGGTCCGAAAATTCAAGAAGCTGGGAAAAGAGATGCTTTAAAGATTCTATATCATCGCAGTTGGGGCCATAGTAACGTGCTAAGACCAGATTACGACCCACAAATTGTATTTTGACTATCACCCATCGCCCTGCTATATCTGATCTAGATTCCAAAATTGCCATACCCCCCCGCTGTGGATATTTAACTAAGATTGCCACCCCTTTATTATGATAGTTGTGTTCTGTACATGAAAATGTTTGAGCCCATCTCAGCTTTTGTATTATATTAATGCACTCCGCCTTTGTTAAATGCGTTTCCTGCAAAACTAAAATTTGCGCCGTAGAATCCTGCAGATACTGTAATATTCATTCCCTTCTTCCTCGCACCCTCAAGCCATTAACATTCCACAAAAGGATTTCCACTGATATATTCTGCACCCCCTGCCTTCTCTCCCTACTAGCTATTAATCAATCTTAGGTAACAGATAACTGGGTTGAAAGAGGCACTACTTTTTACTTTTTTCCCACTCTCCCTCCCCAACCCTAAACCTACCTCCCTCTCCCCGTCCCCTTGCCCCCCTACCCCACCCGTGGAGAACCCCCCCGACTAAGGACCATAATGATCCAAATTTTAGAGCGCCCCGTGTTCCTGGGAGAGTTTAAACATTAAACATTAAACGCAGCCTTATTTGGTGGACTGCCCATTTTTGACCACTACCAATAATTCATCGGCCTCACTTATATCTCTGATATTGTACATTTTGTTATTATACATGACCCTGAGGAAGGCTGGAAATTTCAACTGGGCCGAGACCCCCAGAGATTTGAAAATCTCCAAACGTTTCCCCAGTTCCCACTGCCTGTCCATAGTAACCCTGGATAGATCAGACCTAATCTCAAAAACAATATCATTCACTCTTAAAGACTTTTGTTTCAATGCTCTAGATAAAATCTTTTCTTTCATCTGATATGACAAAAAGTTTATCAAAATTTTCCGAGGTCTGCTGCTGTTCAATCGCAGCTTAAAGGGGTCTCGATGGATTCTCTGAATTTCCTTCCCGATTTCCTCCTCAGTCTCCTCCAGATCCACCGCTGACTTAATTAGTGATACTACAAAGGCCTTAAGATCGTTCCCTTCTATACCTTCAGGCACTTTCAAAAGTTTTAAGTTATTTCTTCTTGAATAATTTTCCAGCTGCTCAACCCTGTTTTTTAATGCCTGTTCGCTCCCCTTCAGTGTATCGATCTCACCCTTATGCTGTGCCAATTCCTCCTTCATACCCCCATCGCTTCTTCCAGGGCCTGTGTTCTTTCCATTACGCCATAAATTTTCTTTTCTAAATTAGCACAAACCTCTCTTATCTCCCCTTGATTTACTTCTGAGTTCGCAAAACCTTTTTTTACATCCTCAGCAATAGCCAAAATTAACGCCTCCAACGAAGAACTCAGTGAAGGAGAGATAACAGAAGCGGCTTGAGGGGGTTCCACAGCTACCGACTTAGGCGCAGAGTCTTGAACCTCTGCGGGCATAGCGTCTGGGATCTGAACTTGCACTGGGGCCGTCTGTTCTTCTCCTGGCAGTGGAGGGGGGGCCTCGCCCACCCCCTGCCCTCACTGGCACCATTATCCGACTGCCTGGCAGTAACCTCCATTGCCACTCTGGCCTGCCCAGGGGTTAGCTTAATTACCTCTGGTCTCACTTTAAAAAAAGACCTTAGGGAGGGCGTTAACTTATCTCTCCCCTTAAGCTTGCTTTCCCCCACCTTCCTCACCGCAATCCTTCCTCCTTCCCCAGCTTTAGATTTCGGATTTTTTTGGCTGACCCCCCCTTGTCTCCCTTCTCCTCGACAATCGCAGCCAAATTGTCCCGAAGCCACTGATCAGTCCCCTCCACTCTTGTTAAGAAAAGCGGGGGGGAAGGGAAATCACCCCCCCCCCCACTGCCTCACCGTTTTTCTCCTAGCTCCCTTCTCCAAATTTTCTTTCAGTTGTACTCCTTGCCGCAACTTCTCGGCTGCTGCTCCACCCGTTCCGCTGCTGCAGCTGCTGCTGCCGCTATTCCCCCAAAGGGGAATTCGCGCCACGCTTCTCCGAGCCCGGCGCAGCTCCAGCGCGGCCCGGCGCCACCAGACAGCCCCCGCTGCCCTCCAGTCTGCCTCAGACTCCAAACATTGCGGCGCGCACATCCGTGTGCCTACAGCCGCAATCCGCTCGGCAGCCGCGTCCTGCCGCGCCCCCAGGAACCGGAACCGGAAGCGCCCTAGCGCGCTACGTGAACTCCGTAGCCCGCCATGTTCTCCCCCACGCAGATATTTATTGTACTAGTGCTCCCATCTGGGTAAATTACCATTGACTTGGTTCTGACCCATACATGCCATATGTCAGCCTCCAAGGACTTCTGTTCAATACATGTATAGAAGGCTCTGTAAGTTGGTTGTAGCCCACAACACCATTATTCCATTTCATTTCATTTAACTTTATTTCGGTAAGTAAAAACATACCATAAAAGTACAATACAAGCATCATAAATTGTTAATTTTGGAAATTGGTAAAACACTTAAAAATATAAACACAGTAAAAATGTAAAAGAGATAGTAGAAAATTAAAATTCGAACAGAATGATCACAATATATATCTCCTAAATTTAGAGTGTACCACACAACAAGGACCCTATTCCCTATGCCCATGGGAATTCAAAAATACAATAAAACAGTATCTTAATATTAAAAATTAAATACTAAAATCAGACATCAAAAGGTCAATTAAAGTGCATACATAGATCTTAAAATTAGCTATCCAGTTTTCTTCTTTAAAGTTGCTAGTCTAAGGCGCCAGATTGATTCGAGGAATTTTGCCACTGGAAAAACTACCTCGGGAGATGGATCAGATTTAGAAATTCTCTCAGCATACAAATGAGACCTGGCGCCTATAGATTTGCAGAGCGGGATAATCCAGCAAGGTCTTTGTTTGCGATATGCATGACAATAAAAGAGAACATGTGAAATAGACTCTTCACGTTGGCAGCCCATCGGGCAGAGCTTGGAACTATTAGTAGAACAATGCCAATTGTACGTTAGGGAACACAAGGGGAGGGACCCTATTCTGCGTCTAACAAAAAGAGCTCGCGCAAATGGAGATAATGCTATATCCATATAAGGCTCAAATTCATAGTGGCATTTGAGTGATAAATAATTATCACACATTGACAACGGAACAATCTCAGTAAATTGCACAATCTGAGCTTTTTGCCAAAAAGCATCCTTCAATAGCTGCACAGCATTTTTAGGAATAGAAGAAGGGTCTGACCAATAGGACCCAAAACCTAGATGGAATAAGGAATCTTTGACATAAGTACACCATTTCGTTTTACTGATAGTGTTACTGCCCACCAGTTTGAGAAGCCCACAACAAAATGGAGACAGGGCATCTGTTATCCAGAGCCGGATCCAATACAGCAAGGGCCTTAAAGCAGCAATCTGTGAAATAGAAAAAAGATTTAGATCCATACGGATGGGCAGAGATGGAGTGCTAGAAGGAGCTTTTAACAATGATTTCAGAAATTGATTTTCCGCCCTTTCCAAATCCACCAGGTTACAATGGCCCCAAAGTTCAGCACCATATAAGGCCCCCCCGCTGGCTTGGGATTTATATATTTCAAGGGCGGGAGACATTGCAAACTTGGGAGATCTAGAAGCGAATCTTACAATGCCACCCGCCCTTTGCTTCAAGCACAATAGAGATTTCTGGCGGTGTGCATGCCAAAGATGTGAGTCTTCCAGTTTGATACCTAAATAGTCAAAGGTGCCCACTCTTTCCAAGGGAGCACCATCTAGGTGTACTGGTCTCTTCATTTTGCACCTACTGTCCCCAAAGGCCATATACTTTGTTTTTGCTGAGTTGATTTCCAACCCATGGTCTTTGCAAAACTCCAAAAATCGTGATAGCAATCTGGAAAGGCCCATGGCAGTTCGCAAGAGTAACAGGGTGTCGTCTGCGAACAGTAGACAGGGGAACTTCTGGCCACCCAAATTCAGGGCATCACCAAAGCAATCTAAGAGGTATGGGATGCAAGCGTTAATAAACAATAGGAATAGGGTGGGCGCGAGAACGCACCCCTGCCTCACACCTCGCATTGTAGAAAAAGCTGGGGTCAACTCACCAGCCAAACCCCAGCGCACTCTGGCATAATTGTCAGAGTGAAGATCTTGGATAACATTAATCAAAGAACCCAGGACTCCAATGTTGCTCAAGACCTCCCAGAGCTTGGCACGCGGGACAAGGTCAAACGCAGATTTCAAATCGACAAAGGCCACAAATAAATGGCCTTTGTCTGCATCTACGGTCTTCCACTTGATGGTAGTGAATCGGAAGACCTGATCGATGGTACTGATATTGTCCCGGAAACCAGCCTGGAGATGGCTTAAAACCTGATTTTTTGTTTTCCAGTGTTTTAATCTGGACAACAACTGGAAAGAGAATATTTTTTGCAGGTTAACTAATAGACTAATAGGTCTGTAGTTCCCAGGGGAGCTCTTATCTCCTTTTTTATGTATAGGGACGATAATAGCCACCTTCCACGTATCTGGGTAAGAACAAGTTATCAAAACAGTATTCAATAGCCTATTAATGTACCGGGTCCAAATAGATAAATCTGATTTATACAGGTCCGAAGGGACACTGTCTAAGCCAGGAGCCTTCCCTGTTCGTTGAGCACAGATTGCCAACTCAGTTTCTTTTAGGGTAAAGGGTGGCATAGGGAAAAAGCACGGTGAAGAATCAATAGGAGAGTTGTTCAGATTGGGGCAAGACCCATAAAGTTCCCGAAAATGGGAGAGCCAGGATTCTGCATCAATATGACATTCAGGGGTAGATGGAAGGGCGGGGTCTCTACGTGAGACCAGGGTCCAAAAAAGTTTAAGGTCACAGGCACTAGCTGCCTCCAGCAGACGCTCCCACAATTTATCTTCGTATTTAAATTTGGATGACTTACAAATAGAAGCATAGTTCCTTCTTGCGTGTATGATAGCATCCCGGCTCTTTAGCTTTAGAGCTTTGGACAAAAGGCTCTTAGCCTCCCGACACTCCTTATCAAACCACTTACAAATGGGCAAGGAGGAGTTGTTTTGGGTTGAGGGGGGTTTAGTAAAAAGCTCCTTGAGATCCAAAAAAAGAGTCGCATGAGAGGACATAACTTCTGAGGGAGATAAAACAATAGAGTCATCAAAAATCTGGTGGCAAGAGACTAGGTCATAAAGCTTGTCATTAAGCAGATTAGAATTCAAAAACGAAGACCATCTCACCACACGCCTATTGCTGGATAATTCCAGCCAATCATTGGGAGCATCCAGAACGTAAGGTGGAGTGAGCCCTGAAAAAAGGGTTGCATTATATTCAATTTGTAAGGGGGCATGGTCGCTAGTGTACCGAGAACCAACCTCAACATTGATTATAAAGTGCCAAACTCGTAGATCAAAAATAACGTAATCCAGAGTGCTGCTGTAGTGGTCTCTGTAGAAGGTGGGTCTAGAGTTGTCATTTAAAAAACTGCCATTTCCAAAACGCAGGCCATGAGTTACTACAAGGTCTATTATCTGCATGACCCTAAGGGGAGGAGTACATGACATTGGTTGGATTGAAAGCGGGGGAAGATTCCATACTTCATCTTCGGCCTGGGTAGACTCGACAAAATCTGAATCGAATTCAATTTGAGCATTGAGGTCACCTGCAATAATAACACTATATTTAGAATAAAGATCAGTTAAAAATTTGTGCAACAGATGAGTAGTACCAGACTGGCGGTTAGATGGACCTGGCCTATTATAAATGTTAATACATAACACCGGAGTGCCTGTGATAGGCCATGTTGCTATTGCAAGGATGTCACAGGAGTCAATAGTGATTTCCTTTACCCTGCCCACTTCAGTCAACTTGACCCACATACATAAACCCCCAGTCGCTCTTCCCCTGGTGGACGGAGTCGCCTTTTTAGTGAAACAACAATAGCCTTGCCTATACGCACAATCCATAACCCAAGTTGCCTGAAACATACATATGGAAAAAGATTCAACATAAGCCCCCCAGTCCGGATCCGATAATTTGCTCTTGATGCCAGCCACATTCCAAGACAATATTTTCCTTTTTGTAATACTACAAGCTGACATACATGAATCGGCATCGAGAGCAGAGTTGGAAGTCCCATTAGTGGTACAGGGTAAAGCCCTTATAGTATTGGCACCCAGACCGAGTGAAGATCTTGTAAGTGACGTTGCCCAGACATGTGGAACATTATGTTTGCAAGAATTAGAATGACATAGTCAATCCACATCCGATGTATCCCCTGTGGTGACGGGGTCTTGTATGAAGGTACCTTTATTGTTGCAGACCATAGCAGCCCCGTCGCCTGGAAAAGGTAACAAGCCAGGGGAGACAGTTGAAACAGAGACAATTCGGGGAATTGGGATGGCTCCAGGTGGATGCAAGGACGAGATCTTGTGACCCATAGCAGGCAAACTTTCTCTAAAAAAAATATCAGAGTCAGATCTTGATAAATTACGAGCTTCCATCTGCAAGATCCCTTTAATGAAAGTGGGGCTGACAAGATGAAGTTTGATAGTGTCACGCCCACTAGGCCTCGCACACGAGACGCAAAGGCAATGTCCGCTTGGATGATAGAGCCACAGCCCCTAGTGTGGCAAATCCAATACAACACCTTGTTAATAAGAGAGGAAGTGTCTTCCCTTGTATGAGATGGAAGTCGAGGGACGTTACACATGTCGATGCAGTTTCGATTGGGCGTATGAGTAGAATGGGCCACAAATTGGCCCGGATTAAGAGGAAAGAATGGCACATTCGCTTGAGCAGAAGTCGAGTGATTTCCATGATGATGACTATAACTAGAACCCTTGACTGTTTCCCGTGGCTATGGGGAGTCAACTGGCAGAGCAACAGGAGCCAATGGCCGAGAAGCTTGTACAGTGGCTGAGTTCGGGATAAACTGAGGAGTTAGGTCAGGTTTTTTGAGTAATTTAAGGACCTCAAATAAGAGACTCTTCAATTCCCCGACTTCACGCTTTAGACTAGATACCAGAGCTAAGACATCATCACTAGGAAGATCAAAAGTGGGTTTAAAAGGCATGGGCACAGGGAGTGAAGGCTGTATGGCACTTGCTAATTCTGGTTGGTCCAAGACCGTAAACCGATTTGTGCATGGAATCCCATTGACAATGGGAACAGAACGGTTTACGTCCAAATTAGGACTAGTGCCAGGAGAAAGCAAGGAATTAGCCAGACCAGACGTGCTGGGAGGGACAGCAACCTGGGCTAAAGTTTTCTTTGGCTGAATGTCCGTAGGTTTAATGGAGCTAGTTGTTAGAAATGGAAGTAAGGATCCTGATTTCAGTTTCTTACAGGCGTTGCCCTCTTTTTCTTTGAGGATGGATTCCACTTCCTCAATTAAGTTATCAATTTCTCTAGAAACGCAATTGGAGTGGAATTGCATTGCTCTGTTAGATTTAGAGCTTTTGGATTTGGCTGTAGCCAGGTCAGGACTAGAGCGAACCTTGCGTTTTCCCATGCTGAATAGAGAATGGGGAAGAGATAAAAGAAGGAAACTTACTCAGCACCGCAGGTCCCTGCTGGTCGACGCAGCATAAAAACTGAAAGATTAAGGGGTATGGCCCAGCCCAGCCTCTTCCGGGCGCTGACGGGCGAAGGACGGGCCTGCCCTCGGCCCGGGCTTTGCCCGGGCGCCGCCTGCGCGTGTCCCGCGACGGCGGGAGCGCGAAGAATCTTTTAAAGGGCACCTGCCCTGAGATAAGTGGCTCTGCCCCTGGCACCAGCAATGCGCTTCCCGCGACGGCGGGAGCGCGAAGAATCTTTTAAAGGGCTCCTGCCCCCGGCACCAGCAATGCGCTTCCCGCGACGGCGGGAGCGCGAAGAATCTTTTAAAGGGCTCCTGCCCTGAGATAAGTGGCTCCGCCCCCGGCACCAGCAAGGCGCTTCCCGCGACGGCGGGAGCGCAAAGAATCTTTTAAAGGGCTCCTGCCCCCGGCACCAGCAATGCGCTTCCCGCGACGGCGGGAGCGCGAAGAATCTTTTAAAGGGCTCCTGCCCTGAGATAAGTGGCTCCGCCCCCGGCACCAGCAATGCGCTTAATCTTTTAAAGGGCTCCTGCCCTGAGATAAGTGGCTCCGCCACCGGCACCAGCAATGCGCTTCCCGCGGCGGCGGGAGCGCGAAGAATCTTTTAAAGGGCTCCTGCCCCCGGCACCAGCAATGCGCTTCCCGCGACGGCGGGAGCGCGAAGAATCTTTTAAAGGGCTCCTGCCCTGAGATAAGTGGCTCCGCCCCCGGCACCAGCAATGTGCTTCCCGCGACGGCGGGAGCGCGAAGAATCTTTTAAAGGGCGCCTGCCCCCGGCACCAGCAATGCGCTTCCCGCGACGGCGGGAGCACGAAGAATCTTTTAAAGGGCTCCAGCCCTGATATAAGCGCTCGGACACCAGCAATGCGCTTCCCGCGACGGCGGGAGCGCGAAGAATCTTTTAAAGGGCTCCTGCCCCCGGCACCAGCAATGCGCTTCCCGCGACGGCGGGAGCGCGAAGAATCTTTTAAAGGGCTCCTGCCCTGAGATAAGTGGCTCCGCCCCCGGCACCAGCAATGCGCTTCCCGCGACGGCGGGAGCGCGAAGAATCTTTTAAAGGGCGCCTGCCCCCGGCACCAGCAATGCGCTTCCCGCGACGGCGGGAGCACGAAGAATCTTTTAAAGGGCTCCAGCCCTGAGATAAGTGGCTCCGCCCCCGGCCCCAGCAATGCGCTTCCCGCGACGGCGGGAGCGCGAAGAATCTTTTAAAGGGCTCCTGCCCCCGGCACCAGCAATGCGCTTCGCGCGACGGCGGGAGCGCGAAGAATCTTTTAAAGGGCTCCTGCCCCCGGCACCAGCAATGCGCTTCCCGCGACGGCGGGAGCGCGAAGAATCTTTTAAAGGGCTCCTGCCCTGAGATAAGTGGCTCCGCCCCCGGCACCAGCAATGTGCTTTCCCATTACACCATTATTCACCTTTTTCATGTTAGGATCCTAGTGGGTGGCTTTGTGTCTGACAGTACTGCACTCATGTAGCTTCAAACAATGTATTCATTTAGCTGAGTTGATGGATCACAGCAAATGTAGAAATGTTACATGTGAACAAGGTGCTTTATTTACAGGTGCAAGTGTATTTTCCAATACTATACAATGTTCAGTTCACAGACACCATGAGAGAACCTTGGCCATTTGTTGTACAATCAGACTCCACGGGTAAGGGACATGGAATAAGACATGGTTAGGAGAAGTGTGCATTAGTGAGGAGGTGTCCAAATTGACAACAGGTAAGATTTGAGACAATGACAGTACATAGCAGACAAGTCAACAGTGGTTGAGTGAAGAGGCACATTTCCTGCTATCCCAACACTGGCATGATCTTAAGCACAGAACTAAGGAGATACTGTCCTTGTGGCACAGACTGGTGCTACCAGGTGGTTTTCCTTGTGAAGATTCTTCCTTCCACATCTTCATCCTCTCATGTGTGTGGTGCCTCCTGTGCCATGGGTGGTGCTGTTGTTGAGGTTGAGGGGGCCACACATACATAAGGTAATAGAGATGTGGAGTCAAAGGTCCCGGCAGCTGCCATTTGTGGGAACACATAAGGCATTACTGCAGCAAGGAGGAACTGCTGATTTCTCAGCACCACAGCAACATCACAGTGGTAGCTGCCATGTTTTTCCTGAGGGAGGCCACTTCCCGCTGTATGGACTCTAGGGTATTCTGTATAGCCCCCAGCCTGTTGTCTATCATGCTGCTGCCACTTTGGGAGGGCAACTGTTGAAGCCTCTACCTCATGACAGCATCTATGTTGGTCAGGGACTGCTGGAGTCCATCTAGTGGGGTGTGGGTGCTTCTGATGGCAGCTGTGTTGTCCTTAATTGGACTGAGGCACCTCTGCACTCACTCTAGGCTGCCTGCCATGGTCTCCATCCCCACCCTCCTACCACTCTCCTCTGGAAGGTGATGTCTGGGTCCTCGGAGTCCAGGGCTGTGTCATCACTGGTTGGTGCTGTGTGTTGGTAGTTGGGTGGTTCATGTGGAGACCCCGCAACGCAGTGTGTCCTCCCTGCGACTGGAGGTGGTGTCTGTAGGGAACCTAGGTCATCCTGGAGAGTCTCTTCATTGATGGTCGGCAGCTGGTCATCTATGTCATCTGTAAAATCCAGGAAAGGCAGGTTGGCAGGAGGTAAGGCATCATTCTCTGCAATGAGATAGTGAAATGTCAATCTTGGATTGTGGTAGCTGTTGACATGGCACAGAATTTACTTGCTACTGGAGGCTCAGTGACATGTTACAGACCCAAGGTTGTAGTTGTATATTATGAGTAGCACAGAGCATCACACATGGGGCAAGCTCACAATGTATTTTAGGGCATATTTAAAAGCCCCTAGCGCCACTGGAGTGTCACGTTTTGTGTGGCACAATGTCCTGTGCCGGATTTACAGGGTGGCGGTAAGCGACCTTGTAAAAAGGGCCTCTTCACACGCAGCACCTTGCGTGGTATGGGCGTGCACTGGGTGTTGCTGTGTGCGGGCTACTCCAAAATACCATTGCATTTTGACAGTGCCTCAGATTATTAGTTTTTGTAAACCAAAGCCAAAATATAACACCACCCAGGGGTAGCACTGGCATGGCACAACAAAGTTAAATGGCATCTTTTCTCCTAATTTTTAACTTTTTCTATGTGTGCAGAATTTTGGGACACACAAAGACAGAGCTAATGGCCTTTTACGAATGTTTTTGTGCAGAAAGGTGTACCTTCCTGCACAAAAACAACCTCCTGCTCAACGCAGCCATCCTTGCACTATGGTGCAAGGGTTGCTGCGTTGGGCCACGTCAGCTAATTTAGCACCGGCGCAGGGAGTAACACAGGGGTGACCCGTATTCTAGCAAATACTGGGCATCACTGAGTTTTAAAAATGATATTGCGCAACGCTGCCTAATTTGGGGAAGCATGGCACACCATCATTCACTATTACATCTGGTCCTTTGTGCTTTGATCCCATACCACTTACTTCCTTGCAGGCTTCTTGTCCCTGTCACTGATACTATGGTGGCATGTAATTAGCCTTCCTATTCACTATGGTCACAGTAGTGTAATGTCTGCTGTCACTCTTTTGGTGTAATGATGCATTGCACCATGGATGATGGGACTAGTGCAGCATGGCACAGGTAGGTCAAGTGCATACAATGCTTTTGTTACATTCTCATCTGCCTGTAGAAGGCGCCACACATGTGCTAATTGAAATGGAAGGACAGTGCACCCATTAATGATTGTGTGCCCCATTAGATTGTCCCTCCCTAAATTTGGAACATTTCCTTGCACACAACATATCACAACAGGCATGTGTTGGCGTAAGGATGTTGAATGTGAATCAATGCATGCATTTTGTGACTTTGTTGATGTGGCACAAGGGGGAATGTGCAGCTTGGTTCCACATGGCTTACTATTTGGATGATGCAGCTGCATTATGGGCTAGTGATATGCAACATTGATGCCACTTGTGGCAGTTCTTCCGCATGTTGATTGTACCATTAAGCAGTACACCTGCTATTCACACAACACACTCTATCTTGTGAGATGGTGAGAGTGCATGTGCCTCCCCCTTCTGCCATTTGTGAGATTCCAGATATTCCCCCCCTCTGCAAATTACCCTGCATTTGTGGTAGTTCTTAGTAGTCTGAACTCTCCTGTCCTGTGATTCCAGTGACCAGCTCCTCCGGGATGACCGCCTCAACCATTTCCTCCAGCTCATCCAGGTCCTCCAGTGGTGCAGGACTTTCACCTCCAGTCTGCAGGGCTGCCTTTTGGTTCCTGGCCAGTTTATCCTTAGTCCTGCGCTTGCAATCGTGCCAGAGCTTCTTGCAATCGGTGACAGTCCTCCTCACCTCTGCCACGCTGTTGACTTGGTCTACTATTGCCTGCCATATGGCGTTCCTCCATAGTGTTAGTGCCCTGACACCTATCTGACTAGGATATCATGCTCCTCCTCACTAAAGCAACACTTGGGCTTCAGCTTCTGCTTCTCCTGGGACTTTGCCGGACCCTCCTGGCTGGCATTCGGGTGTTCGGGGTCTCCGTAGGGTTGCGTTACAAATGTTGACGTACAACTGCGCTAGCTCAGTTGTGCCTCATTTTTCATAAATATGGGCCCTATTACGATTTCAACAGTTCAACCGCCGGACCATTAATATGACAGTGGGAAGGCTGCCACTATGCCATGAGCAGTGCAGGGGCACCCCTGTCGCCCCAAACCCTGCCTTTCTGCCGGCCTTCCCATGGTGGGGTCCCTGCCATGGAAAGACCGGCAGAAAGGCAAGTCGTAATCAGCACTGCGGTGCGAAGCCGGCACCAAGTCCGCACTGCTATGGCTGACCACAACTTGCACTTCAGCCAGCCCATCAGGATGTCTGATCCTGGCGGTGGTGGCAGTGTGCTGGTGGTCCGACTGCCAGCATCCTAATGTGGCGGTCGGACCATCAAGGATGTGGCGGTCTGACCACCACCACAGGTACAGCAATCCATGGACCGCTGTACTCGTAATAAGCCCTATGTTATAAGTAGAACTAGACCTATGCTGTGGATATTTCTGGACAACCTTTTGAACCCAAGGTTCTGTGTTCATTCATCCTGAGGAGATCTGCCAAAGTCATGGAGTGGCAGGGTTAGTGGGAAGGTGGTTCTTGAAAAGTTAGCTTTGCCATAGGACTAAGGCATATGAATGGACCTGTTTGCTCATGCTGACATTTAATGTCTCATTAGGTAGAGCCTGGATTGTGGTTGAATATGGATTATGAGGTGAATCATGCCTGGTTGGTTTATAACAGTCCTCATAGATAGTGCCTGAATGTGGTGACTAAGACAGAAGGATAAGTGGTTGGACAGTTGGTAATAGAACCATGACATAATAGTATAGAAACAATATTGACTCACAAAAATATCCTCAAAATAATGTTGTTTATAAAAATATTGCCATCTTATACTTAATTAACAAAAATACAAATATTGATCACAAAAATATTGACATACAAAATATTTTAAACAATATCAAAAACATTAAAAAATATTGTAGCCTTTAAATAACCATGTACAATGATAATAATATTGAAACACAATATTGATAATAATAATATTGCTAAAAATAATCAAAAATTACCAACTTGACATAAAAGGTCTTATTTTAACACTAGAACAAATATAAATAGTTAAAATACATATTTCAACAAAAATTATTATATTAATGTATCAATTAACATTAGACACAAATAAAAAAATATATATTTAAATACATCTTTTAAAAAATATAAACATAATAAAACAGTGCAAATATTTAAATTTTAAAATATGAACTTAAATATTATAGATATATTCATAATAACTCAAACATATATTTCACATAGACACAGAAACACTAAATTTAAATTAAATTTATTAACATCAAAGTAACCCTTATACATAAAAAATACAAATAAAATTCCACAGCTTCTAGAAAGGAACTAAACCTACTGTTTAAATTTTACTAAAACAAAGGTCGCCAATACCCTTTTCTGTTGAATGCCACTAGATAACCACATTTTGCTGCCCCAAAACAATATATAACAATGTTATAAAAATGTATAAAAAATATTTAAAGCTGTATTACCAAAATATAAATGAATATGTATAGTAAAACTTATATTGTGCTATAAAAACATAACTTAATATCATAATGCTTATTATAAAATAAAAAAGTATATTAAAGCTGTAACTACAAAGTTGTATGTGTAACAAATGTATATGTAAAAATAAGTTGTTAACAAATGTAAATATACTAAAAGTTAAAAAAATACATTAAGGGCCTTATTACGAAACTGTGGCCAACAGACTACCAGACTTGTGGTGGCGGTTGGACTGCCACAGTTGTAGCAGTCTGACTTCCACATTACAAGGTTGGCGGGCAGACCCGCCAACCTACCGCCGTCTATACCAGGATCTCCAATCCTGACGGAATGACGGCAGTGCAGATTGTAATCAGCCAGGGTGGTGCTGGAATCAGAGCCACCCTGCTGATTATATCCTTTTCCTCCACCAGCCTTTTCATGGTGGTACAATCGCCATGAAAAGGCTGGCTGAAAAAAAGTACAGCGGCCCCCCAGCCCAGCTCCCTCAAAATGTGCACTGTCTGCTGTGCAGACAGGGCGCATTTTGAGGGTGCAAGTGCCCCCTGCTTGCAGCAGCATTGCTGCCAGCTCTATTATGAGCCAGTGGCAATGCTGCCACACCTTTCCCACTGGGCTGACGGGCGCGAACCTTGGTTCCCGCACATCAGCCCACTGGGAAAGTCCTAATAGGGCCGATGGGGAGACCGTCACCTCGATGGAGGTCTCCTCACCATGGGTCTGGCAGTTGGCAAAGCTGACTGTCAAACTCATAATTAGGCCCTAAATCAGAGGCCTTCAATCTGTAGGTCACGACCCCCAGGGGGGCCATGGAGTCCTGGAAAGGGGGTCGCACATTCCCCCAGCCGATCGTAAAATGCTTGAGCTATGTGAGCAAATGAGCAAACGTGAGCTATGAGTTGATCTGCAAATGGTAAAATATGCAAAATGATCCAACGCTCAAAGCTTTGTGATGACAAAGATTTGTTCTTTTTGATTGGTAGTGCAAAGAGTTAACAACTGGGCTGTGAAGTGAGTGCTTTGAAATGTAATTGCATATACATAGTGCTTAATACCCTTGAGGGGGTGCAGAAGGGACAGCTACTAAAACATTTAATACATATGGTCTGGTATTACTTAAATCTACATTTTCAATATTACTTAAATCTACATTTTCCTAACACCATTTTATCTTAAACCTTTTTTGTACATTTTGTAGTGGCCTATCTTATACAGTGTGTAATGCAAATATAAAATGGTGATTTACATTTTCACAGTGCTTTCTGTCACAGGCTGTGGCCTCGTGGTACTAAAAATACACAAGTCACTATTCTCCACTGCACCAACCAAGATTTAATTCTGTGGCTGTCTGGTTACACACAGACCTCTGCAGGGCATTAACTAATAGAGGTTTCATAATGCACTACAGTGCATTTCCCAATGAGTAACCACTTTCTTTTATTTATTTTTCTTTTAAGCTGCCTGTTATTTTATATTACCCCATTTCTGCCCCCCTTGGGGGCAGATTGGCCTATTTCTATTAGGCCGATCTGCCCCCGGGGGGGGCAGAAACAACTTAGACACCAGGGATTGGTGTGTGTATATGTGTGTGTTTTGTTTTGGGAGTGAGTTCTTGGGCAGGGGCCACTCCCCATGTGGGCATATTACTGTTGGCCATCGGCCTATTTTTGGAAGGCCCATCTGCCCCCAAGAGGGAGCAAAAAGCCCACCAGAGACCAGGGAAGAATTATTTTTTTTCAAAAAAAGAGGGTGGTGTTTTGTCCATACGCCCACCCCAAATAAATGGGTACGAAGTTGTTCTGCCCACAGGTGGGCAGATCGGGCAATTAACACCGATCCACTCCCCAGGGGGGCGGGGCATAAAGCCTACTAGATGGCAAGGAATAAAAAAAAAATAGTGGTGCAGTGGCTACGAACCAGTATGGGCATGGTTATGCCCCCACCCCAACTGAAGAGGGTAAGAGTCTTTCACCTCTCCCCCCACTCACTAAAACATCTTATCCTATTGCAAGCAGGATGACATTTGATTATTTTGGGTTTGGGTTTTACATTTGGGCCATGAGAGCTTGTTTAACTCTCAAAATCGTCCCACTTGGAATGGTGAGGGCTGCACTTTTTGGACTTTGGGGCGCTTCCATGTAGAAAAATCCGCAAGACCTAGACACACCTGAAAACTAAACATCTGAGTGAGTCCAGGGTGGTGTGCTTCACATGCACCGCACTATTTTCTTACCCACAATACCATGCAAACCTCCAACTTTGTTGGAAATCAGACATTTTCCGACATTTTTGTGATGGAACCTTCCGGAATCTGGAGGAATCCACAAAATTCCTACCTCCCAGCATTGACACATCTACACCGATAAAATTTCTGCTGCACTTGTCACCCTAAAATTTTTATTTTTTTCAAACTGCCCTTTTGGACCCGCTTTGGTTCCCCCTCAATTTCGACATGTTTTTGGCTCTTCCCTATCACAGGCACTTGGCCCACCTACACAAGTGAGGTATCATTTTTACCGGGAGGTTGAGGGGAGCGTTGGGTGATAGGAAGTTTGTCCTCGTGCCATGATCCCACACAGAAATGTGGAAAATTTTGATTTTTCTTTTTAGCTAAATTTGAGGTTTGTTGAGGATTCTGGGTAAGAAAACACCTGGGAATCCACGCAAGTTACACCTCCCTGGGCTCCCTTGGGTTTGGTAGGTTTACCTATATGGCTGCTGAGCCCAGGACCAAAAACGCAGATGCCCCCGCAAAAACAGGTAGTTTTGTATTTGATCATTTTGATGTGTCCACATAGAGTTTTGCGGCATTTCCTTTCGCGAGCACTAGGCCTAACCACACAAGTGAGGTACCATTTGTATCGGGAGACTTGTGGAAACGCTGGGTGGAAGGAACTTTGGGGGTGATTCTGACCGCGGCGGACGGCGGTCGCCGCCCGCCAAGCGGTTCCCGCCGAAAGACCGCGGCGGTCATTCTGGCTTTCCCACTGGGCTGGCGGGCGACCGCCGAAAGTCCGCCCGCCAGCCCAGCGGGAAACACCCTTCCCACGAGGAAGCCGGCTCAGAATTGAGCCGGCGGAGTGGGAAGGTGCGAGGGGTGCAGTTGCACCCGTCGCGAATTTCAGTGTCTGCAAAGCAGACACTGAAATTCTTTGTGGGGCCCCCAGGGGCCCCACGACACCCCATACCGCCATCCTGTTCCTGGCGGGTGAACCGCCAGGAACAGGATGGCGGTATGGGCTGTCAGAATCCCCATGGCGGCGCAGCAAGCTGCGCCGCCATGGCGGATTCCCATGGGCAGCGGAAAGTCGGCGGTACACCGCCGGCTTTCCGCTTCTGGCCGCGGCTGTACCGCCGCGGTCAGAATGCCCGGCGGAGCACCGCCAGCCTGTTGGCGGTGCTACCACCGACCTCCGCCATGGCGGTAATTACCGCCAGGGTCAGAATGACCCCCTTTGTGGCTCCTCTCAGATTCCAGAACTTTCTGTCACCGAAATGTGAGGAAAAAGTGGTTTTCTTTTGCCAAATTTTGAGGTTTGCATAGGATTCTGGCTAACAGAACCTGGTGAGCCCCACAAGTCACGCCACCTTGGATTCCCCTGGGTGTCTAGTTTTCAAAAATGCACAGGTTTGGTAGGTTTCCTTAGGTGCCGGCTGAGCTAGAGGCCAAAATCCACTGCTAGACACCTTGCAAACAACAGCTCTGTTTTCTCTGGGAAAATGTGATGTGTCCATGTAGTGTTTTGGGGCATTTCCTGTCGCGAGCACTAGGCCTACCCACATAAGTGAGGTACCTTTTTTATCAGGAGACTTGGGGGAACGCTGGGTGGAAGGAAATTTGTGGCTCTTCTCAGATTCTAGAACTGTCTGTCCCCAAAGAGTGAGGAAAAAGTGGGTTTTTTGGCCAAATTTTGAGGTTTGCAAAGGATTCTGGGTAGCAGAACCTGGTGAGAGCCCCACAAGTCACCCCATCTTGGATTCCTCTAAGTGTCTAGTTTTAAAAAATGCACAGGTTTGGTAGGTTTCCCTGGGTGCTGGCTGAGCTAGAGATCAAAATCCACAGCTAGGCACTCTCAAAATACACATCAGTTTTCAATGTAAAACTGTGATGTGTCAATGTTGCATTTCCTGAAGCGGGCATTAGGCCTACCCACGCAAGTGAAGTACCATTTTTATTAGGAGACTTGGGGGAACATAGAATAGCAGAACAAGTGTTATTGCCCCTTGTCTTTCTCTAAATTTTTCCTTCCAAATGTAAGACAGTGTGTAAAAAAGACATCTATTTTGAAATGCTGTGTAATTCACATGCTAGTATGGGCACCCCTGAGTTCAGAGATGTGCAAATAACCACTGCTTCTCAACACCTTATCTTGTGTCCATTTTGGAAATATAAAGGTTTCCTTGATACCTATTTTCACTCTTTATATTTCACCCAATGAATTGCTGTATACCAGGTATACAAGAAAAGCCCATTGCAAGGTGCAGCTCCTTTATTGGCTCTGGGTACCTAAGGTTCTTGCTGAACCTACAAGCCCAATATATCCCGCAACCAGAAGAGTCCAGCAGACATAACAGTATATTACGTTTGAAAATCTGACATCAGAGTAAAACATGGAGAAAAATGGCTTTTTATCACCTCAATTTCAATATTTTTTTATTTCAGCAATTATTTTCTGTGGTAAAACCTTTTAGGATCTATACAAATGACCCCTTGGTAAATGCAGAATTTTGTGTACTTTTCAGAAATGTTTATCTTTCCGGGATCCAGCATTGGTTTCACACCCATTTCTGTCACTAACAGGAAGCAGGCTAAAAGTACAAAAAATAGACAAAATGGGGTATGTCCCATTAAAATGCCAAAATTGAGTTGAAAAATTTGGTTTTCCGATTCAAGTCTGCCTGTTCCTGAAATCTGGGAAGATGGTGATTTTAGCACCGCAAACGCTTTGTTGATGCCATCATCAGGGAAAAATCCACAAGCCTTCTTCCGCAGCCTTTTTTCCCATTTTTTTTTTCAAAACAGAATTTTCGATGTGCTTTGGCTAATTTCTAGGTCTCCTTCAGGGGAACCCACAAACTCTGGGTACATCTAGAATCCCTAGGATGTTGGAAAAAAAGGATGCAAATTTGGAGTCTGTAGCTTATGTACACAAAAAGTTTTGAGGGCCTAAGCGCAAACTGCCCCAAATAGGCAAAGAAAGGCCTGGCACCTGAGGGGGAAAAGGCCTGGCAGTGAAGGGGTTAAATATTGGATACAAAAGGGCTACATCTACTATTCACATTTCAATCTAATGGAGTTTGGAAACGGTGTTGGACACTGAAGGATTGCCATTTACTACTCCCACTCTAATCCATTTAATTTAGGAGACATTTTTGAACACTTAATGGGTTAGATTTACTATTTCCACCATATGAAAAAACATTTTGAGAATGTAATGACAGTTGTCAGATTTACTGTTTCTCACTCCACTGTAACAAATATTTTTATTTATTTTTTAACCAAAATAAATTATATTTAAGATTCATATTGGCACATGATTAATTTACAGAAAACAATTTAAAACAAATGGGCACAATTTAAAAATATAACAGAAAAACATAACTACCAATAACAAACACATAAATATAAAGAACAATTAATGTAAAATTTTACCATGAACAACGTGCATTTGAATTATGATTTTAGAAAAATCATTACAAATTATTAATAAATTATAAACCACTTAACGAAAAATGTAAATACCATAATAAAAAACAATAACCTCAAATAAAATGTAACCTTCATTTATAAATTACAAACTTTAACATTAATATTAGTTTCTTAAATAAATTACGAATAATTTAAGACAAATATAACATTTTATCAAAAACTAAAAACACATATCAGTTCAAAACTAAATACTATTTATAATTTAACTACAATATCATCATTTATTTGTTTTTTAAATTAAATATATTAATGTTATAGATTTTCAAAACTATATTTAAATTACTACAAATGCTACAAAATATAACAATATTGCAAAAAACAATTTAACATACAAAATACACATTTTAAAATGTATTTTACTTTTAATAAATAATTTAAATAGCAACCCCTATCTCCCTTACAAACACAAAACAAAATATAATTACAAACAATTTCAAAATTATTTTATAGAAAATATAAATAAAACACAGACAACTAAATAAAAATCCAAAATGAGAAAATCATTTTGAGAAAGTATCTAATAATTAAAAAATAATATAAAATTCATATTTAAAATGTTTAATTGGAAACCTGGCCAAGCAAGATGGCTGGCAGGACATGCTTCTAGGAAGCTCCTTACCACCCCAGGCTTATCCTGGGGAATCCTGCCACGTCTGCCTTCTATAGGGCACCCCTCGGGTGGAAAACTGAGCGCTGCCGCCTGCCCAATTCCTTTGCCACCCCTGGGCACAGAGCACTGAGGGATGAGGAACCGGTGGTGCAGCATGGCGGGCCAAGACCATGTGGAGGCTGGCGGAGGCCTGGCCTAGAGTTGGCTGTGGTGGACTCCTGCTCGAACATCCTTGAACGGCAGGTTCTGCAGTGGTGCCCAGTATTTTTCTCTGCAAGGGGAAGACATTTTCCCACCATTGTGAAAGAGCTGAATGATGTATGCAGCCCACACCTGAAAACAAGGAGTGCATTGCTGAATGGACCTGCAGGAGGGGACCGGTGGAGATCCCCAGGGCATGGCGGTAGGGGGTGCTGCTGCTCCCTCTTTCATTTGGCCAGCCTGCTGTGATCGGGTGACTTGGAAGCGGCGCCTGCACTGGGCTTGTTGGTGAATACGCAAGCTGGCCTGGGCTGGTGCTCACTGGAGTGCATGGGCTGCTGGCGTAGGCTGTAAGTGAACCGGCGGGTGAACTGGCTGAGTGCTCCTGCTGTTGGCCCTCCCTGGGGCGTGGTGCTGGCGGGAGCTGTCAGTAGTGGGGGTGAAGGACCTTACTCCTACGGGGAGTGGAGCGCTGTGCCACACTGAAGCCAGTGTGGTGGCTTGAACAGGCCCTTAATTTGGATCCTGCCGGGGCTGGGGAGACACAAGCAAGAGGCAGTGGAGGAAGCTACGGATCATGTGGCAGAGGTCATGGCCTCTCCCTTCATTGTCCCACTTACTGCAGTGTGAATGGGGAATTGTGGCACTATACTAGCTCCACACTGCTGTACACCATAGTATACTGGTGAGTGGCTGGAAGAAGGGGGGACTGACAGTGGGCACTATTGACTGGCTAGGGCTGCTGTACTGATACTCATATACCTGTCGGATGCATGGGGCGTACAGATGAATCCTGGGACTATAAAAGCACCACTGGATTCAGATACTGGTTCTGTCGTCATTGCTTGTGGTGTGCTATACGTGATACACTCTCCCCTCTGGTGGACTCTTGGATCTGCCCTTACTGCTGGCGTAGAGTTGAATGGCATTGTGCACATTTGGACTGTTTGGGATGTTGGATCCTGGTTGTTTCTCCCCATAATTCTGCGAGATCAGCCCCAGTCTTGGACAGCACCCTGCAAGTCGCAGGGATTGTAGTTGCTGAGGAAGGAGGCAAGGGGGAACCTTGTGACTGGCGCATCTGGATCTATGTAAAGGGGTGACTCTTGTTCCTCCCCGTTGTTGTCCTCCATGATGGGACAACATAAACAAGCGGCTCCCTCTCAGGGGAACACTATGGAACACTATAAAACTTCGAAACCTCTTTCTCAGTGCCAGACGCGACACTGTGGGTTGAGAGAAGAACAGAAAACAACTATGCCTGTGGTGGAGCCCTCTTGTGCTGGACTCCTTGCAGCGATACAAGGCTCTAGAATGCCTCTTGAAGGTAAAATAGGGACTGTAGCTCTGGAAGTTAACCTCCTTCAGGCAGACCTCAGGGAGGTCTCTGATAAGGCTGAGGTAGTGGAGGGCTTCGTCGTGGAGTTACACCCGGAGGTTACTACCCTGCGTAAGCAGCTTGCGCAGTTCACCTCAAAACCCGGGCCTCAGGAGGCGAGGCTCGAGGATGCTGAGGGTAGATGTTAGAAATGGGATCTTTGGTTGGCAGTCAGGTCACCCCCTGTCCAAGCAATGACCCTCACTCTAGTCAGGGTAAGTCACACACAATCCAAATTATCCTGTGTCCACCCTTTGGTAGCTTGGCATTGGGCAGTCAGGCTTAACTTAGAAAACAATCTGTAAAGTATTTGTGCAATAACTCATGCAATAACACAGTATAGCACTACAAAAATACACCACACAGTGTTTAGAAAAATATATAATATTTATCTGGATAAATGCAGGTCAAAACGATCAAGATTCAATAAGTATACCTTGAAATATCACTGTAAAAATTATATAGTGCCTTTAGTCTTTAAAAAGCGACCAGTGTCTCTTGCAAGCACAAAGTACCTGGTTTACGTTCAAATTCTCCGCAAGGAACTGCAGAGGAGGAGATGCATGGAAAACGATGCGTCTGCAAGTTTGCACGCAGGGCAGGCTTTGCATTGATTTCCGGTGCGTAGACTGGGATCCTCTTCGGGTTGCGGGGTTTTCAGAAGGCCCGGATACGATGCGTTGAAATCCTGGGCGTGCAGGACGAAGTCAAAGGGGCTGCGTCAATCCAGTGGGTGATGTGTGGAAATTTCTGCCGCATGTTAGGTGCTGCATCGATTCTTCTTGCAGGAAGTCGGGCTGCATCATTCTGGTTCGGCTTTGCGTTGATCCAGTGGGCTGTGCGTCGAATTTCCGATTGAAGCGCTGGTGCTGTGTGGTTCTCCTCTTTGGAAAGTCGGGCTGCGTCGATTCGGTTCAGCGTGCGGTGATTTTCTCACCACGATGAAGGCTGTGCATCTTTTTTTGCAGGCTGTGCGTTGATTTTCGCTGCACAAGGAGTTATTTTGCAGAGATGAAGTCTTTTGGTCCTGAGACTTCAGGGAACAGGAGGCAAGCTCTATCCAAGCCCTTGGAGAGCACTTCTCAGCAGAGCCAGAGGACAGCAGGGCAGCAGTCCTTTGCAGAAAAGCAGTCAGGTGTGTCCTTTGGGCAGGCAGGCAGTTTATGTTGGCAGGTTGCAGGTTCTGGTTCAGGGTTTCTTCTCCAGTGGTATCTTGTCCAGTAGTGTCTGAGTTGGTAGGGTCAGAGACCCTGCTTAAATAGCCAAATGTGCCTTTGAAGTGGGGGAGACTTCAAAGGGTGGCTTAGAAGAGCACAAGGTCCCCTTTCAGTTCCATCCTGTCTGCCAGGGTCTCTATAGGGTCCTTTGTGTGAGGGCAGGCTACTGTCCTTTGAAATGTAAGTGTCAGGCCCTTCACCCTTCCAGCCCAGGAAGACTCATTCAATATGCAGATGTGTGCAAGTGTGACTGAGCATCCTGTGTTTGGGGTTTGTCTGAGTGGAATGCACAAGGGAGCTGTCCACTAACCCAGCCAGACGTGGATTGTATGGCACAGAGGGATTTAAGTGCAGGGAAATGCTCACTTCCTAAAAGTGGCATTTCTAAAAGTTATATTAAATCCAACTTCACCAGTCAGCAGGATTTTGCATTACCATTATGGCCATACTAAATATGACCTTGGTACTCCTTTCAGATCAGAATCTACCACTCAAACAGTGGATGAGGTTAGCCCTAATGTTAGCCTATGAAAAGAGCAGGCCTCACAGCAGCGGAAAAATGAATTTAGGAGTTTTACACTACCAGGACATATAAACTGCACAGGTACATGTCCTGCCTTTTATCTACATAGCACCCTGCCCTATGGGTTACCTAGGGCCTACCTTAGGGTGACACATGTAGAAAAAGGGGAGTTTAAGGTTTTGCAAGTACTTTTTGAAATGCCAGGTCGAAGTGGCAGTAAAGCTGCACACACAGGCCTTGCAATGGCAGGCCTGAGTCGTGGTTAAGAGGCTACTTATGTGGGTGGCACAATCAGTGCTTCAGGCCCACTAGTAACATTTAATCTACAGGCCCTCAGCACATGTAGTGCACTTTACTGGGGTCTTACAACTAGATTAAATAAGCCAATTGGGTATGAACCAATGTCACCATGTTTTAAGGGAGAGAGCATATGCACTTTAGCACTGGCTAGCAGTGGTAAATTGAGCAGAGTCCTAAAACCAGCAAAAACAGTGTCAAAGAAGTGGAGGGAGGCAGGCAAAAAGTTAGGGGTGAACACCCTAAGGCTGTCAGGTCTAACAGTAGGTCACAATGAAATAATGTCCACCTTCTAGGGTTCCCAGATATTGTGAAGGGTGCCTCTACAGAGTCCTTTTTTGAGCTGTGGATTAGGGTTGTGCTGAACCCCGTGGGGTTATCCACTATGTTCACAATTGAATGTGCACACAGGGCTCTGCTTGCTCCTCCTGGGCCTTGGGCGCCCCCTCGGGCCAATATTGTTCAGATACTAAATTATAGGGATCGAGACTGTGTCCTGGGGGCAGGCCAGGAAACCAACAATGATGTTCTTAAAAACCGTGAAATCTCTATACCAACAAAGTACAGAACTCTAGAAAGAACTTCCTGGAGGTGAAGGCCAACCTCCATTCCATGGATGTGTAATATATGTTGTTGTACCCGGTGAGCTTGAAGGTCATCTCTCGGGGTAAGTCCCACTTCTTTGATTGCCCAGAGGATGTCTGGAGAGGGCTTGAGGTGTGAGACAAAGTGCCACTAGGCAGGTCGGGCGGGGCCTGCACCAAGTCTGGGTGAACAGGAGGTTCTGGTAGACCCAACTGGGGACAGTTTAGCACTGAGCGGATGGACATTTCACCAAACCCCATGGGAGGAGGCCCCTCTAGAATCGAAATACAGCAGGATGGTACGATGGCACTGATTCCCCCCAACCCCAGTTTGTTGCCGGCCTCAGATGGACTGTCACAAGTGCCAGATTTGGGAGTGGGGTTGGCACAGGATGACAGTTAGCCTCACTTTTCAGAGCTTTGCTATTTCTCTTTCTTTCTTTATGGGATATATCATTATGGCAACTGTATTTGACTATGTTGCATTGGGGGGTGGATGTGTAACTGATATGAAAGAGCTGTGGTTAACATTAGCCAGAGCAGGAGGGTGCAGGGCCACTGCGAACTTACTGTGCCACCTTGTGGGGTGTGGTCACTGGCTTTTCAGGTTTGCAATAATCACAGTGCAGACACGGTATACACTGTCTATGGGGCGGGAGATGCTACCTCCACTGCAGTGGTAGTCTCCAGTTCAGGGGATTTGGGTTTAGGCGGTTAGTCCTGGCAGCGTATGTATGGATTTACAATATGTTTTGTTTTTTCTGTTATGCTGTTTATCCATGGTGGGAAGGGGAGTTGGGGTTAGTGATCCGTGTGCATTTTGTCATATGCAAATTGTCATGGCTGTTGTCCCCCTCATGGCTGGGGGGAGGCTCTGGAGGATCCTCCCAACTGGTTGGTATTTCGGGGGTGGTACTATTAGTTTTTGTTTGCAGTGCAAAATATTATGTGAGACACTGGGGGTTGTATGAATACTTTTCCTACCCGTATGGAGTGCAGTGGGGAGATGCTGGCCACTGGGGGGTCATAATGGTCTCATGGTTAGACAGGTAAATATAGTCACTTGGAATGTCAGGGGAATGAAAGATTATACCACTCGATATAGGGTGCATTCATTTTTGTGGCAGTACAAGATACATGTAGCCTGCCTACAGGAAAAACATATGATAGATGATGAATCCCAGAAGCTTGCCAAGAAGTGGTGGGGTCAGTTGTTCTCTGGGTCCTTTTCCTCCTTTACCAGGGCAGTGGCGATCCTGGTGGCACCAAGTGTTCCTTTCGAGCTCACTTATAGTGAGGCAGACATGGGGCGATGATATTTGCTCCTGCAGGGTACAGTAGACGGTGCACCAATCACAATTTTAAATGCACCCAACAGTGATGATCACTCTTTTTACGACAATATCCAAGTGGTGCTTGAGATCGGTATAGGGTCCCTCATCGTCTGGGCTGGGGACAACAATTGTATATTGGAAGGGGATAGGGAGTTCCTTTAGCTCTGTCATTCTCTATTTTAGGTTGTGGGATGGATAGAGGGGTTTGCACCCAGAGAGCAGGAAATGTACATGTGACTCAAAGACACATAACACGTAGAGCAGCCTAGACCGGTTTCTACTGGGTGACTTGGATGGCTCACGGGTGATGGAGGTAATGCACCTAAGGCGGTTCTTATCTGACAATGCCCCTGTACTTCTGCGGTTGGGGTGGGACGTTGGGCAAAAGGGTGGCAGGAAGATGGTGCATGCCACCTGACTTCTTGGTAGATAACACATGTCATGAGACACTGGCCACAGTGATAATGAATTATCTGGACAAAATTGGGGTACCACAGCAACCAGGTGAACTAAATGGGAGGCAATGAAGGCAGTTGTGCGAGGGGCATGTATAAGCACCACATGTGCAGTTGTAGACAATTGGAAAGTGATTTTGAGAAATGGGAGGCAATTGGTGGATTTACAACATTGTGAATCCTTCACTACAGAGGGGCAAAGCGAACATCTTTGCCCGAATAGGGAAGTAGGTAGACGTTGGGAGTCACTGGCTAAATTAACACTTAGGTCTTATTGCCACTGCAGTCTCTGGAGATAAGACCTAAGTCCAGTAGGCTGTTGGCATGGATCCTAAAATGAGAGGTAGACTGTCCCTCCATTTTTCATATTAGAAACTCGGCAGGTGTACTGTCACCAACCGTAGAGACATCTTAAATGTGTTGGCAGAGCATCTGCAGAAGGGGACTCAGGCTGGCCCTATGGCATCCGGCGAGGCTACATAGGGGTTCTTACGCCGTTTGGAGCTTCTACAGTTTGACCCCAATTGCCAAGGGCGCTGGAAAGTAATATAATTTTAAAGGAGGTAAGTGCAGATATAGCTGCGTTACCAAAATCCGAAGCCCGTGGGGTGTATTCCCTGTTGAGCTTTTCCAGATGTATTCCTCCCTCCTTCAAGAGAAACTGCTGGCAGTGTTTGGAGCGGTGCACGATAGGGGCATCTTGCCGGAGTAGGTTATTGTCTGCCTTATGCTCAAACCTGTGGCGACCCGAGTGACCCCTCCTCTTATAGGCCACTCACGATGTTGAATAGAGATACCAAAATTCTCTGTAAGGTATTAGTTACCAGACTGCGTGGGGTTGTGTTGCGGCTGCGGTTGGAATTCAGGGCTGTCTCAGTTCACTTCTGTTCCCTCTGGGTGCACTTCATGGTAGACCCCTGGATGATCTCCCTCTGGTGGGCCTTCGATGGGCGTTGGAAAGCTTTTGGTATTTAGGCATTTGGGTTACTCACACTGCAGCAGCCAATAAGACGCTTAACGAGGAGACGTGTTAAGTCTGGAACGCTCAGTTTTGTTCTGGAACAGGTTGCCACTATCTGTAATAGGTTGAGCAGTGATCACCAAGACGGTGTTCCTGCTGTGTTGTCTTTACTGGGTGCAGAACTAGCTGTTTCTGTTGGTCTCTCAGTTGTTCGGTCAACTAGATAGTTTGATATTACTAGTTTGGGCTGGGTGCCGCAGCAGGGTGGTCTTGTCCACGCTTCAGAGGGATCTGGTAGAAGGCTTGTTGGCTATCCCAAATGTCAGGCTATATTATTATGCAGCACACTTGAAGCATGCTGCAAAGTGGCCGTTTGAGACTCACATGTGGGAGAAGCATTTTTTTAGGGAATGCTAGGTACAGATACCTTAGCGAGGATTCTGATGAGAGATGATCATTCGGAGGGAGCAATCCCTTACCTGGTTTATTATACAGCAATTATCTGGGGAACAGATGCTCAAGAAGGCACTTTGTTGGGCTCCATTTGACAGGGAGATTAAGATGTGGGACCTAGCTCCATTTTGTGAAATTGAAGACCACATGGAACAATGGAGAGCAGATGGATGTTTAGTTGCTGGGGAGTTATTTCCTAATGAGACATTACTTTCTTTTCCGGAGGTGCAGGACACGTTTGGATTGGGACCGGGCCAATTCCTGCAGTATGCAAAGCTAGAAAGGGTTGTAAGGGAGGTTTGGCAAGATTTCCCAGCTGCCCCACAATCCTTTAAGGTGATGAGTAGGCTGATAAATTGGGGAGGAAGGGAGACATTTAATTACTTTATTTTATAGGGTACTTTGGGAGGATATGCCTTGTAAACCCTGTGTGGCGCGCCGGGCATGGGGGCGGGAACTGGGGGAGCCAGTGACAGATGCTGACTGGGTCAGGACATTCTTGTTGGTGCGGACCGTTTCATGCAACAATAGATTCAAGATCCTACACTTTAATTTCATATGGCACACTTATATAAAATCTTATCATCTTAACAAGATTGACCCGGCTAGGGGGGCCAGGTGCACTCGCTGCGGCAAGAGAGATGCCTCCTTTTTTCACCTAATACATAACTACGGTGGTCCAAACATAAAAAAGATTCCAAAAAAATCATGTGGTCTTCATCGTCACACCCCCCCAAAAAATCTTTAACATGAGTTAAATCACACAAATGCAGCACAAACAACATCTACTATTTCAAAAATATTCATACACCAATTAGCACATAAATATGAAATGTAATTAATATATCACTGTACAGTCAAAAAGAACATTGTTCATACAGTTTCAAATGTTGTTGCCCCATGACAGATAATGCAAAAAAGGTAAAGAGCGTGTTCAAGAAAAGTGCTCATGAATAAAGAAAAGTGCAAAAGAGAAAAATCATTCTTGATTTCTATATAAAGATTATGTAGAAAAGAGCCTGTAGGTTAACCATTTCACAATCACATGAATATACATCTCAATCCCTAAGGGTAAAATGTGCTAATCAAATTTGCCCTTTGGTGGTCTCCATACACTAATCCAGGCTCAATCTAATCGTCGACGTTTCAACCTGGCGGAAAAAAACAGGACCAATTCTAGTCTGAAATGCGGGTCTTTATCAGGATTCACAATGGAAAGAATATTCAGTGATAAGGTGAGACAAAGATAAAACGTATTGAAACAATGCATCTGGCACCTCAATGTAGACCAGATCTCCTCCCTCCCATGAAAAAAGAAGAATGAAGAAACACTCCAGCATGACTATCAGGAAAAAAACTTGGTCATTCTCAGTGGTAGACCGCTGGATCAGTCAACTATTACCCATATCTCTGTACTAGGGATGGAATGTCCCCTTCTCCACTCCAAACGAAACACCATACCTATGTTTATCTCGAAATTATGGTATGCTGAGAATGTTCACAATTTGGTTACATTATTGAATCATCATGTGTTGGGGAATAATATGATGCTCCTCTTGACAAGTGAATGCTGACACGTACTTATGACTGTGTAATTATCTCTCCTAGGAGGGCACTGTATGGGGGATCTCACATGCTTTGCACTTTAATGTTTTGGTTTTACTTGCATAAAATCAATAAAAGGAGATATTAAAAAATGTTTAATTAACATAATACAAATATATTTAATACAGAAAACATAAAAAGATCATTATACATAATCAATATTTAAAAAATAAAGATTAAAATATGTTAAACTTAAATCTTCAAAAAGTAATCCTCGTACAATTTTACAATCTAAAAAAATCCAATACAATTTAAAAATCTTTATATTTTTTAATTCTTACAAAATATTCAAATAACAAAAAAAATGAAAACGAACATCAATTAAATAACTTGCAAGCCCTTTCTCCTATAAACCGAACATCCTGCTCCTAAAATTTTTTAAAGCATGCATTTAACCACTAAAGTAAAAACAAGCATTTGCAATGCAAAGGGTGTCGCGTTTACTCGAGTTCAAGCTATTGGCGTTGTAAACTCCTAACCGGACTATTCTTGCCACATAAACTGAAACGTATAACAGTTTTACAGAAGTGAGTCGACAGCCATCATGAGCGCAAAGCAAACACGCAAAAGGAAACAGAGGTTTGCTTACAATGAAACATTTTGACAAAAGTGCAATTATCCATGTAACTGGCAAAAGTGCAAATATCCATGCAACAGGGTCAATGACATGCAAAGTGCTCTACTACTGCCTATGAAATAAAGAGAAAAAATAGTGCAGAAACCATACGGAAAACATGGAGCCTCCTATGTTTTCAGTAGTTGGCCGGTGCACTCGAAGCGGGCTAAACACCCGAAAAGGCATGACGTGTTCATGCCTTCCACTAATGAAATCATGCTAATTTTAAAATGCAAGTCCACAAACCAACCAAACTGATGGGTTTGACATGGACGTGTTTAAAAGCCCACAGAGAGATTACACCAGGCACAGAGCGCTTTGCGCTCAACCCTAAAAGTGGTGAATTTGACAGCATAGTTTTCACATAGATTGACTGAAAATACAGAGTTTATAGATGTGCGCTATTGAAAACATTCTAAAAATGTTATGTTGTGTGCTAAGCATGACTATCCCTCCCCAAGAGGTCTTTAAAATACAGTGATGACACAGCAGGTTGTACGGTAAAATGTCCATAAATATTAACTAAAGGACAATTGGCCTCATTACGTCCCTGGTGGCTGGCGGTACACTGGCGGTAACACCGCCAACTGGCTGGCGGTAACACCGCCAACTGGCTGGCGGTGTACCGGCAGTGTATATATGACCGTGGCTCATTAGCCACGGCCATACCGCCGGCCCCTCCACTTGACCGCCAGGCTTCCGTCTGGAAGGCGGTCATAATCCCCAGTGCAGCAGTGCAAGCAGCGCTGCCCTGGGGATTATGAGTCCCCAACCGCCAGCATGTCCATGGCAGTAAACACCGCCATGGAAAGACTGGCGGTAAGGAGGACTCGGTGTGCCCCTGGGGGCCCCTGCACTGCCCATGCACTTGGCTTGGCAGTGCATGGGCCCCCAGGGACAGCCCTATCGCGCATTTCACTGCCCGAATTTCAGGCAGTATAATGCGCAACAGGTGCTGCTGCACCCGCTGCACATCAACATTGCCACCGGCTAAATTATGAGCCGGCTGCAATGTTGATGTGACTTTTCCACTGGGCCAGCGGATGGAAACGCTGTTTCCGTCTGCTGGCCCAGCGGAAAAATCATAATAGGGAGCCACAAATACCGCCAGCACTGGCAGTATAGTGGCACCCGTGGCTTCGGTGGTCTTTTTGTAAGTCGTAATGAGGGCCAATATGTTGTTCAGACAGAAAAGAACATAGGCCCTCATTACAACCCTGGTGGTCAGTGATAAAGTGGCGGGAATACTGTCAACAGGCTGGCGGTAACAGAAATGGAATTATGACCACGGCGGTAACCCCCAACACAGACAGCCACTTAAACACACCGACCGCCACGGTGGTAGCAACAAGCACTATGGCGGTAACCGCCAACAGCCAGGCGGAAGACAATGTACCGCCCACCCTATTACAACAAGCTAATCCGCCACCTTTTCTGGGGTGGTACCATGGCCATCAAAAGCACGAGAAGGGAAACGACTCACCTATGGAAAATCAGGGAACAACCACGATGCCATGGAGCCCGAACTACAGGTGTTACCCATGCTGGTCTACTCCTGCTACACCAGGAATACCAACGCCGGCGAAGTCGACCAAAGTGAGTACCGCACCTAGCACACAGGGGAGGGGGAGGAAAAAGAGAGTGACACACACACGCAACACCACCAACCTCACCCCCAACACCATACACACAAACAGATGCATTACACATCTACCCCGTACCCCTCAGGAATAATGCAAGGACAAAAAGAATTGACTAAAGTAAGTGTAATAAGATACAATACTAGAAATTTGTGATTCAAAATCAAAACAGTATATACATACATACAAATGGAGGGACACTGCCCAGTCCGTGGGCCACAGAGCCATATCACATAGGCCAAGGCCCCACTTGACTCCTGCCTCAATACGGAAAGAACACTGCAGGGGCATCAGGTCGAAAATACACAGGCACCTCATGGGGACAGGGAAGGGAGGGCACCTCAGCCGGAAGATGGTACAACGCCACTGCTACTGGAGGGGGCTACATGCCCACTGCTTGGTCCTGGGGAGTGCAAGGCCACGGTCTCTCAAGTGGGTGGTTTGCCCAGTGCTTGGTCCTGGGGAGTGCAAGGCCACAGTCTCTCTAGTGGGTGGCTTCTGCACTGGTTCTGGAGGGGGCTTAGTGCACAGTATGCTTCATCCTGGCAAGGAGGGGGTGAGTGGATGTCTTCTTCCACTGGTTCTGGAGGGGGCTTAGTGCCCAGTGTGCTTCATCCTGGCAAGGACGGGGTGAGTGGATGCCTTCTTCCACTGGTTCTGGAAGGGGCTTTGTGCCCAGTGATGCAGCACTTGGGGAGTGCCAGGTCACAGTCCCTCACCTGTGTGTCAGACCCACGAGATCTGCAGTGGGCAGGATGCATGACACTCCATGGCGGCACAACTACAGTCCATCCGCCGGCGGCTACGGCTGCACAGTTGTGGTAGTACCGGTGCTGGTGGCGGTGCTGGCAGTGGTGGGGGGAGGCTCCAGCCCTTCCCCTGCAGCTTCGGACAGCTGCCCACTGGGGCTGCTGCTGGTGCCAGTGGTGCTGCCAGTGGTGCAGGTGGCGCTGCAGGTGGCGGTGCTGGTGGTGGGGCTGGCGGCGGTGCTGGCAGTGGTGAGGGGAGGCACCAGCCCTTCCCATGCAGCCTCGGACAGCTGAAGTGCCATGGCTGGTGTTGTGTGCTCAGATCCAGCACCAGCCCCCCCATCCATCCTGCCAGCAGAGGCCGGCCCTTTGTCTTTGCCCTTGGTAGCTGGTGGTCCCTTCTTGCCCTTGCCAGCTGGTGGTGCCTCCTTGCCCTTGGTTGCTGGTGGTCCCTTCTTGCCCTTGCAAGCTGGTGGGGCCTTCTTACCCTTGCCAGCTGGTGGTGCCTCCTTGCCCTTGCCAGCTGGTAGTGCCTCCTTGCCCTTGGTAGCTGGTGGTGCTTCCTTGCCTTTGCCAGCTGGTGGTGCCTCCTTGCCCTTGAGAGCTGGTGGTGCCTCCTTGCCCTTGCAAGCTACAGTGGCCGTGGACTGGGTGGCTGAGGTGCTGGCCTGGGTAGTGCCTACCCTGGCCTGAAGTGAAGGACGGGGGAGGGGCAGGAGAGAGGTCAAGGGTGAAGAGGAAAAGCTTTTAATGGACACTGGGGAGGGAAGAGGGTGAAGGTTTGGGAGTGGAGGAAGAGGGAGTGGTGGTTGGAGGTGTCTGTCTGCTGTGTTTGAGTGAAGGTGCATGGGCTGGATGCTGTTGTGAGGTGGATGGCTGTGGGTGTCTGAGTGCTTGCGTTTGTGTACTTTGGGAGGAGGGGGCACAGACACAGTGGGAGAGGACACAGGGGACGTGTGCATGGATGTGGGGGTGGTGACTGCCAGTGAGGGGTGTGTAGTGATAGGCGTGATGGTGATGGGGGTAGTGGATGAAGATGTAGTGCATGCAGGTGTGAGTGGAGACTGGGAGGGTAGTGGAGGACGAGGAGGAGGGGACACAGTGGAAGCAGTGGATGTTGTTATGTCTGCATCTGGATGGTGTTTGTGTGAGTGCCTGTGGGATGATGTGTGATGCTTGTGTTTGCCTGAGCTACTCCTGTGTGTTGTCTTGGGTGCATGCTGGTCTGATGGTGTGCTTGGGATAGGCTGGGGTTGAGGAGAATGGGACTGGGTAGAGGAAGCTGGAGGGGGAGGCTAGAGACAGGGACAATGGCTGCCATCAGGGAGGAGGCCAGAGCCTGGAATGATCTATGTTGGGCAGCCACGCCAGAGTGAATGCCCTCCAGGAATGCATTTGTTTGTTGCAAATGCCCTGCCAGCCCCTGGATGGCATTCACAATGGTTGACTGCCCAACAGAGATGGATCACAGGAGGTCAATAGACTCCTCACTCAGGGCAGCAGGGCTCATTGGGGCAGCGCCTGAGGTGCCTGGGGCGAAGGAGATACCCACCCTCCTGGGTGAGAGGGCACAGGAAACACGCTGAGGGGCTGCTGGGAGGGTGGTGGTGGTACGGGGTGGTGGGTTTGTCTGTAGTTGGGGTGGGCACAGAGGTGTCCACCACCAGCAGGGAGCTTCCATCGGAGGAGGTATCACTGTCCAAACTGTCCCCTCCAGACTCTGCTGTGGTGCTCCCCTTGCCCTCCGTCCCACTGGTGCCCTCACAGTCTGTGGATTCGGCCTCCAGGCCCATGTGGGATGCAGCTCCCTCCGTCGCCGGTGCCTCTGCTCCTCCGCCAGATGATGCTAATGCACAGAAGCACAGGGTGACAAAACAAAAAGGTGGGGGAAGAGACAGAGGATACACTTGGTCAATGCCGGCAACAACAGCACCGTTGGCGTACACAACACACAGGGGACACCCCCATGCACTAGGCGATGCACTACCAGTCACAATGCTAGTCACTAGGCCATGAAGAATAATGCCTAACGCCAATAGCAGCATACCTGAGACCCACAGCACCCTGCCCAGTAGTAGATGCCCACTAGCATGTTTGGGGGTGGAGTGCAACAGACCCTGCCCACATGGAACCTACCCTGCAATGTTCGACCTGGCCTAGGGGCACCCACAGGCCCACATCTCCCACCCAGATAACACCCCACCACATGCAATTTGCAGAATTGGAAACTGTACTCACCCCCTTGTGCCCTCAAGCGCCCATCCAACTCCGGATAGGCCACCACTAGTATGCGGAACATTAGGGGAGGTCTGGGCTCAACGGGCACCCCTTCCTTGTTGGGAGGCCATCCCTAGCTGGGCCTCCGCTGTCTTCCTTGCTCAGCGTCTCAGGTCCTCCCACTGTTTGCGACAGTGGGTGCTCCGCCTGTCGAAGACCCCCAGGGTCGGCACATCCTTGGCGATGGCACACCATATACCCTTTTTCTGATGGGAACTGACCTGCAGGGAAATAAACATAGAATAATGCTATCTGTCATACTGTCCGGCCTGTTACACTCATGCCCCACCATATCCCTCCCATCCCCTTACGCACATACATTGCCCACCATACATGCAGCACTCTGCCCAGGACCCCTCAACCAGCCCCCCCTTACACGAGGTCTTTGCCCACAGCACTCCATGCATTCATGCCCCATGCATCGTGCAGACAGTGAACTCACCTGTTGCTCTGGAGGCCCATATAGCAATCGGTATTGGGGTAGGACCCATCCACAAGTCTCTCCAAGCCCTCCGAGGTGAAGGCTGGGGCCCTTTCCCCAGAGACTCGAGCCATGGTCCCTTCCAGACACAGGTCACAGCAGCACTTACAGTGGGTCCTCTTCTGTTGAAGGACAGGTAGCAAGTGAGAGAACACATAGAAAATGGTGGTCACGTCCGCGGCCGTGCGTACTGTCACTGCCCAATGATAACCAATGAGGAGTTGCACGGCGGTTCTCGACCGCCTTCCGCAACGGTGCACAACGTCGGCGGAATTACCTCATTTCCACCTGTCCCTCCACAAAGGAAGGGTGTCTGCCATTTCAGGGGGGGGCAGGCCATGGCACCTAACTGCGTCACAGATGGCAAAAGCCATCTACATTTCTTGGCAAGTGGCTCCTTCCAAGCAACAGTGGCCATGGCAGCAGGGATGTCTCAGCCAATGTTCTTAAACGTGCTGACCAGAGTGTTGTCTGCCCTGATGAAACACATGCGTAGCTACATCGTTTTCCCCCAGGTGGAGGATTTGGCCACAGTAAACGCTGACGTCTATGCAATGTGACATATCCCCAACATCACTGGGGCAATGGATGGTACACATATTGCCTTTGTTCCCCCCACCCCCCGGAGAAATGAACAGGTGTTCAGAAACCGAAAGAGCTTTCATTCTATGAATGTGCAGATAGTGTGCCTGACGGACCAGTACATCACCCATGTGAATTCTAAGTATCCTGGGTCTGTGCATGATGCCTTTATCCTGAGGAATAGCAGCCTCCCATATGTGATGGCTCAACTCCAGAGGCACAGGGTGTGGCTAATAGGTGAGCCCTGGTCCCCACCCAGTTGATGTAGGTATATGGGCGTGGGGTTGGCCCTAGGGTTGAGTGTCTGGCTAACAGGTATCCCTCGATATTTGCAGGCGACTCTGGTTACCATAACCTCTCATGGCTACTTAACCCAGTGAGGAATGCTAGGACAAGGGCATAGGAAAGTTACAATGAGGCACATGGGCATACAAGAAGAATTATTGAGCGCACCTTTGGCCTCCTGAAGGCCAGGTTCAGGTGCCTCCATCTGACAGGTAGATCCCTGTGCTATTCACCCAAAAAGGTGTGCCAGATCATCGTGGCATGTTGCATGTTGCACAACCTAGCCTTGAGACACCAGGTGCCTTTTCTGCAGGAGGATGGGGCTGGAGATGGGCGTGTGGCAGCTGTGGAGCCTGTGGACAGTGACGAAGAGGAGGCAGAGGCTGAGGATGTGGACAACAGAACAACTATCATACTGCAGTACTTTCAGTGACACACAGGTAAGACACTGTAACTTCACCTTCCATTGCAGTTTTGTGTAGTTAATTTTCTCTAGGCAGGCTGCTGTTCTCACTACTCTGGCCACTTACTGTACCCTTTGACATGTCTATTCACAGATATTTTTGCCCTACTCTGGATCATGGTGTATTGACTGCAGCACATTACAGGTCATACCTATGTATACATAACTGTACAGTCTAATTGTAATGTCTACAGATTGTTAAACAAATACATCCTTAATTCATTTGAAAGACTCCATACTTTTATTTTTTAAGAGCGTGTTTATTTCAGTGCTGAGAAGTAAATGGGATGTGCAATGGGCTGGGGTGATGATGGAGGAAAGTGCAGGATAGAGTTCAGTCTATTTGTATCACAGGTGCATTGTCCAAGGGGGCATAGGAAGTGGAGCAACGGCAGTTCAAGGTGGACAGGGTAACAGATTGGGCCACAAGGGTGACAATCAGAAGAGTCGTATTTCCTGGCGAGGGTCTTAGCAATGTTCTCTGGCTTCTGCCTAGAACGCAGGGACTGTTTGTGTGGTGGTTGTCCTTCTGCAGGGGGTGGAGTGCTGGTGGCCTGTTGTTCCTGTGGCGGGGCCTCCTGTCCACTAGCGTTGGCGGAGGTGGAGGGCAGTTCATCATTGTCGCTAGTGTCAGGGGCCCGTTGGTGTGCCACTGCCTCCCTCGTGGTGTTGGCTATGTCTGCCAGTACCCCTGCAATGGTGACCAGGGTGGTGTGAATGTCCCTCAGGTCCTCCCCGATCCCCAGGTACTGTCCTTCCTGCAGCCGCTGGGTCTCCTGCAACTTGGCCAGTATCTGTACCATCGTCTCCTAGGAATGGTGGTATGCTCCCAGGATGTTGGTGAGTGCCTCATGGACGGTCAGTTCCCTGGGCCTGTCCTCCCCCTTTGCACAGCAGTCCTCCCAGCTTCCCTGTTGTCCTGTGCCTCTGTCCCCTGAACCGTATGCCCACTGCCACTGACCCCAGGTCCATGATCGTCCTGTGTTTGTGGGATGTCCTGGGGTCCCTGTAGTGGTGAACATACTGCTGATTGACGTGTCCTGGGGACAGGGGTATGGGCCCGCTGGGTGAGTGCTATGCTGGTGTTTCCTGAGGGGGGAGGCTCTGTGGTGGTATGGGACTGTGGCTGGGTAACCGACTGTCCGGAGGTTCCTGATGGGCCAGGAAGGTCATCCTGATCCAAGCATGCAGAGGTGCTGTCAGCACTGTGGGCCTCTTCTGTGGGTCGACTGGATGTTGATGGCACCTCCTCTCCGGTGACGTTGCGTGGGGGACCTGTGGGATGTAAATGCAGTGTTATAGTTTCAGCGTGTGTCATCTTGTGCATGGGTATGTTGCCCTCTATGGTTGATATTGCCATGGCAGATTGGCCTTAGTGAGAGTTGTTATTAGGTGGGCCAGGTGATTGTCCCTAGTGTGCATGCAGTGGTGATGGTTGTCCATGCAGGTCTGTGAGTGGTGTCCATGCATTGGTATATCATGTAGGGCTTGGCATTGGGATGAGTGGGTTGTGGTGGTGGGGTGTGTGGGTAGTGGTGGAGTGATGGGAGTGAGGGTGGGGGTTTGTGATGCCATGCAGGTTAGGGGGGTGAAAGTAGTAATGATTTGACTTACCAGAGTCCAGTCCTCCAGCTACTCCTGCCAGGCCCTCAGGATGTAGTATTGTCACAACTTGCTCCTCCCAAGTTGTTAGTTGTGAGGGAGGAGGTGGGGTTCCACCGCCAGTACTCTGTACAGCTATCTGGTGTCTTGCACCCACGGAACGCACCTTCCCCCGTAGGTCATTCCACTTCTTCCTGATGTCATCCCTTGTTCTTCGGTGTTGTCCCACGGCATTGACACTGTCCACGATCCTCCGCCATAGCACCATGTTCCTAGCAATGGATGGCTACTGCACCTGTGATCCGAATAGCTGTGGCTCTACCCGGATGATTTCCTCCACCATGACCCTTAGCTCCTCCTCAGAGAACCTGGTGTGTCTTTGTGGTGCCATGGGTGTAGTGTGAGTGGTGTGTGTGAGGGTGTATGGGGTGATGTTTTGGGGTGTGTGCTGTGAGGTGCGTGGATGGTGTATGGGTGATGGTGTTCTGTGGCTCTGGTTATGTGGGTGCTCTTGGTGTCTCTCTCAGTTGTAAATTTGTTTGAGTCGTAAAGGGTTGTGGGTAATGTGTGTGTGTGTTTTATAGTGTTGTGGGTGTGGGGGTGTGGTGTGTGTATGTGTGTCAGGTGTGTGTAGTTTGAATTGTCCAATGTGTTGTTTTGTTTGAGTGTGTGTATTTTGAGCTCAGCGGTATGTACCGCCAATGGTTTACAGTGGTTGAATGTCTGCCGCAGTGATTCGTGGGTCATAATGTGACAGGCGTAGTTCTGTTGGTGTAATGGTGTGGGTTTGGATACCGCCAGTTTATCACTGACCTTTGGGCTGGCAGACTTGTGTGTGTGTCTGTATAGTGACGGATTTCTATGTGTGTGTCATAATATGGGTAGCGGTATACCGCTGCGGTCGCTGTATGTTGGCGGCAGTCACCATGGCGGTAAGCGGGACTTACCGCCATTGTCATAATGAGGGCCATAATGTAATTATGCAGTTTCACGTGGCCGATTGTTTATCAAATATATGTATGCATTTCATTTTCCATCCTTTCCATTCATGAAAATTCCAAGAGTCACTGAATTTTGTTGTGCCCACGCCCGCAGCTTTGCCCCTACAGGAGCCGCCCCTGGCTGGCATATATTATTAAAATATATCATAAGAAAAGCAGGTCGCATTAGAACGGCTTAAGGGGCAGTAGAAAGAGAGAGCAGTGCAGATTGGTATGATTAATAAGTGAGGGGAACATAGGCCCTCATTATAACATTGGCGGTAAAAACCGCCTACCACCACGGCGATGATAGCCAAAATACTGTTGCCGCGGCTACCAGCTGTTCACCATATTATGACCGTAGACGGAATTCCAGCTACGGCCATGGCGGCGGATGGCAGTAAGGTGGCGCTGCTTCCAGCAGTATCGCCACGCCAGTAGACCGCCGCAGACCATATCATGACACATGATACGGCCTGGCGGTGTTCCGCTGGTGGGCGCTGCTGCTGGCAGCAGTGCCCCGTCCCGTCTCCTACCAGAGGACCCCCTGAAATCAGATAAGTTGGGTGCTCTGACAGGGGAGGAGGGTGTTGTGTGTGTGTGTGTGTGTGTGTGCGTGTATGTGTGTATGTTTGTGCGTGCATGAATGCGGGTGTCTATTGCGTGTTGTATGTGTGTGCATGTGTGGATGTGTGAGTGCATGTATGTTGTTTTGTGTGAATGCGTGTGTGCTTGTTTGGATGTGTGTGTGAATGGATATATGCATGCGTGGGTGCATGTGGGTATGAGTGTGTGTATGAGTGTGTACGATGGTGCGTGAAGGTGCGTGTATGTTGGGGGGTGAGTCTGGAGTGTGGGGCCTTGGGGGGAAACATGGGGAGGGGGAGGGGGACGGTGAATACCCCATCAGTGACAGGGAAGGAATTCTCTGTCACTGATAGTGCCTACCGCCACGGTTTTTGTGGCGGTAAGGAAGCCACAAAAACCATGGCGGTAGGTGGGGTCCTAATACCGCGGGTGGGCTACTGATGGCCGTCTGGCTGGAGACTGAAGTTTCCAGCCCGGCAGCTGTTACCGCCGTGGCGGACGGAGTGGTACATTGGCGGTTTGGCTTAAGCCAAACCGCCTATGTCATATTATGGGGAAAAGTACCGCCAGCCTGTTGGCAGTACTTTTTTTCCATTATACCGCCGTCCGCCAGGGTTGTAATGAGGGCCATAATATTTTGAAAAATAATTTACATTTTTGAGCTTTCAAAACAGAGCTCAGAGAGTGTGTGTGCTTTCTCAGTGTATACGTGCATAAATCCCAGGTGAAACCTGACAGACAACTCAAAGCACCTGAATCTAACAATTCTTTAGAATATAAATTTATTAGTGGGGGTGTAACACCCCAAATACTCTCCTCAAGCTATGCCCCTGAGTGGGAGTGAGGATGAGTAAGTGAGAGAATGTGAGTTAGAGTGAGTGAGGGAGATACCCAGCAATTTAGAACTGCAGAGAGACAGAAAGTGAAGAAGTATATGCAGCTGCCTTTTCCCAAACACCCTTTATGAAGCAGAAGCAGGTCTAGAACATGCGGGACACATTTTTGGTGTTCCACCGAAAAAAAGGCAAAGAGTGAAACAAAACAGCATCTACTAAAATATCAAAGGGGCTGGTCCACCTAAAACTAATATCATGCCTGTGTACATGGACAAAGAACAGGGAAATACTCAATAAAAATCCTGAAATGCTGGACTTGTTACAGGGTACAAAATATTATTTTATGAAAATGAAAGTGTGTCTTTGCCTGGGCACAGAATTGATGCAGGAAAATGAAGCACTTGGGGGCATATTAATACTCTGTGCTGAAATAGCATCATTTTTTTACACTATTTCAGGGCAAACAACTCAATATTTATATTTTGACGCTAGACCCGTCTAGCATCAAAATATTGGAATTAAAGTCCTTTTTTGCCTGTGGAAAACTACCTTGCATCAATGAGATGCAAGGTAGACGTTCCCGGGCAAAAAATGACTCCAAGGCCCATGAGCCTTATTTATCCTCCCGTGCAAAAATGGTGCACGGGAGGGAGGCGGGCCTTAATATTGATGCTAAACTTGCTTAGTGCCATTATTTAACGCCTGGGTCAGGGCAAACGTTAGGGGACCTGTGGGCCTATTTCCATGGTGGAACATCATGGAAGAAGTCCACAGGTGCCCTCCCCAGGCCCCACAGACACCCCCACCCACACCAGAGGGACAGCGGAGGCTGGGGGACCCCATCACAGGTAAGTAGAGGTAAGGAGAGCTAAGTACTTTTGGATTTTTTTTAAGTGCCATTAGGGACCCTGAAATAGGCCCTGAAAATTGCACTGGGTGCAATGACCATGCCCATGGGACCCTTGTCCCCTGTGCTGGCCATGGGATGGTGGGCATGACTCCTGTCTTGGAATGGCGCTAGTTGGCAGTATTTTTTTTATGCTAAACTGCATGTCCCTGCTACTTGAGAATGCTACAGCAACGCCTTGAGACCCTCACGGGTGAGTAGTGTGCTTTACAAATACTCTGATTGATTGATTACAGTCATGTCTATGCCTGGGCCTGGGTGGGACTAATAGACAGAGCAGGCCCATGCATTGTAAAGAACAATAGGACCACCATGGGACAGAGTGGAAGAGTGCTGTCCTCCAAAATATGTACTGGTGGGCCCACTGGCACCCCCCACGCAATGTAACCACTGGGTTAATGAGAGCGCACTGTATGGCCATAAAGATAGTGCGGTGGGTAGTTATAAACTAAGGTTTCATTTTAAGGTATAGGTTAGCATGGAGTCAGTACACTTACCCTTGAATCCATTTTACTCAATGTAGTGATAATCTCAGAAGTGGTCATCTCAACAGTGGTAATCCCTGCAGTGGTAATCTCAGCGATAGTAATCACAGTTGTCGTAATCTCAGCAGCGGTAATCTCAGAGGTAGTAATCACAGTAGTGGTAATCTCACCAGTGGTAATCCCTGCAGTGGTAATCTCAGCAGTGGTAATCCCTGCAGTGATAATTTCAACTGTGTAATCTCAGCAGAGGTAATCTCTTCACTGGGTATCTCTGAGGTAATAATCACAATAATGGTAACCTCAGCCATGGTAACCCCTGCAGGGGTAACCTCATAGTTAGTAATTACAGTAGTGGTAATCTCTGCAGTGCTAATCCCTGCAGTGGTACTCTCAAAGGTAATAATCACACTAGTGGTAATTCAGCAGTGGTAATCCCTGCAGTGGTAATCTCAGAGGAAGAAAATATAGTAGAGTTAATGCCAGCAGTGGTAATCTCTGCAGGGGTAATTTCAGAGGTAGTAATCACAATAGTGTCAATCCCTGCAGTGGTAATCCCTGAAGTGGTACTCTCAGAGGTAGTGATCACAGTAGTGGTAATATCAGTAGTGGTAATTACATCAGTGGTAATCTCAGCAGTGGTAATCCCTGAAGTGGTACTCTCAGAGTAGTGATCACAGTAGTGGTAATCTCCGTGGTAGTAATTACATCAATGGTAATATCAACTGTGGTAATCCCTGCAGTAGGTATCTCAGAGGCAGTAATCACGGGAATGGTAATATCTGTAGTGGTAATCTCAGTGGTAGTAATCACAGCAATGGTAATCTCAGCAGTGGTAATCCCTGTGGTGGTACTCTCAGAGGTAGTAATCACAATAGCGGTAATTCAGCAATGGTAATCCCTGCAGTCGTAATCTCATCGATAGTAATCACAGTAGTGGTACTCCCAGCAGGGGAAATCCCAGCAGTAGTAGTCTCAGCAGTAGTAATCACAATATTGGTAGTTCAGCAGTGGTAATCCCTGCAGTGGTAATCACAGTAGTAGTAATCTCAACAGTGGTAATCCCTGCAGTGGTAGTCTCAGCAGTGGTAATCACAGAAGTGGTAATCTCAGAAGTAATAATCACAGTAGTGTTAATATCAATAATGGTAATTTCAGGTGTAGTAATCACATCAGTGGTAATCTCAACAGTAGTAATCCCTGCAGTGGTAATCTCAGAGGTAATAATCCCAGTAGTGGTAATATCAGTGGTAGTAATCACATCAGAGGCAATCCCTGCAGTGATAATCTTAGGTAGTAATCACGGTAGAGGTAATCTCAGCAGTAGTAATCCCTGCAGGGGTTATCTAAGAGATAGTAATCACAGTAGAGGTAATCTCAGCACTGTTGATCCCTGCAGGGGTAATCTCAGATGTAGTCATCACAGTAGTAGTAATCTCAACAGTGGTTATCCCTGCAGTGGTAGTCTCAGCAGTAGTAATCACAGTAGTGGTAATCACAGCAGTGGTAATCTCAGAAGTAATAATCATAGTAGTGGTAATATCAATAGTGGTAATTTCAGGTGTAGTAATCACATCAGTGGTAATCTCAGCAGTGGTAATCTCTGCAGTGGTGATCTCAGAGGTAATAATCCCAGTAGTGGTAATATTGGTGGTAGTAATCACATCAGAGGTAATCCCTGCAGTGATAATCTGAGGTAGTATTCACAGTAGAGGTCATCTCAGCAGTAGTAATCCTTGCAGGAGTAATCTCAGAGATAGTAATCACATTAGTGGTAATCTCAACAATGGTAATCGCTGCAGTGGTAATTGTGAAGGTGGTAATCTCAGCAGAGGTAATCTTTGCACTGGTAATCTCAGAGGAAGTCATCGCAGTAGTGGTAATCCCTACAGAGGTAATCTCAAAAATAGTAATCACAGTAGTGGTGATTCAGCAGTGGTAATCCCTGCAGTGTTAATCTCAGAGGCAGTAATCACAGACAAGGTAATCTCAGCACTGTTGATCCCTGCAGGGGTAATCTCAGATGTAGTAATCACAGCAGTAGTCATCTCAGCAGTGGTAATCCCTACAGTGAAACTCTCAGAGGTAATACTCACAACAGTGGTAATTCAGCAGTGGTAATCCCTGCAGTGGTACTCTCAGAGGTAGAACTCACAATATTGGTAGTTCTGCAGTGGTAATCACATTAGTGGTAATCTCAACAGAAGTAATCCTGCAGTGGTAATCTCAGATGTAGTAATCACAGTTGTGGTAACCACATTAGTGGTTATCACAGTAGTGGGTATCCCTGCAGTGGTAATCTCAGAGATAATAATCACAGTAGTCGTAATATCAGTGGTAGGAATCTCAACAATGGTAATCTCAACAGTGGTAATCCCTGCAGTGATAATCTCAGAGGAAGTAATCCCATTAGTGGTAATCTCCACAGGGGTAATCCCTGCAGTAATAATTTCAATGGAGGTAATCTCAGCAGAGGTAATCCCTGCAGTGGTAATCCAGGAGGTAATAATACCAGTAGTGGTAATATTTTTGGCAGTAATCACATTAGTGGTAATCCCTGCAGTGGTAATTCCTGCAGTGGTAATCTCAGAGGCAGGAATCACAGTAGAGGTAATCTCAGTAGTAGTAATCCCTGCAGGGGTAATCTCAGAAGTAGTCCTCACAGCAGTGGCAATCTCAGCAGCAGTAATTCCTGCAGTGGTACTCTCAGAGGTAGTAATCACAATAGTGGTAATTCAACAGTGGTAATCCCTGCAGTGGTAATATCAGAGATAGTAATCACACTAGTAGTAAACTCAGCAGTGGTAATCCCTGCAGTGGTACTCTTAGAAGTAGTAATCACAGTAGAAGTAACATCAGCAGTGGTAACCCCTCCAGTGGTAATCTCAGAGGCAGTAAACACAGCAGTGGTAATATCAGTAGTGGTAATCTCTGAGGTAGCAATCCCATTAGTGGTAATCTCAGCAGTGGTAATCTCTGCAGTAATAATATCAATGGTGGTAATTCTCAGCAGAGGTAATCCCTGCACTGGTAATCTAGGAAGTATAAATCACAGTAGCGGTAACCTTGGCAGTGGTAACCCCTGCAGGGGTAATCTCAGAGGTAGTAATCACAGTAGTGGTAATATCAGCAGTAGTAATATCAGAGTTAGTAATAACAGTAGTGGTAACCTCAACAGTGGTACTCTCAGAGGTAGTAATCACAGTAGTGGTAAATCAGCAGTGGTAATCCCTGCAGTGGTAATATCAGAGCTAGTATTCACAGCAGAGATCATCTTGGCAGTGTTAATCCCTGCAGGGATAATCTTAGAGGTAGTAATCACAGCAGTGGTAATCTTAGTAGCAGTGGTACTCTCAGAGGTAGTAATCACAATAGTGGTAATTCAGCAGTGATAATCCCTGCAGTGGTAATTTCAAAGGTGGTAATCTCAGAGGGGCTCATTTCAATGTAGTAGATTCTATGTAGCCGTATAAGAACTCCATTGTATTTTAAGTGGTGACATACAACCGTTCGTGCTGGGTCCTCGGTTTAAAATGTTCAATGGGTCTCGCATTTACTAGAGTTTGTGAAATAAATTTAAAAGTCTCTTTTTGTAAGAGGCTGAATTTGTACAAAATAAAATACAAGGATTCGGATTATGCTTAAAGATAGCATTTTATTGACTGCGGCGGTCACCTCCAAAGAGTATCAAAATGAAACTCTTTGGCCAAAGCAACTGAACTTCCCTCAGTCTTTGATGTCTTTTATTGCAAAAAAATCCCCACTTTACCACACTATACATGTGTCACAATTTCCAGACGCCTTCAAGCAAAAATTTCCTGTTGCACCTTTAAACCACAAGAACGGGATGTTCAAACACAGATATAACATTTCTAGAACATAGGGTGGTTTAACACATCTACAAAGTTTCACATCTGCAACAAATGAAATTAAACCGGTGATGAAGGCATACAATTTTGTTCGTAGCACAGACCAAATGGCCAAAATGGAGTCCTCACGCCAAGTTAAGAAATCAATTTTTCACAAACCGCCCTTTTTGCCGTGAGGCGAACATTTTGTACCATTCAAGTAATAGAAACGTCACCAATATGAGTAAACAAATAAAAATCAGTGCAGCAAATATTAAGATACTCCGTATTTTCTTTGTTCATTACCCTTTTCTCCTCCAGAATATTGTCATACCTAGCCATTTTCCCTATCTACTCTAACAGACAAAAGATATAATAATGTCCTTTACTTCCAAGCCTCACTGGCAAGCTCATGTACTGGTCCGGACGTTGGCGGTCTTGGCCACCGGCATGGGGTGCAGTCCCTCCTGGGACTGTTTCTTCCTCGAAGTCTCTTTATAGTTTAACCGTACCCTATTCCTCAAATCATATCTATGTACATATATCTCAGAATCAAAAAGCTCAGGAGAAGAAGATTTGTCAGTGTGTTCTTCTGGTGTCCTGATTTCACCATTTAAAATCACTTCCTCATTCCCAAAAGGAACTTGGTACGGAATGTGCTCAGTCTCGGTATCCGGGCAATTGTCTGATACCCTCTGGTCATAAGGTAAAGGCAAAGGGCACTTTTTTACTATGTGATGCATGAATCCAATTTTTCTTTCCATCACATTTTACAGCAGTCTGGGTGGCCAGGAGAACTTTCAGGGGCCCCTTCCATCTGGGGTCAAGGCTCCTTTTCTTTTGGAAATTCTTTTCAAAGATCCAATCTCCTGGCTTGATGGAATGTCCAGAGCCCTCAAGTCTCCTGGGCAGTGCCTCCTTGACCTGTTTATGGATAGAACCCAATTGTTCAGTTAACTACACGAGGTACATATTACCGCCAGCATATATCTTTTTTTGTTCACTGGTTCCATTTCTACAAAATCCATTTACAGGACTTCGAATGGCAAGTCTGGTGGTGCAAAATTTCCTTTAGGGACAAGAGTGCCTTTTCCTACTTTGTATGTCTGGCATATGATGCACCTTTGTTCATGAGAATGTACAAATTTTGGTATGTTCTTGTTATGCCATACATGATCCAATGTATCCACTATTCCTTTAGTGATAATGTGTGCAGGTACATGTGCTGAGGAAACTATAGCATTCACATAAGCATTAGGTAACATCCATCTCCTTTTCTTTGTCTTGTCTATCCAACATCCTTCACTATATTTCCTCCAGAGTAGGTGCATTCTGAATATCCTTTACACAATATATTGTATGGTTCATCATGCCAACATCTGTTAACCATCTAACTGTCCCTGTCACATACATGATACGGTACTCAGTTTGTGCAGTATTTTTCACTATCCTGTCTGCAAATGCATATCATTTTCCTACATCATTCTCAATTTTCTTGTGAACTGAACATTTTACCACAGCCAATTTCTCAGGTAACGTTAAAGCATTTAACAACCTTACAATGAGTTCACCATGACGTATTTGTGTTCCCTGAGAAGTCATAAACCCCCCTCTTCTTTCACTATCTGCCAAAAGAATAAACTGCGCCAAAAGCATAATATCTGTCAGTGTACACATTAACCTTTAAACCATCACTCAATTCACCTGCTTGCATCAAGGCTATCAATTCTGCGGCCTGGGTAGAGTTGTAAAGTATCTTCATGTAGTAACAGCATAGGCTGCAATTGTGGTCCCATCAGATAATTTTGAGTAGGAGCCATCAACATACAATTCGCCATCCCACTCTTCCAATGGCCTGTCAGTGAGGTCCACTCTACCTTTGGTCTCTTGTTCTGTTTTGATGATACAGTCATGTATTTCTTCTGGTAACACTTCATTAGGTAAAAGTAACATAGTTGCCAGGTTCAAAACATTACATCTCCATATTGGGAAATGCGGAGAAAACAAAGTGAGTTCATAGCCTGTCAACCTAGCATTTGTCAAATGTTGTGTCTGTGTTTTATTAAGTAGGACATCTACAGCATGGGGTATCATCACTGTTAATGGATGTCCAATTACATATACTTCACTCTGTTTTGCTGCTGTCACCACTACTGCTACAGTCCTGAGACAACCTGGCAATGGTCATGCTACTGGGTCTAAACTGGATGAAAAATAAGCACATGGTCTGTTTTTCTCTCCGTGTGATTGTGGCAATAATGCAAGACTGCAACCTTCATTTTCATGTACAAATAGGGTAAATGGTTTCTGATAATCTAGGGTGGCTAACACAGGTGCATTGCACAAAGCCTTTTTCAATTCACAAAAGGCTCTTTCACATTCATCATTCCAAGTGGTTGGTACATGTACATCTTTGAGAGTGAGGGCAACCAAAGGTTTCGCCATGAGGAAATAATTAGGTATCCATTGTCTGCAATATGAGGTAATACCTATAAAATCATAAACATCTTTCTGTGTTTGTGGGCGTTGTAAATTGCAAATTATTGATATTCTTTGTGAGTCAAGTCTTTTACCCCACTTTGACAGGAGGTGCCCTAAATAGAACACCTCCTGTTGACAATATTGCAACTTGGATAGGGAGACCTTTTTTTCATGTGTGGCTAAATGTGACAGCAATTCTGATGTTGCCTGTTCACATGGTTCAAGTGTGTCAGGTACAATGAGAAGTTCATCAATTTATTGTAAAAGAACATTGCCCTCTGGTGATTTTAAAGTGTTCAATTGGCTTTTTAGAGCGCAATGGATATACTAAAGAAAACATTCTTTAAATCTTTTACAGAGAAAAAATCTGGCAGTGGGTGAAATCATGTGAACAGTGTAGTGACATCTGGTGTACAACTGGGTATTGTGGTACTAATTTCTTGTTAATAACTCACAGGTCAATAACCAATCTATATCCTGTCTGCTGTCCAGTAGGACTTTTTTTTTTTTTGATGACGGGAAGTACGGGACTATTACAGAGACTACCGTAACTCTACCTTTACAATACCCTTATCAAGGAGGTCCTGTACTACAGAAAAAAGTCCTTCCTCAGCTTCATGGAATAATGTGTATTGTGGTATGAGGTTTAAGGATGTGCCTTTTTTAACACGTATCCTGACTGGTTCCATGTTTATGAAACCCACATCGTTTTTACCTGTAGCCCAAAGAGACGGATCTATATGTGACAACTCATGGGGTATATTAGATGCAGAAAGAACAGGGTAACTTTTGAAATGGAAGGTTTAGCAATTGTCAAATATACTCCATCAGGGGGGCAATAAATATGAGCATGCACGTTTTTTAACAAACCCAACCCAAACAAATTTTCGTCAGAGGCTTCAGTGAAAATCAATGAATGGGGCAAACTGTAAGGTCAAATAGTAACATCCAAAGGCTTTGATATGGGGCTTCGTACAGGTATTCCAGCAAATCCAAGTGAAGTATTTATAGACCCAGAGAGGGTAGCCCCAGGAAAATGGCTGTGGATGGCGGAGGTGCGGGTAACTCCAGTGTCTAACAAAAAGGTTGCTCTTCACCACACACCTGCATGTCTACATATGGTCCCCGCTGATCTACTGGAATTGCCAATCTCCCTTCTCCCTCTCGTGGGCATCCCTAGTCCATATTGTCAAAGTAATTAGAGTGCATCTGTTGTTGAGAATGTGCAGCAAAATCTTGTCTAGATCGTTCACCTCTTCCTCCCTGTTTTCTGCTATTTCCCATTACTCTCTGCATCCCTTGGCCAGAATTTTGTAATTCTGGACAAGTGTCTTTCCAATGCCCTTCTTGTTTACAATATGCACAGGTATTATATCCTATGACTCTCATTCCCTGTTGCGCAGGAGTATTTATTTGCCCTCTGCCAACCCACAGTCCATGTCCTCTTGCCCTCTCCATCTGTCCTGTCCCTTGGGCCTGATTAGGGAAGCAAGTGGCATTAACACTTTTGTCTTGAAATCCTTTTTTCTTATCACAAACCACTGTCTTGTTTTTGAACAGATTTTCATAATATGTGGCCATAACTAGGAATTCTGAAGGGCTCTTAGTTGACCATATATTTTCAATATTTTAAATAATCACAGAGGTCCTTTAGCATGTTATTAATGAATTTATCTGCAAAAAAAAGTTGGCCAGTCTGCTCCTCAACTTCCTTTATTCTGTCAATAGGGGCCATGTTAAACATTCCCCCTTGATCTATTTAGACATCAAGTCCAAAAGACAATGTTGGTGAAAATCATTATACTTTGAAATTCATGTAAAATGATGGCTGAATCTGTATATGGAGCATCCGTCATTCACCTGTTTACAGTGACCGGCAAGGCCATTCCATTTGTTTGGGATCTACTTATTCTTTCTCCTTCAGACAGAAGACCATCTTGCAAACTAATGCGAGAAAACATCACCGTGGGCTCCTTCCGAGCACTACATGGAGTGGTGTATGAAGTGTGTCCCACAGAAGAGGGCCTGTGTCCCTTCTTGTATTTCTTATATTTAACAATGTTACTAATGTATGGTCACTGTTGTGAAGTATAAGAAATAGTTCCTTGTTGCATGTTAGAATGAATCTGTGGAGTCACCATTATACTGTGAGTACTAGTCAATTGAGGCATGCCTCCCATTGTAGTGTTTAGTATAGCAGCATTTTGTGTAACTTGTATGGGGACTGGGTTGGAAGGAATATTTATAGTCTGGGCCGTATTAAATATTTGAGGGCCAAGAACCTGATGACCAACATTGGGGACATTAGGGGCAGATTCAGGGGGAGGAGGAATTGTAACATGAGGAAAGGGATTAGGGATATTAACGTTAACATTTTGCACTGGAGCATTAGACTGGACGGGAACATAAGGCGGAATACTGTCCAAAATATTCTCCAACATTTCGTCCTATGTAGTCCCTTGTCGTATGTCATTTTCTGACCGATATATTTTATTTGTAGTCATTCTAAATTCACTGTCTCCCTCTTTTATCGTCGATATATTCTTTCAGTTTCAAGGCTGACTGATATTTTTAATTTATTTTTTTCATATTGCTGGCCTCTCTCATGGTCCTTTTTCTAGCATCTTTTTCCCAGGTCTTATAACTCTCCCACATTGTCTGTCTAACATTTTCCTTAAATAATGTCTGTTGTAAAAAATGTAATTTGTCATCATCAAAGGATCCATTTAATGGCCACTGTCTGTCTCCCCCTTTCTTTGTATGCTTGTGCCAAACTGGGCCCCAGCGGGTCGGGCCGCACTATATTTTTTCATTACTATCCAGGCTCGTCTACCCTCTGCTTGCATGAGTATAGACTCGTCCAGATGAGGGGTCTAGAAACAATAACAACATTCAGTAATGCATTTCTTGAACTTACTCATGGTGGTCCTAATTGCTATGAAAAGGTCACAAACAAGTACCAAGATCAAATACCAAGATGAATATGATGTCAATACCAGGATACAAGTTTACAAGTTACAAGTAACATAGACCAGTCTCACCAAATATGTCGGGTCCGGATCCTCGTATTCTTGAGGTCAAATGTCTCCTCGGCCTCCTACTGGGTCTCAGTGGGAGAAATTCTTTACAGGGGATGGAAGTTGGCAAAGTTAGATGGCAGCTGCAAGAAACTTGTCTTTTAGCAGGGGCCCCCATGATCCGCGGTCTCCGGTCTCCTTCCTCTATCACAGCCTTTAAGTCTGTCAAATTTCTCTCTGTGAGTTCCAGTCGGGCCACCAAGTTTGTGAAATAAATTTACAAGTCTCTTCTTGTAAGAGGCTGAATTTGTACAAGATAGAATACAAGGATTCGGATTATGCTTCAAGATAGAATTTTATTGGCTGCAGCGGTCACCTCCAAAGAGTATCAAAATGAAACTCTTTGGCCAAAGCAACTGACCTTTCCCTCAACCTTTGATGTCTTTTATTACAAAAAAAAAACACCTTTCCACACTATACATGCGTCACAATTTCCAGATGCCTTCAAGCAAACATTTCCTGCAGCACCTTTAAACCACAAGAACAGGATGTTCAAACACAGAGATAACATTTCTAGAACATAAGGCAGTTTAACACATCTACAAAGTTTCACATCTGCAACAAATTAAATTAAACAGGTGATGAAGGCATACAATTTTGTTCAAAGCACAGAACAAATGAACAAAATGGAGCCCTAAGGCCAAGTTAAGAAATCCATTTTTCACAGTTAAAGCTATTAGGGTTGTAAACTCCTAACTGGACTTTTCTTGCCACATGCACTGAAAAGTAAAACAGTTTCACATAAGAGAGCCACACACAAAAGGAAACAGAAGTCTGCTTGCAGTGAAACTTATAGACAAAAGTCCAATTATCCATGTAATAGCAAAAGTGCAGTTACCCATGTAACAGGCAAAAGTGCAAATATCCTTGTGACAGGGTGGATGTTATGCAAAGCGCTCAACTTCTGCCCAGCGAGATTGTGCTGCCTACGAAATGAAGAGAAAACATGGTGCAGAAACCACAGGGACAATATGGAGCCTCAAATGTTTTCAGTAGTTTGCCGGTGCTCTCGAAGAGGGCTAAACACCAGAAGAGGCATGACGTATGCATGCCTTCCACTAATCAAATCAAGCTAATTTTAAAAGGCAAGCCCACGAACCAACCAAACGGATGGGCTTGATATGGGCATGCTTAATACCCCATAGAGAGGTTACACCAGGGACAGAGCGCTTTGCACTCGACCCCCAATAATTACAAGAAAATAAAATGACATAAAAACATGTTACCATAAATAACCATAAAACCAAAATTATTCAATTAAAAATTACATAAAACAAATGATAGGCATAACCCAAATACCATACAAAATTAACATACAAAACAATATTATATGCATTCATATTTTGTTAATGATATATTCTACAATATTAAAAACAACACTTAAAACAATATTCTTACCTTCGATAGTGCTTACCGCGATATTTCGAACATCACAATATTCCTGCAATGATATTTCTGTAGCACGATATTTATTTTCTGATATATTGTCTCAGCACCTTTGCTAACACAATAATTTTGTAAAACAGCCAATTCTAAGGTACAGAAGGAAGCAGACCGATCAAAGCCATTTGAGAATGGCAGCTGTGGTTTAAGATCAGAATTTAGGTATTACCAGCAACCAATGAGACTAAGGGGGTCATTAAGAGTTTGGCGGATGGGCTTTCAAACTCCGACAAGGAGACCGCCACGGTGCTGGTGGTCTCCCCACTGGCCCCATTACAACTTTCCCACTGGACTGACCGGGGTAAACCAAGGTTTCTGCTGGTAAGCCCAGTGGGAAAGGTGCAGCAGCATTGTTCCCAGCTCATAACTAAGCCGGCGGCAATGCTGTCACACTCAGGGTGGCCCCCTGCACTTTTTCTCCACCAGCCTTTTCATGGCGGACAGACGGCATGCTGCCACACCTAGGGTGTACCAGCACCATTGAAATGCACACTGCACAGAAGACAGTGTGCATCTCAAGGGTGCTGGGCGGGGGCACCCCTACACTATCCATGCCATTGGCCTGGGCAGTGCAGCCCTCTACCCGTGGTGCCTTACACTTGTTCTCTGCCAGCCTTTTCATGGCAGTCAGACCACCATGAAAAGGCTGGCAGAGAACAAGGTTGTAATCAGCACAGCGGTGCTGACATAACATGAACCAAGGTACAGACAGAGGACAGTACAACAGTCCGTAATCACCGGTCCATCATAATCCAATGACCATGCATCTGGTAGTATGGCACAAACATTTGTCATTGTTGTGGCACAGGCACTGTTGCCTGTAATGATAAAACACATGTACAGATACATACAGGTCATACAAGAAGAGTGTTTAGCCTATGTGAAGAGTGAATGCCTTGCTTGCGCTTAATGGACAACATATTTCATGCCCACATGATGACACATGGTGCAATCGGATCAACACAGCACACTAAACAAGTCCAATGTGCACTTCTGACCTTCCACCTAAACACTGATCAGGCTGCCTTGGCACAGGTCTTATACACCCCAAATCTGTGACCTACATTACCTGGAACAATCCATGTCCACTTTATATGTTAGAACTGCATCAGATATCTGCCAGTGTCATAACTCTGAAGTGCCCACATGATGATGTCATGGTGAAGGTGCCTGTACAACAACAAAACAAGGAGTATATGCTTGAACCCGTACCTATCACACACATAATATAGCAAGCATCTGGAAAGGAAATTACATTGCAATGAGACTGACACAAAGTAGCTACATCAAGGTGGGAATATGTCAAAGGCTAACCCTTCAAGCACCCTTTGGCTGAATATTGCAGAGTATCAGCTCCCTAGTTGTAGCCAAAACACTCTACTCCACACATTCTAACAACTACAGTTCTTCGTACAGTCACAGTCATTATATCACATGACATACTTACACTCATGAAAAGTAGCTATTGATGAGATCTTCTGAGATGGGTCTAGGATGCGGTGTGTCTCGAGAAATTCAGTGAGTTGTTGGTTGAAAAAGGAAGCAGAGAGATGGGTCTGTAGTCCTTCAGCTCCCTAGGGCCGGCTGTGAGTTTCTTGAGTAGTGGGTTGATTTTGGCATGCTTCCAGTCTGAGGAGAATGTGGCAGTCTCGAAGGATCGGTTGATGGTTCAGCAGAGTTCCGGTGCTATGGTGGGAGGGTGCTTCAGAGTGGATGGAGTTCATCAGTCTAAGGGTGTCCTCTTTGGTGATGGATGTCCAGGAGTTCAGTATCTGGTGAGGTGCTAGGTCTGTGGTGGTGAGCTGTGCTGGTGGGTTTTGGTTGCTGAATCGATCATATATGTCCAGGATTTTATGGTGAAAGTAGGTGGCGAGGTTGTCGCAGAGGTCTTGGGAGGGAGGGAGGGATGGATGAGGTGATTGTCCCAGGATTCACAAACTCTTTGACGATGGCGAAGAGCTCTTTGCTGTTGTGAGTGCTGGTGTTAAGGCGTGATTGAAAAGCGGCTTTTTTGGCAGCTCTGATGTTCTGGTAGTGGGTGGTGAGTGCATTTTTGTAGGCGGTGGGGTCTTCGGTTGATTTGCTGATCATCCATTTCCGTTCCAGTCATCTGCAGGAGCACTTGGATTCCTGTAAGTCTGCCATAAACCATTTAGGTGTTTTTATCTGTTGATTTCCTGTTGTTTTCCTCAGGGGGGCTACATTGTCAGCGCAGTTCAATAGCCAGCGCTGTAGGTTGTGTGCGGCTTCATTTGCATCCGTTCTGCCCAGTGAGAGGGAGTGGTTGAGAGTGTTGGTGAGTTGTGTTTCCGTGACTTTGCCCCAGCGTCTGCCAGGGGTGAGGGGGGTGAGAGGGGTGTAGTGGCAGGCGGTGTTCTTTGTGTAGGTAAAGTGGATGCGCTTGTGGTCGGTCCAGTGGTGTTCGGAGGTGTGGGAGATGGTGATGATGTCTCCTGCTGAGAAAACGGGCTCGAGAATGTGTCCGGTTCTGTGGGTTGGGACATTAACGAGTTGTTTGGGGCCGAGAGTTATGAGGTTGTCCAGGAGGTTTGTGGTCATCAAGGTGGAAGTTGAGGTCGCCGAGTAGGATGTAGTCGGAGGAGCTGAGTGTTTGGGGGGGTAACAAGGTCAGCGATGTCTTCGCAGAACTGGGGTCGGGATCCGGGTGGCCTGTAGATAAGGGTGCCACAGAGGGAGGTGTTTGGGTTGGTCTGGATCTGGAAATGTAGGTGATCCTGAGTTGACTGAGACTGTGACTTGTTGATGGTTGTCAGGCAGAGATTGTTCTTGTAGATTACGGCAATGCCTCCTCCAGGCCGGTTGGTTCTGTCATTGTGGATGATTTTTTAGTTATCCGGGATGGCCGTGGCGATGTCGGGGACAGCTGTGGGCATGATCCATCTCTCTGTGAAGAAGGTGACGTCCAGGGCTGTTGAGTTGAGGAGGTCCCAGCTTTCTACTGCGTGCTTGACTAGGAAGCATGTGTTGAGGAGTATGCACTTGAGGTGACCATCCCTGCTTGGTGTGGGATCATGAGGTGGTCCTTGGAAAGTGAAGGAGCAGGTGCAGAAAGAAAAAGGGCCATGGGTGTTCCTGGGATCAGCTTGGTGGCAGGCCGGGGATCTTCCCGGGCTGAGGGACTCACGACAGGTCCCTTACTCCCACAGCCTTGTTGTCACCTTCACACAGGTCAAATTTGACCTGTACAGACTTATTGCATAAATGGCAGTCCCACAGTGCAGACAGTGTGTTGATTCCTGGGGAGCCATTTTATGTGACTCAATAGCTTGGTCACATAGCAGAAACTGTACAGCGCATGCCTTTGTTGGATGCCATCTCTGTAGGATGGACATATATGTCCAAAGGAGAGTTATGTGGTACAGGTATATAACACTGAACCCCACCCCCTGAAGTGGCATGAGTCTGCATTTGTTAGTCCACGAGTCCAAACATGGACAGGGAAGAGACTTTCTGTACCCACCATGCCAGTCCCTTTATTGTTACTCATGTATAATGTTGGAGTTTGTACTCTGGCAGTTGCCTGTAGGGACTGTATGCAGAGAGTCATTCTCACAGAGTGTGAATGCATTAGCCCATTCATGCCTAAGGAGTTTACCCTTCAGAAGCCACAGAGCTGTGATGTGTCTCATAGTGGCTCACATCTTAATCAAGTTGCTAGTGCATGGCCTACATGATGTCAGTAAGCTTGCTTAGTCATCTTAGGGCCTCTGCAGGGTAGTGGGTTAGTCTGCAGATAGAGAAATGTATGTCTGTAGTCATGTCCCTGTACTTATTGGCTTGTATGTGTCACACTTGGGGAGTATTAACAGATAGGAAAGTTCTAGCTCTATGTCACTGACATGTATGTGACTCAACCATTTGTGATGAGACTTGTGATCATGATTTCTTGATTTGTCTTTTGCACCCATGCAGGTCAATGCCCACCAAAAGAAGGGATTATGGAGTGTTATCGTCAATAAGGTGCAGACCCTAGGGCTCCACAGCCAGCGGAGCACCCACTGTAGAAAAATGTAGGAGGACCTGAGATGCTGGGCCTGGAACATTGCAGAGGTCCAGCTGGAGATTTCCTTCCATCGTGGGCGGAGTGCCCGGCGGACAATGACCCCACCCCAATGGCCTGCATTCTGGCGGTGGCCTATCCCAAAGCTTGAAGGGTGTTTGAGGGCAGCACAGCAGCCACAAGGGGGTGGGTACAGGGCATATTCCTACCTGTCCCATTGCCAAGTGAATGTGTTAGGTTCTGACAGCTCCCCCTGACAATTAGGGATGAGACATGTCACACAGTAGATGAGTGATTGTTTGTGTAGACATGTCATTTGGTGCATACTGCTGTGCCTTGCATATTGGCCCAGGGACCTAGGACACAACTGAGTGGAATCCACAAACCACTTGCTCTGCAGGGATGACATATGGCTGGGTACATTGATTAATTGGGTACTGTTTGTTGTTGTAGTGTGTGTAATTTATGAGCAACAGACCACTACTCCTAAATGTTCCAGGCCAAAGGTAAGTAGGTGATGGGTCACTGTCCTCTGCCATGTGTCTGTGTAAATGTGTATATAGCCATCTGCCTCCCAGAAGATGGTTGTCCTCAGCGTATGCTCAATGCAGTTTCTAATGTGAAGATGTCCAACATTCATGTGACACGGCTTACAATGTTCTTTGGATGCAGCTATAGGTCAATACTTCCTTTGGTAAGTGGGGAATGTCCATTGACATGATTTATGTGCCATCACTGTTGCCAACATTCCTTGTGCCTATATGTCAGAATGTGCCCATTTCTCTTTTGAAAAACATTTGTAAGGTGCAGTTTCATGCATGGTCTACCAAAGTTGATGGGGAGATGTCTGTACTCCCTCCGATATAAGTGCATGGCAAACTGTTTGTGGAATAGTACATTTACAATGGGGATACATTTCGTGTTGTATCACATACAGGAGTGTATCACCATTGTTTTTTGGCTGACACACCTGTCATAGCATGTCATTTGGCATGTACAACTGCAGTAGCAATAAGGGATGTAGGTCTAGAATGTGAATACCTATGCCCTTGATGTGGCATCATATGGAAAGGTGCACTGCACATGTGTAATGGGTAAGGTTTGTGCCCTGACTGTTGGCCAGCATCATGGAGTGACTTGCAGTTATGCTGAAATCACATGTGTTTGGGTACAAGCATTCATCCCCAGACAGACATCTGGGTTTGCATGACCAAAATATGGACAGTGATGTAGCTTCCCATTGGGCAACATGTTGAGGGCCTTCTACAAGTACTTGCAAATCTCTGTGTCTGTCCAACATACAAAGGACAAATTACTTCTACTGATGCACTCAGAGTATGTCATTGTAAGAGATACAGACATTAGTGGTGATTACCTTGAGGCTTGCTGAATCATAATGTTGTGTAATTTGGGGACATCTCTCCCCGACATATTGCACATGATGTCTACAGTGTCCATTTCTATACCACATGTGTGGCCTATCTGAGCAACATTCATACTACCTCCATGACTCTATTGGGACAAATATCACTTGGTGAAGTATGCATTGTTGGCATGTTTCCAGTGTGACATGGATATTTCCATGCCACCTTCTCCATGTCATCAAGGTGGCAGGATTTTGTAGCACCATTTCTTATTGTTGGGTCATCATGTATGTGACAAATAGATGTGTGCATGACCTTGTGTGGGATCTCTGGAAATGTGCTTGGCATTGGCCTACTATTGTATGCCAACCGGTGACTGAGGTCTGCTCAATGGGGCAGAGGTTTGAGGGCGATGGTGTATCCTGTTTGTTGAATGGGTATTGTGATTGCACAACTTCAGCCATGCAATTGTAGTTGCCTGAGATCCAGATTTGCTTGTGGGTGACTGCTGACAGTTCATATGGCATGCATGCATATGGTAAAGCACATTGTTAGAAATGGGGTCTTTGGTTGGCAGTCAGGTTACCCCCTGTCCAAGCAAGGACCCTCACTCTAGTCAGGGTAAGTCACACACAATCCAAATTATCCTGTGCCCACCCTCTGGTAGCTTGGCACTGAACAGTCAGACTTAACTTAGAAGGCAATGTGTAAAGTATTTGTGCAATAAATCATACAATAACACAATATAGCATTTTGCGACCCCACAGCGAGTCCCTGCACTCACAGGGATGGTGGCCTGCTGAAGTCAGCAGACCTCCATGTCTGTGACTGCTTTTTAAATAAAGCAGTTTTTTTATTTATTTTGCAGCCCGTTTTCCTTAAAGGAAAACGAGTTGCAAAATAAAAAAAATAACGAAACCATTTGGTTTCGTTTTTTCAGAGTAGGCAGTGGTCCATTGGACCACTGCCTGCTCTGAAAAAACTTTTTAGGCAACATTCACAAAGGGGAAGGGGTCCCTGGGGACCCCTTCCCTTTTGCAAATGAGTTACCACCAGTGTGACACTGTTGGTAACTGCGAATTGCGATGCGAGTCGCAAATAGGAAGGGAACACCCGTTCCTATTTGCGAGTCGCATTCACAATTTAGAAGGCTGTTTGCATGGCGCAAACTGCGATTTTCGCAGTTTGCACCATGCAAACAGCTTACTACATCTGGCCCCTGGTTTGGAGTGAAAAATTTCCGCAAAGGGTCGCAGAGGAGGAGATGCGTGGAAAATGGTGTGTGTGTCGGTTTCGCCCCTTCACACACGGACTTGCGTCATTATTTTTCACGCGGGGAAGACATTGCGTCGATTTCCGGTGCGCGGACAGTCTCCTTCTGTGGCTCGCGGGGTTTTCAGACTCCCCGGGGTCTGTGCGTGGAATCCTGGGCTTGTTGTCTGGCTGCGCGTCGTTCCGGTGGGCTGTGCGTGGAATTTTCTCCCTCACGGCAGGCGTTGCGTCGATTTCCTCTCTGGAAGTCGGGCGGCGTTGTCCAGGCGGGTCGTGCGTCGAAGTTCCGGTTGCACCGCAGGCGTCGCATTGATCTTTTCCTCGCGGGATCGAGCGGCATCTTTCCGGTTTGGCGTGCAGTGAATTTTTCACCACGAAGCAAGCTGTGCGTCAAATTTTTCGCCGCACAAGGAGTCCAGTTGAAAGAGAGAAGTCTTTTTGGTCCTGAGACTTCAGGGAACAGGAGGCAAGCTCTATCCAAGCCCTTGGAGAGCACTTCTTCAGCAGGGCAAGAGTTCAGCAAGGCAGCAGGGCAACAGCAAGGTAGTAGTCCTCTGAAGAAAGTAGTCAGGTGAGTCCTTTAGGCAGCCAGGCAGTTCTTCTTATCAGGGTGCAGGTTCTGGTTAAGGTTTCTTCTCCAGCAAGTGTCTGAGGTGGTAGGGCAGAGGCCCTGTTTTATACCCAAATGTGCCTTTAAAGTGGGGGAGACTTCAAAGAGTGGCTTAGAAGTGCACCAGGTCCCCTTTCAGTTCAATCCTGTCTGCCAGGGTCCCAGTAGGGGGGGTGGCAGTCCTTTGTGTGAGAGCAGGCCCTCCACCGTCCAAGCCTAGGAAGACCCATTCAAAATGCAGATGTATGCAAGTGAGGCTGAGTACCCTGTGTTAGGGGTGTGTCTGAGTGAATGCACAAGGAGCTGTCAACTAAACCCAGCCAGACGTGGATTGTAAGGCACAGATAGATTTAAGTGCAGAGAAATGCTCACTTTCTAAAAGTGGCATTTCTAAAATAGTAATATTAAATCCAACTTCACCAGTCAGCAGGATTTTGTATTACCATTCTGGCCATACTAAATATGACCTTCCTACTCCTTTCAGATCAGCAGCTACCACTTCAACAATGTATGAGGGCAGCCCCAATGTTAGCCTATGAAGGGAGCAGGCCTCACAGTAGTGTAAAAATTAATTTAGGAGTTCTACACTACCAGGACATGTAAACTACACAGGTACATGTCCTGCCTTTTACCCACACAGCACCCTGCTCTAGGGGTTACCTAGGGCACACATTAGGGGTAACTTATATGTAGAAAAAGGGGAGTTTTAGGCTTGCCAAGTACTTTTAAATGCCAAGTCGAAGTGACAGTGAAACTGCACACACAGGCCTTGCAATGGCAGGCCTGAGGCAAGGTAAATGGGCTACTAAAGTGGGTGGCACAACCAGTGCTGCAGGCCCACTAGTAGCATTTAATTTACAGGCCCTGGGCACATACAGTGCACTCTACTAGGGTCTTACAAGTGAATCAAATAGCCGATCATGGATAAACCAATCAACAGTACAATTTACACAGAGAGCATATGCACTTTAGCACTGGTTAGCAGTGGTAAAGTGCCCAGAGTTCAAAAGCCAACATCATCAGGTCAGGAAAAATAGGAGGAAGGAGGCAAAAAGTTTGGGGATGACCCTGTAAAAAGGGCCAGGTCCAACACACATGTATGGGCTACTCAGGTGGAGTTTTTTTGCTGGGGCGTACTTGACATCATAGTAATGTATGCTACAAAGAGCTGTTGTTCAAGTGTGATCATGGACATGTGATGACCCAATTTCTCTTGGTATTTGCAGCATCTGCACCGGCACGCTAAGGAGACAGGACAAAGCTGAGTGGGGAAGCATCTGGCCACTGGACCTCGGGGTCAAGACACCACCGACAAAGAGGGACTCAGTAGCCTCAAGGGTGAGGGGAGTGCCACGGGGAGTACGGGACTCCTCATCATCATCCAATTCTTCCTCCAGTGGACATTCCCTAGTGGTGGTGGACCCATTGGGGCATCCCCCTGTACCATCCTTGTCCGCCACCCCCCTGCTCTATCGCTGCTCTCCCTGTTGCTCCCCACCCAGTTGGCCGTGCCCGCTCACCCAAGAGGGTGGATGGGGTGGGCGTCTCCTTTGCTGCAGGCACCTACACCCCAGCCCCTGTGACCGCTGGTACACTCAGTGAGGAGGCTATTGACCTCCTGAGACGTAGCTCTGTGGGTCGGTCAGTCAGCCGTTGTTGACGTCATCCAGGGATTTGCAACTCAACTACAACAGACAAATGCATTCCTGGAAGGCATTCATGGTGCAATGCCTGGCTTACAGATATCTTATCAGGCTCTGGCCTCCTCACTGATGGCAGTTAGTCACCTCCCACACTCTGTACCCCTCCACCTCCCTCTTCTCAATCCAAATCTCCCCTTCCCCTACCTAACCAGAGCACCTAGTCAGATACGCACACATCCACATCAACACACAGGAGCAGTACACACAAACACAAGCACCACAAAACACATTGGCACGCAAGCAAACAGCCAGCCACAGACACAACAACAGTCACCACTTCCCTAGACACCCCCACCACTCCCAGCATTACACACACAACATCTAGCATACCCGCAGACACCACCCCAGCAGACCCCCAGACATTCACCACAAGCACCATACCCGCAGACACCACAACTACAGACATCCACCACATCTAGCATACTTGCAGTCACCACCTCAACAGACACGCACACATCCACCACTCCTTCCCTTAGCACCTCTACCTCCCACACCCCCAAGACACACAAATGCACTCACTCACCCACCCGACACCACACAAACGCAAGCATACCTCCTAGAAGCACGTACCCACGACATCCACACCAACACAGCAGACAACCATTCCCTCGACCTCAAAATCCCAACCCTCTTCTGCTGACCGTCCCTAAGTAATTTTTCAGGTTTTACCTTGCCCTTTCCCCTGTTCCCTCCACCCCGTACCAAATCCAAGAGACCCCCACCCAGCTCACAGCCCTTCCCTTCCACCTCCAAGGCCTCCCATGCCCCTCTCTGCAAGCACTCATACCCCCCAAAAAGAAGCCCACCCCTCCCAAAAAGCAGACCAGCCCTCCCAAATATGACCCCCACCTCGTACTCCCCACAGATGATCCCTGAGGTGCCTGCCTGCTCACTTGATGCCCCTTCTTGTGAAGGTTCCATAGCAGTTAGGAGTCAAGTGAGGACACCGTGCATTACACTATGGACTGGCCAATGGCCTTGGACTTGGAACATGTAAGGTCAATAAACCCAAACAGTTGTTTTTTGGGGGTACACATTTGTCCTGCAATTCCTTTACTACCATAATGTTGTTTTTGAGTGATTTGTGTTGTCCTCCAACAGTTGTGTGTGTTTCGGCCTGCTTGCTGATCAATTTGCTGTTGTTTGCAGTATCTGACTTTGTGGGCAGTGCTGGTGTTTCCCAAGACAAGGGTATATGTTGAGTGTATTGATATATGAGTGTGAATGCAATTGTGGTATCATGGCATTGTGTACAGTTTGTTATGGTAAGTATTTCATCTTGTGTTGTCCAATGTGAGCATGTATGGTGTAAGACTTGTCCCCCTGATAAGGGTTATGTATTCATCTGATGTGTGCCAGCTTGAGGTTTGTTTGTGCAGACATGGATTGTGTTCAGTTGTGCTATCTCTGTTTGCAAGTGACTGTGCATGTGTCCATTTAGCTGTGTGTACCTTAAAGCTACTTCATGTAGAGGTATGCCCCATGCAGTTGGGTTGTATGTGCTTTGTTGACTTGCAATTCCACATTGTGTGGATAACCATGTAATTTGGATCTAGTATTGCTTGTCCCTGAGACACATGGAGGGCCATTTCCTGTGTAAATGTTGTTTAAGGGGCATGTGAAAAGTGATATGTGTCCCAGTGCAGAGTCCTTTCCTGAGTCCTCCTGATGTCCCTATCCCTATTGTGCAGGTATTGTTGGCATAGTGAAGTGTTTGTATTTTTCTCTCTGTCTACTGTGCATGCCATTGTCCTTCTATTGTGCTGTAAAGTGGGTGATGTGTTTGTCTACTGCAGGGCTGTTTCATGGTAGTGGTGTTTGTGTTCTATGACACATCCATACATTTGTGTGTTGTATGTGATGACAGTCCATGACCTGTGAGGAATGTGACTGCGTGAGTTGTATTTGTATATGTGAAGTTGGTGTTGTGTGAGAGAATGTTGTGTAGCCTTCACTGTCCCTGAGATGACAAGACGTGTTTTTGTATAGTGTTGCAGTGCAGCGTGAGTGACTTCCCCAAAGGGGGCATATTGTGACTGTGAATGTGTACATCTTTATGTACGATTCAGATTGTGTACACAATGACACGTGTACTTGGTGCCCGTAGTGTGACCCCTATATCATGTGGATGACGGCGCAACAAACTGTTGTTGAGCGTAATGACAGATATGTCTGTGTACTGATGGTTGGTTGCTTCCACAGCAGCATGGATTTTGTGCTCCATCAATGATCAGCGGCAGAATGTGTGTGATGGGCTCCATGGCGGCACGTGACATGTGAAGCTCTCTGTTGGTAAGTGTCTCCCTTTATGCTGTCCATTTCCGCATTCGGAGGCGTGGTGGGTAGACCGCCATGGTCACAATGGCAGTGTGCAACCTCATGTGTCAGGGAGAAACACCGGTTCCGCCCACCTGTTTGTGCTGGCTTGTGACAGTGGTGGTCTGTGCTGCCTGGCGGTGCCGGAAGGATACCGCTGCAGTCTAAGCACCACAGGCCTGCATGACTCATAATCTAGCGGTCCAACCGACAACCCGATGGCAGTTGGACCACCGCCTTGGCCGTCGGCGGACCGCCAAACTCGTGAAGAAGCCCTTAGACCCTGGAAGGCCAATCCGAATTATAAAAAGAATGCCAAAAGTGGCACAAATCTGATTGGTAGACACAGTGAATGCACTTCCCCTATGATTCACTCAAGAGGTTGGGTCTTTCGTAAGACCAAAAACATGAGGAAAGCAGCTAATCACTGCAGAAAAACACACCAGTGAGAGAGACTACTTATCCTTGGAACCCACTGACAATCCCCTTTTTTATGTGTAGGAAAAAATGTCTGCTACTATAAGTTCTATCTAAGACCAAGGGTTGATAACTCCCTCACAGTTTCACACTTAAGAAAACCATCCTCAGATCCAACTGGGTTGATTCAATCAATCAACAAGTTTAATTTGGATTTTTTTTTCAAACATAAAAGCACATAATAAAAAAAAATCTTAAAATACAGAGCCACTTCTAAATGTTTTCAATAAAAAAATGTAAATCCTAATTTAAAAAGTCAGCTGATCACAAGAAAAGACTTTAGTAATACTAATTTAAAAAACACTTTCAGGCATTTTCTGAAATGAATGTACAGTTAGACCATTTCATTTGTGTCCTTAGCAAACTCTGAATGTGTAATTTAACGGTTTAAACTTTAAATCTTTATACAAACGTTATTTAAAAACAATCCTCATGAGTTGTTAAGGACAGTATTTTTTTCTTGTGATTCAAGGCAAATTTTAGGAAAGAACTTACACAAATACAGACAAGAAGCCAGCTAGGTTTCTGGAGTTTTAACAGGGCAGGTCTACAAGTAAGAAAGACCAATCTTCTCAAAATAGGGATTAAAAACACCTGGTAAATGCGACATACATGTGTAAAAAAAAAAAAAAGGTAAAGTGCAATAAACTTTAAGTGGAGGATTCATCATAGGGACACATCAGGACTGACGATTTGTCATACTGCCCTAGGTGGCACTAATAGCATTATGATACTGTAGGAAGTTGGCTCTGTATGTACTATTTCAAAGTAAGAAATAGCATGCACAGAGTCCAAGGGTTCCCCTTAGAGGTAAGATAGTGGCAAAAAGAGAGACTTCTAATGCTCTATTTTGTGGTAGTGTGGTCGAGCAGTAGGCTTATCAGAGGGTAGTGTTAAGCATTTGTTGTACACACACAGGCAATAAATGAGGAACACACACTCAAAGACAATTCCAAGCCAATAGGTTTTTATATAGAAAAATATCTTTTCTAAGTTTATTTTAAGAACCACAGGTTCAAGATTTACAAACAATACTTTAAATGAAAGGTATTTCACTCAGGTATCTTAGGAACTTTGAATCATCACAATAGCATGTACAGTTTTGGCAAAAATGGCAATAAGCTATTTTAAAAATCGACACTGCAAAAATCAACAGTTCCTGGGGGAGGTAAGTATTTGTTAGGTTCACAGGTATGTAAAGCACTTACAGGGTTCAAAGTTGGGTCCAAGGTAGCCCACACTTGGGGGTTTAAGGCAACCCCAAAGTTACCACACCAGCATCTCAGGGCCGATCAGGTTCAGAGGTCAAAGTGGTGCCCAAAACACATAGGCTTCAATGGAACTAGGGGTGCCCTGGTTCCAGTCTGCCAGCAGGTAAGTACCCGTGACTTCGGAGGGCAGACCAGGGGGGTTTTGTAGGGCACTGGGGGACACAAGCAGGCACAGAAAGTACACCCTCAGCGGCACAGGGGCGGCCGGGTGCAGAGTGCAAACAGGTGTCGGGATTGCAATAGGATTCAATGGGAGACCCAGCGATGCAAGTAGGCAAAGGGGGGGCTCCTCGGGTAGCCACCACCTGGGCTAGGAAGAGGGCCACCTGGGGATCGCTCCTGCACAGGAGTTCGGATCCTTCAGGTCCTGGGGGCTGCGGGTGCAGTGTGTTTCCCAGGCGTCGGGTTCTTTGAAGCAGGCAGTCGCGGTCAGGGGGAGCCTCTGGATTCCCTCTGCAGGCGTCGCTGTGGAGGCTCAGGGGGGTCAACTCGGGCTACTCACGGGCTTGCAATCTTTGTAGCAAAGTTGCAGTCTTTGTGGAACAGGGCCGCTGTCCTCTGGAGTTTCTTGGTCCTTTTAGATGCAGGGTAGTCCTCCGAGGCTTCAGAGGTCGCTGGACCCTGGAGGACGCGTCTCTGTTGCAGTTTTTCTTGAAGTGGGGAGACAGGCCGGTAGGGCTGGGGCCAAAGCAGTTGGTGTCTCCGTCTTCTCTGCAGGGCTTCAGGTCAGCAGTCCTTCTTCATCTTCAGGTTGCAGGAATCTATTTTCCTAGGTTCTGGGGGCCCCTAAATACTCAATTTAGGGGGTGTTTAGGTCTGGGAGGTTAGTAGCCAATGGCTACTAGCCCTGAGGTTGGCTACACCCTCTTTGTGCCTCCTCCCAGTGGGGAGGGGGTTACATCCCTAATCCTATTGGGGGAATCCTCCATCTGCAAGATGGAAGATTTCTAAAAGTCAGAGTCACCTCAGCTCAGGACACCTTAGGGGTTGTCCTGACTGGCCAGTGACTCCTCCTTGTTTTTCTCATTGTCTCCTCCAGTCTTGCCGCCAAAAGTGGGGGCAGTGGCCGGAGGGGCGGGCATCTCCACTAGCTGGGATGCCCTGTGGCGCTGTAACAAAGGGGGTGAGCCTTTGAGGCTCACCGCCAGGTGTTACAGTTCCTGCAGGGGGAGGTGTGAAGCACCTCCACCCAGTACAGGCTTTGTTACTGGTCACAGAGTGACAAAGGCACTCTCCCCATGTGGCCAGCAACATGTCTGGTGTGTGGCAGGCTGGCAAAACTAGTCAGCCCACACTGGAAGTCGGTTATGTTTTCAGGGGGCATCTCTAAGATGCCCTCTGGGTGTATTTCACAATAAAATGTGCACTGGCATCAGTGTGCATTTATTGTGCTGAGAAGTTTGATACCAAACTTCCCAGTTTTCAGTGTAGCCATTATGGTGCTGTGGAGTTTGTGTATGACAGACTCCCAGACCATATACTCTTATGGCTACCCTGCACTTACAATGTCTAAGGTTTTGCTTAGACACTGTAGGGGCATAGTGCTCATGTACCTATGCCCTCACCTGTGGAATAGTGCACAGGGCTGTAAGGACTGCTAGAGGGGTGACTTACCTATGCCATAGGCAGTGTGAGGTTGGCATGGCACTCTGAGGGGAGTGCCATGTCGACTTACTCATTTTCTCTCCACCAGCACACACAAGCTGGCAAGCAGTGTGTCTGTGCTGAGTGAGGGGTCCCTAGGGTGGCATAAGACATGCTGCAGCCCTTAGAGACCTTCCCTGGCATCAGGGCCCTTGGCACCAGGGGTAGCAGTTACAAGGGACTTACCTGAATGCCAGGGTGTGCCAATTGTGGAGACAAAGGTACAGTTTTAGGGAAAGAACACTGGTGCTGGGGCCTGGATAGCAGGCCTCAGCACACTTTCAAATCATAACTTGGCATCAGCAAAAGCAAAAAGTCAGGGGGTAACCATGCCAAGGAGGCATTTCCTTACAGATACCAAATCTAACTTTTGTGAGAAGAGACTTATCCCAGCTATTGATGACCATGCCCAGATATTACTCTGCGCCTGAGGTCGTACGAATACTAAGATGCTCTCAGTTAGTACCCTTGGCTAATTCCATAGCTTTCCTCTCCTTCCTCCTAAGGGCAAAATTTGCTTTTAGCCAGATTTTGTTGTTGGAAGTTACCTTTTGGGGATTGGAGAAAAGTGAAGGTCTGCCCAATTTATTGTCTATTGATTAAAGATTATAAAGCTAGGGAACTCAGATACCATGATCCAAGGGCAGACAATCTTCTAAATTGTCCCTCTTTAAAGTCACTTGTGGATTCTGCCAGATTGAACATCATAGTAATAATGGGAGCAGCTTAGTGGAGTCCACCACATAAGGAATACTCATTTCCTCATTAATGGCAAAGGTTGGGGAACACTGGCCGGCAGACCCAAGAGTCATGTACACAACCTGTTCTCCTCCAATTGCAATTATAAATTTCTAACAGACAACAAATCGGTTTACTGTTAATGGAAGAGACCAAGTTAAATAAGAAACCCATGGAATTGGAAAACCTCAGTATCCGAATGGATAGATATGGTCCCCAACTACCTTTGGAATAAAATGTTACACCTAGAAAACAGAATTTATAAGGCCATACTTTGGCACTTAATATGTGAAGGACCACAGGCCGCAACAAAGGTTTAGAAGGATTAGTTTTAAGATTTAGGGCCTGATTATGACCCTGGTGGTTGGACTGCCATACCGCTAAGGCCATGAAAAGGTCAGTGGAAAGGCAGGTCGTAATATGGTCACTCTCCTGACGTCACAGTGGAGTCTGGTCTATCCTAATCGGACCGTTGGACTGCTGAGGGCATGGCGGTCGCATTGCCAAAGTTGGTACGCTGGTCTTGGGTCCACCGTACTCATAAATCGCCCCTAAATTTGGACATACAATTGACAAATGTGTCCAACAAAATCCTAAGGCCGTTGTGGTTTCTTGCCATTAAAACAACGTCATTGGCATACAGCAGGATAGGGACAGCCATGTTCTTAACCCCAGGCATGTCTGGTGAATCACTGCGGCTTCTAACCCACTTATAAACAATAAAATAGTAGTGGGGTGAGCACAAAACCCTGTCTCATGCCCGAAGAGACTGAAGGGATCGGTGCATTAACTATTGTTTCCATATCTGACAAAAGCCTTCAAGTCACAATGAAGGGCACACAGATAAGTAAATATACTATGATACACCCCCCTCCCAGCAGAATCTCTCAAAGCTTAGATCTCACCACACGATCAAAGGCGCAGGAGAGATCCATGAAGGCCAGGTAGATGGAGCCACGCTTAATGATGGTATATTTGCTAACCAATAAATGAAGGTTGAGACATGCTCCATCGAACCCAGGCCTTCACAGTATTCATTGTATAAAAGTCGCAATCAAGCCCTAGTGGGCAAAATGTTCATTCTAAAAGTACATTGCATAATTTCATTATTTTTGGGTTCCATAGTAGGCTTGTAATAATTGTACATCTAATAATTTAAACATGATTGGATTGCAATTTGGGATGTACTTATTATGGGTGTTCCCTTTAGAATGAAATTATGCAGTGTACATTTACAATGAAGATTTTGTCCACTAGGGCTTGATTGCAACTGTTTTATACAATGAATTAGATCAACAGGGAATGTTTGTAGTTGGATATAATTGACATACAAGCCCTCCATATATCTAATATAATAAATGTTGTATGATCATGAGATGATTGAAATATTTATATTGGATGTTATAGATGCAGGTGCCCGATACATTATTGCAGCGCACCAAGGATAACTACTATGTTTAAAGATGGCTGCCATCATCTAGGCTATAGTGTTGGTATTTGTATTTATGTCCGTCATTTGTGTTTGTTGTTATTTAAAGATGTGTATTTCATACCCACTCCATCAGTGAGCAAGGCTACGGACGAAACGTGTCAGAGGGGAGATCCATTTTTTCCAATCAATTAAATGAATTTACAGCATATTGGAGGTGTCCGGGCTTTCCTTAAACATAAGGAGAACTTTTGTATATATGGCTCCGGTGCAGGAAGGGGCACGGAGTCAGACAGCAGCCCCAGTTACGAAGTCGCTCAGGAGTCTATATGCTTGGTTTCTTCTTGGTTACACCAGAGCTCACTTCCAAAGGTCCAGGAATTGGATTAGGCACCACTTGACACCACTTGGCAAGTCAGGACTCTCAGCAAGAGATTGACAGGAAATGGAATGGAAGAGAACTTGAAGGGTGAGTTAAAAGTAAAGAAATATGAGTTGGTGGAAAGAATGAAGGGAAGACGGGAATGGGAGGGGAAGAGACAGTAAAAGGGAGGTAATGGGAGGCTAGGGAAGTGGAGGGGAAGGCAGTGGAAAGGAAGGTAGGGAGAAAAGAGGAAGAGATAGAACCAGAAGGAGAATGAGAGGAGAGGAGAGGGGAAGGGAAGTGAAAGGGAGAGCAAGAGGAGCAGCAGGGACTGGAGAGATAGGGAAGGGAAAGAAAGGGACAGAATGGGAGGCAAAGGGGAAGTGAGAGGAGAGATAAGGAACAGCAGGGAAGGGAGGTGAGACACAGGGAAGAAGGGACGGTAAGGTGAGGGAAGGTGAGGGGATGGGAGTGAAAGGAAGTGAAGGGAATGAAGAAGAAGGGGATAGAATGGCTAGGGTAGGGGAGTGAATGGATATGGGAATGGAGTGAAGAGATATGGAAGGAAGGGAAAGCAAGGTAATGGAGGGAAGAGGAGGGATGGAGAGAAATAAGAAAGGTAAATGTAGGAGAGGAAGAGAATGGAATGGAATGGAACAATAGAAGAGTAGGAAAGGGTTGACAGGAAATGAAAAGGAAGGGATTTTGCCGGGTGAGTTGAGGGGAAAGATAAAGATGACGAGGTTGATGGAAAGGATGGAAGAGGGGAAGAGAAGGGAATGGGCAGAGGAAAGGATGAGAAGGGAGGAAAAGGAATGGTAGGTGGCGGTAGAGAAGGGGAGAATGGGGAGTAAAGGGAATGGGATTGGCAGGGAAATGGAAGGGAGAGGAGAGGAGAAATGTAAAGAGCATAGACGTTGATGAGAATGGATGAGAGAGAAGGGGGGAAGGTGTACTGCCATTTGATGGAGTTTGTTTTGACCAATGACTTTGTGTTTCACCACTGCGCATATTAGTTGCTCAATGTTCACCAGTAGCACATGGTATGTTTTGTTAAGTTTAGCCGCCTATGGGCTTTGACATTGCATTAGTCATTACATTCTGTATTCTGCCTATTGGCTTTGACATGGCATTAGCCATTACTTTCGGTATTCAGTTTAGCCGCCTATGGGCTTTGACATTGCATTAGTCATTACATTCTGTATTCTGCCTATTGGCTTTGACATGCTGTATCCAGTCTAGCCGCCTATTGGCTTTGACATTGCATGCCTATTGACTTTGACATGATGTATTCAATTTAGCTGCCTATTGACTTTGACATGCTATTAGATATTCTGCCTATGGGCTTTGACATGATATTATATATTGCATTTTGTATTCAGCTTAACTGCCTATTGGCTTTGACATGATATTATACATTACATTTTATATTCAGCTCAGCTGCCTATGGGCTTTGACATGATATTATACATTGCATTTTGTATTCAGCTCAGCTGCCTATTGGCTTTGACATGACACTAGACATTGCATTTGATATTTAGGTTAGCTGCCTATTGCCTTTAACATGACATTGCATTTGATATTTAGGTTAGCTGCCTATTGCCTTTAACGTGGAGTTAGACATTGCAGTTGAGAATCCAAGCTGTATTTTTCCAAGCTGTGTTTTTGCACCAGAGAACCAAGATGTTTTTCTCACAGTAGACTAGACATGATAAGAGAGAGTACATGGGTGTTGTTCTCTCTGCTTGAGCTTGGGAACAGGAGTAGTCTTGGAGACCTGGCCAGTCTCCAAAAGGCTTGCTCAGTTTCCCAGGTCTGAGAGGAGGGGGCACACCTTTGTAACGAATGTAACAGGCTGCAGAGAGTCAGATTCGAATCTGCCGGACCTCGTGCTGGAGCTTGGCGCAGGCTGCCAGCAATCCCGTGTGGGTAGATGAATCTCTCTTTCTCGCGGCTGACAGGGGTCATCAGCTTGCAGACCTTAGAAAGATGAAGCTGTAGATAGTTCCCACACGGTGAAGTATTTGTTTTGCTTTGCATTCACTATCTTATAAATATAACCTGCTGTGCATATTGCAAACTGATATATTTTGTTTGATTAACGCGGACTTGAAAGCTACTAATTCGTCATACATAAAATATTGTGGTTGGGGAAGAATTAACAACAATAAAAGTCTTCTTTGACCTCAGAAGTGCATTTCTGTTGTGTTATGTTAGTGCTTAGAAACTAAATAAGAGGAAAGCACTACAATTGGTACCAGGAGTCGTGGGGTCGGTCATTAAGAGGTGATTAAGAGGGTGTTGACGAGTTGGTAGATTTCTAAGTGCACACTTTAAAAGTGTAATTGTTTTTTTGTTGTTTGGAGAATTACAGAAATTGTTTTCTGTTTGGAGAATCACAGTAGCACGGCAGACCATGTCTGAGAATACATGTGTTGATAAACTGCCTGATGGTGCTACGAAAAACTGTGAATTGTTTTCTGTTTGGGGAATTACAGAAGAAAATGCATGTGTAGCTAAAAGGCCTGATAATGCTTTGAGAAATAATTTCTGTTGTACATATGTAGAAAACGTGTGTTTTGGAAGTAATGATGACAGAAAGGTCTGGATACCTTTATCTGCTTACAGAGAAATGCAGGAGAAATGTAGGAAGTTGGAACATGAAAATAGGAATTTACGTGAGCAAATTAGCCCGACTGAAAGTTATAAAAGGGCTGTTTTTGAAGAATCTTTCTTGTCCCATTCCAGTAATGAGGGGGTTAAGACAGCTCCGAGCTGCACTGAGTTTTCGTGTGAGCCAGGGTTTTTGGCAGACAAAATGCATTCCTTAACTGATAACAGGGACGAGAGAGACCAGAATGTGATTTACGAGTTACCGTTGCAAAATGCACAAGTAAAAGGAAAGATTTTAGAGCAAGAGCCGACTTTCATTAGCTTGTTTGATTTTTGGAAAAAGAATAGCTCTCATTTGAGTGAAATCCTAACACTTTTGTATATGGTCACTGTGAAAAATTATATGCAGCTGCGCGCTTGTGATTTGGCAAATGAAATAATGCAGACTTTAGGTTTCTGCGCAGTGCAAGAAGGAAATACTTATGTACATGTAAATCATGAACAAGGAAAGAAAATAGTGCCCCTAGCTAGAATCATACAAGGGATCTGGTACTTGCAAGACAGGGCTAGAGTACCACAGATAAAAGAGTTACCAATGAAGTTGAATGCACCATTTGAATTCGTGTCCACTGAAGATAAAAAGCATGTTTGTTTTACTAATGATTCATTGACTGAAATGTTGTTTTCTGACACAGTAGAAGGAACAGCGTTGTATAATGTGTGTCAGATTTTAAAGCAAGAGCTACGTGAGATGTGTCATTTTTACGCTGATTTTTGGTTCATTGCTAATGTTTTAGCACCTAACTGGTTCAATTACCTTGCAGATGTTAATGAGAAGAATTCAGAGAGAGAAGTGTACACCCAGAATTCTGCCTTAGTGGGGATGGCTAAGTGGGTGCCCCAGAAATGTGAACAGCTGAGAGAAAAAGCCACTTACAGGTGGGCAGAGATGAGAGAGATGCACATTCCCCTAGATTTGATAAAAACTGTGCAGCACGCACAAAAGCAATCTGTCATGCAAGCAGTCACAGAGCAGTTGGGGAGAGGAAAGTTACCAGATCAGAAATGGCAAATTGATCAGGTTTTAGGGAGAGTGATTGCTGCAAATTACCAAGGAAAAATCGAAATTATGCTGATACCTAGAAAAGAATCTGATTCATTCATACAAATTGGAGACAGAATGGCCCAAATTGACAAAAGTGCAGTGAATGGAGGTTTAGTAAAGAATGAGTCTGCCCCAGCCCTTCTGACAGTGCAAGAAAAGGGAAGCTGTGGCGCAGCAGATAAAAACCTCAGTGCTGATGTGTGGGCTGAAGCCCCAAGTGATCCTCCAGAACCTGCAGAAATTATAACAAAGGGCCCCAAAAACGTCCTGCTGATTATAAAACAGGGAAAGAAAGAGGAAGGGTGCAGTTTAAATGAAAAATGTTATTTGCAAGAAAAGTCATACTTGTTTCTTTTGCAGATCCTACCACGTTTCGCCACTGTCCCTGAGTGTGCTGTGTGGTCCCCCTTCCGGTGTGTGCGTGTGGGGTCGGGGAAGGGTCCGAATCCCCAACCTGAACCTGGCTGAGTAAAGTGCCAGCACCATGGATCCATTTTGCGCAAACTGCGCCTTCAGTTCAAGTTCAACTTGTTTGATTGCATTCTTCCACTGGAACTAAGCTGTGATTTTTTTTTTTTTTCCCTCTCATATGGAACTCTGACTTTTGCTTATCTTCCAGAAAACCTTTCAGGTGGACCGTGCACCTTTACATGAGTAGAACTCATGCCACATCAAATTGCTAACACTGTTGAATTAGAGACTCATTCAGAGAAAAAAAAAAAATTGCTCAGTCTTTTCTATGTAGATGTATCTGATGTGAAAGGTTATGAGATCAATGTGTTAATGCACTTCTATTGCTTTACAGGGATTGTTTTGATCTTGTTTTTGTTTGAAACAAGAGATATGTGAAACAAAAATTCATTGGTCAAAGGGCGGAATGTACTGCCATTTGATGGAGTTTGTTTTGACCAATGACTTTGTGTTTCACCACTGCGCATATTAGTTGCTCAATGTTCACCAGTAGCACATGGTATGTTTTGTTCAGTTTAGCCGCCTATGGGCTTTGACATTGCATTAGTCATTACATTCTGTATTCTGCCTATTGGCTTTGACATGGCATTAGGCATTACTTTCGGTATTCAGTTTAGCCGCCTATGGGCTTTGACATTGCATTAGTCATTACATTCTGTATTCTGCCTATTGGCTTTGACATGCTGTATCCAGTCTAGCCGCCTATTGGCTTTGACATTGCATGCCTATTGACTTTGACATGATGTATTCAATTTAGCTGCCTATTGAATTTGACATGCTATTAGATATTCTGCCTATGGGCTTTTACATGATATTATATATTGCATTTTGTATTCAGCTTAACTGCCTATTGGCTTTGACATGATATTATACATTACATTTTATATTCAGCTCAGCTGCCTATGGGCTTTGACATGATATTATACATTGCATTTTGTATTCAGCTCAGCTGCCTATTGGCTTTGACATGACACTAGACATTGCATTTGATATTTAGGTTAGCTGCCTATTGCCTTTAACATGACATTGCATTTGATATTTAGGTTAGCTGCCTATTGCCTTTAACGTGGAGTTAGACATTGCAGTTGAGAATCCAATCTGTATTTTTCCAAGCTGTGTTTTTGCACCAGAGAACCAAGATGTTTTTCTCACAGTAGACTAGACATGATAAGAGAGAGTACATGGGTGTTGTTCTATCTGCTTCAGCTTGGGAACAGGAGTAGTCTTGGAGACCTGGCCAGTCTCCAAAAGGCTTGCTCAGTTTCCCAGGTCTGAGAGGAGGGGGCACACCTTTGTAACGAATGTAACAGGCTGCAGAGAGTCAGATTCGAATCTGCCGGACCTCGTGCTGGAGCTTGGCGCAGGCTGCCAGCAATCCCGTGTGGGTAGATGAATCTCTCTTTCTCGCGGCTGACAGGGGTCATCAGCTTGCAGACCTTAGAAAGATGAAGCTGTAGATAGTTCCCACACGGTGAAGTATTTGTTTTGCTTTGCATTCACTATCTTATAAATATAACCTGCTGTGTATATTGCAAACTGATATATTTTGTTTGATTAACGCGGACTTGAAAGCTACTAATTCGTCATACATAAAATATTGTGGTTGGGGAAGAATTAACAACAATAAAAGTCTTCTTTGACCTCAGAAGTGCATTTCTGTTGTGTTATGTTAGTGCTTAGAAACTAAATAAGAGGAAAGCACTACAGAAGGGAAGGTAAAGGAAGGGCAAAGGGAGGGAAGGGGAGTGGAGAGATAAGGAAGGGAACTAAAGGGAAGGAATGGGAGGCAAAGGGAGGTAAGAGGAGAGATAAAGAATGGAAGGGAGGTGAGAGACAAAAGGGAATGTGAAGAGAGAGGAGAGGAAACAGGTAAAGAGCAGGGAAGTTGATGGAAAAGGATAGCAGCAAATTGGAAAGGACGGGAGAGAATGGAAGGAGGGGAAGGGGAAGGGGAACGTGGAGGGAATGGAAGGGCAGGAGAGAAGAGGAGAGGAAAGGAAAAAGGGAAGGAAAAAAGAAAAGGGAGCGGAGGAAAGGAAAGATGGGAAAGGAGAATGAAGGTGGGGGACAGGGGATGCGAGGGGAGTAGCGGGGAAGACAGGAGAGAAGAGGTAAGGGAAAGGAGGAGGGAGGGATGGGAGGCAAAAGGAGGGGAGGGAAGGCAATGTAAGGGAATGGGAGGGAAGTTAGTGGAGGGAAGGCAAGGAAGGGCAAGGGCAAGGCAAAGAAGAGAGGACAGGATATAAATTGGACTGTAGAAATTGGATTTGGAAGGACATCTCAAGGAATGGATTAGTAGGGATGGTGAGGGGAGCCAGGGTTGAGCTTGGAAGAGATCAAAAAAGGAAAGGAAGGGTGTGTAGTAGAATAGGGACGAGAGAAGTAATTGGATGGAAATGAAAGGAGGGAAATAATGGTAAGGGCAGAGAAGTTGAAGGGGTGTATAAGGAGAGCTGAGGGGGAGGTAACAAAAAAGAGTCGGCTAGGTAAGGGAAGTGCTGGGTATGGCAGGGAATGTAAATGTGCTGAGAGGAGAGAATGTATAGATTGGGAATAGAAAGACTGCAGGAAATGGTAGGGGAGTAAATGGCACGGCTAAAGGAGGGAAGAGAATCGAAGTCAACTGAAATGAATGAAGGGGTGGGAAAGGAATTCAAGAGTTGGAGAAGAGTACAAACATGTGGTGAGGGAGGGGAATGGGAGATCAAGGAAGGGGACAAGGTTGGAGAAGGAAAGCAAGTGGCGGATGGAAAGAAATGAGTAAGGAGAGGAAGGAATGGATTAGTTTGGAAATATAAAATGTAATGTCAGGAATGGAAGGCGTAGATTTTAGAGACTTTGGGTTAAATTAGAATTTCAAGTAAGTTTCGGGTTTTCAGTTCGGCCTGGTTATCTTTGCGTTGAATCACTCACCTTGTCTCCTTGCACCCACCCCTGTCGCCTCTTTTTTTTAAAACTTGCTCAGCCGCTGCAGCTTCGGCCTTCCACTGGCACAGATCCGGCCACCAGCACTGGTCCTACCCGTCCGGTGTCCTTGTGTGCAGTGCTGCAGCTTCCTGGCTACCAGCCTTTTATACCAGCAACACGTCACAATGGAGACTTTTCAACATGCCACCGTACAATGTGCAAGTGATACCATGTGCTGCAGGCTAACAGGGGGAGCAAGTAATACACGAGTCGTTTTTCGTGAGAAAACTCAACTATCAAGTCACAAGAAATTGCCCTGCGATGAACCTGAAAGACTTCTTTTTCTTACCCTACAAAGTGCCTCAACAGGGTTCTCTCCTTTCCCCGATGCAGCGGAGCCCCTACACCCACTGCCACCCCAACACCAACGCCCCCCTCCGCCCTGGGGGACCTCGCGGTATAATTTAGCTCGGCCTGTGATATCGTAAGAGTCCCATTCTCACGGTTCTGCTCTGATGTTGTTGGGAAGGCTGCGACCTTGCAATGAATTTAAGAACGTCGATTTTTTTGAGTCTTTGTTTAAAATAAATGACATTTTCAGCTTTAGCGTCGTTGTTACAGCCTGTCTGCACCACGGCGCAGCGCTGATGCATACATTCAACGAAATTACTGGGCAACGTCCTCATCCTATGCCCGCCCTGCTCCTCCACTTGAATATTGTTAAGCAATCCAAATTTCAATTAGTATAAATATCAAGAGGAAAGATAATTATAAAATAAAGGGGGGGTCATTACGACCTTGGCGGGCGGCTACTGCCGCCCGCCAGGCGGTAACCGCCGTGCGGCCCCCATTATGACATTCCCGCTGGGCCGGCGGGCGCAAACCAAGTTTGCGCCCGCCGGCCCAGCGGGGATAAGGCCGCAACATAGGAGCCGGCTCCTAATGGAGCCGGCGGTGTTGCGGCCGTGCGACGGGTTGCAGTTGCACCCGTCGCGCTTTTTACTGTCTGCTATGCAGACAGTGAAAAGCTGGCCGTGCCCTGTTAGGGGGCCCCTGCACTGCCCATGCCAGTGGAATGGGCAGGGCAGGGGCCCCCAGGGGCCCCAGGACACCCCTTACCGCCAGCCTCTTCCTGGCGGTGCAAACCGCCAGAAACAGGCTGGCGGTAGGGATGTCATAATCCCCAGGGCAGCGCTGTTTGCAGCGCTGCCCTGGCGGATTATCACTGCCGGGGCTAAAATGGCAGGAAAAAGCCAGCCCCGGCGGTGCGACCGCGGCGCTACCGCCGTGGTTGTAATGAGGGCCTCCGTACCGCCAGCCTGTTGGTGGTACGGACGCTACATTACCCCTGGCGGTCTCCGACCGCCATGGTCGTAATGACCACCATGGTCTTTGAGCTGCCTTACTTCTGGAGACCTCTAGTTCCAAACCTGCGCAACTTGGGTCAATCCTTTCCTTGTGCTTCTGCAGACGGGGCGTAGTTGAGGGGTGGGGTTTGCAGGGAGAGGCAGCTGCGAGATCGAGGCCTCCCTATATTACCTGCTCTCATCCAACTGAGGCCACGAGGTCATTGGCATTTCTTTGTGTGTGCTCTCTAAAACAGACTTCCAAAGCAGGGACCAGATTTGTCGTTGTATTGTGTTGTCCTGGCGTCACACATGGTGTCACCAAGGCAACAGGGTCCTAAAGTCAGATTTACCAAGCAACTTACGGCCACCTTGAGGGGCCGTCGCTGCTTTGCATTACTCTGCCCCGGGAAGGCGCTCCATGTGTGGAGCGTGGGTGTTCAGAAATTGTGGGTAAATAAGAATGGACAATAAACAGGAAGCTGATTCGAGAAGTGCGAGAAATATGCAAAGAGAGATGTTCAGCAGAGAGGGGTATTGCAGGGTTTCGGAGGAGAGACCTGGAAGACGAGTACAGGGAATTTAAAGACACTAAAGTATTAGCGCAGCTTCAGAAGATGGACCCAGGTGTAGACGCAGGTAATCTGCAGCATGGTGATTCACGTGGGTATTGTACAAATGCTGAACCCACAACTGTGTTGCTTTTTAGTTGAATCAGTATTCAACGGGCTCCTTCTGCAGTGCACACAAATGTGATCTGGTTGAAAGAGGAGTGAGGACAGTATGCACTTAGGAAGTAGCACAGGTAATGTTGCTGTTTGAATTGAAAGTGAGACATGCCTCTGCAGGCCATGAGGCTGGTGGAAAGGTCAGGGCTAACTCCTGCAGTGTCCGGGTGATGCAGCCGACATCAAAAATATAACCAGGGAATGTACCTGAAGCTCACAGTGCAGTATGTAAGTATGAAGGGCAGGACATGGTTCTGCAGTGTACGGATGCTGCAGCAATTGGGGTTTGGCTAGGACATATTAATGTGGTTCTGCACTGCAGGTGAAGGCCGCACATGTGAACAGGTACTGCAGCTGGGGATAAGCAGTGCTACTACAGTGCACAGGTGCTGGGGTGACAGCATGGTATGCTCCTGAACATCTATCTGTTAGGACATCTGGTTGTGCTATCCAAACTGGGCTAGGGGAACGTACTCTATTTGGATAGTCCCCAATTTTTGATCAACCTACTATAAGTAGTGCAGAATACAGTGGTATAAATACTGCTAAAATTACCTAAACACCATGAAATTTCCAATGGGCTGGCATTGTTACACTGGCTGCTTATTCAAAAAAGGATTCAGCTCAAGGCACTATGTATAGCTCATTGAGTAGGGCATAAGAAAGCCCCCCCAGATTCTACAACATCGTATATGTCCTTATAAGCCATAAAGGAGGGCTTTACGATCCTGCTCTATAGGGTTACTAAAAGTGCCTAAGATTAAGAAAGCAAGGAGCGGAGGGCAATCCTTCTCCTATCTGGCCCTTAAATTATGGAACGCATTACCTGTAAACTCTATGAATGAATAAGGATGAGCTGAGTTTCAGAATACAACTGAAGATGGTGCTGTTTGGTTAAGTGCATAGTTCTTTCTCTGCGATTCTAGTTTTGGTCAACCTAGCGCTGGGAAGCCCATTACATAGCCATGAGCTTTAGAATTGCCAAGAATAGAATAAAATCATGTAGCTGAATGCAGTGCTTGTTCCTACAGTTTGCAACCCTGCATCTTGAGTTGAAGATAGAACATGCTTCCAATTGTTGGTGAACCTGTTTAAATACTACAACTGCACTATGTATGGATTAGATGTTGTGTTCCACAAAGTTCCCTTTTTGAAATCAAGTGTCAGGTCTCTCACCTTCTTCTACCTGAACTGTAGACATCCAATGTGCACGCATAAAAGAAAACCTCAACAGATTTGCAAGAGAGACAACAAATGCATGCACCAACCCTTGCTCTGGCAAATTAGTCCTCTGATCTTTCCCTCTTTATCTATCAGAGGAAACAACAAACAACAAGGTGAATGATAGAATGCTTAAATTAATCTGAGCCACTGGTGATCGCTTGGGCCACATCCGAATCCATCACTGTCACTATAGGTAGAGGCCCACCTTATGAAAATCAGTAATGACCCTGCTTCTCATGGGAACAGTCCATTCTGAACTGCCAGGCAAGGCATTCTCCATAAGAGAACACGAGCAGCCTCAGACTAGTTTTGCCCAATTTGGGCCTCGTCAGTAGGCTGCAGCTTGAGTGCTATGGCACAGTGACCATGCAGTCCACAACTGGGCATACCCATTGTACTTAGGGCACCAACTGCAGCAAACAACGAGAGGATGGATGGAGTGTTCTAAATCATTTCAGCCACTGCTGACTGCTTGGAGCCACATTCCAGTCCATCAAGTCTCGCCAACCATGTAATTGTAGCTAATATTTGAGGAATAATCCGTGCATAGTTTGGAAGGCTTATGGGTATGCCAAGGCATCGGTCCCAGGCACACTGTGCCACTGGAACTAAGCTATACCTGACTGATGAGTACAAACAAGGACAAAACCAGTCTTGGGTTGCTTGTGTTCCAGTTCAGGGAGGTCAAAGCCTGGCAGATGGGGCTGAACTGATTCTAGTGAAGTAGAGTAAAGACTGTTTTGCATATTGCTGGGTCCAAACTGAAGTGGCACGTGTGCAAAATAAAGATGAATTGGGATGTAGCTCTGAGTAATTACTAAGCACTCAATCCATCATCTTGTATATTTGTTTGCTCTCCCAGGCCACTGAATGGACCCAATTGGATCTGAGAATGGGATTTTTAAGTGTGAAACCCTAAGGAAGTCTTCATATCTAAGGGAACTCTTTCTGTCCCACCCCTTGGTCCTAGATAGAAATTCAGATAGCAGAAGCGTTGTCCTATACATGAAAAAGGGGACTTTCAGTGGGCCCCTAAGACAATAAATAGCACCTCTCACTGGGCTATTTTTCTACAGTAGACGGTTGCCTAGTTTTATGTGGTCAGGCACCTCTTGGTCGTACAAAAGACCTAAACCCTTGAGTGGCTCACACGGGGGAATGCATTTACAGTGTCAACCTATCAGATGGGAGTCTCTTCGGACATTGATGTGATGGTCCTGACATGGATTCCAGGGTTTGGGTCACATTGGTTGTTGTTATCTCCTAAAGACTGCTCATAAACCACAGATATGATCCCCAAGTGGCTTTGGTCAGTCTGCTCTCTTCTGTGCCTTAGAGTTGGCTGAGTTTCACAATATCATAATTTCAATATTACCAACTGTTCCCCCACTTACCTTTCTGTCTCTGTCACCAGATTCAGTCAGAATCCATGCATGCTATCATCAGACATAAACCAACCAGGCACTGATTTGCCTCATAATCCATATCCAATAACACCCAGGCTCCATCTCCCAAACCTCAGCTAATCAGACGTTGAATCATGCCAGCATTAACAACCAATTCCTTTATATGTCCTGATCGTTTGGCAGAGCAAATTTTTCAGGGTCCACCTTCCCGCTTATCCTGCCACTCCAGGACGTCAGTTGATCTCTTTAGGATGAACGTAACATACTCCTTAGGTTCAATATTAATTGTAAAAAGAGGCAAACAGAATTACTACCATCCCTTGCTATTGCTCTAGGGCTTAACTAGGAAACCCTTGTCACTAAGTTTGGTGTCACATATTTTTTTGTAATCATAGGCAACAAACTTGACAACATGTGTACAAGCTATCCCTTTGACCTTTTACCTCTCAAGGAAAAAGGCCTCATTAGTCAAAACAATACATTCCATTACATTTAGTACACCTGTCTTCATTTTTATCATCCTCTCCCCACTCTCCTTGCGCGTCCTGTAGTGAAGAGAAAAAGAGACAACAGGTCAGTGGTAACTCCAAGCCCCCTGTCCCCCAGTGTAAAAGTACAGAGGGGACCCATTTGGGTCTTCAGGCCCCATCATCGCTGTTGTTGTCGGATCGGTCCAGTGCTGCATAGTCACGCAGAAGGTTTTGGATCATCTTCCGGCAGGTCAGGGTCGATGTCTCCTTCTTCCCTATCACCAGCTGGTTTCTGGAAAACAGAAGAACATCTTTAAAACAGCACAGGAGCCTCCAGTAGTCCTGGAGGTCTCTGAGTGTGTGCATCCCTGGGAACAAACCATACATTATAGAGTCTGGAATGATGCATGATGTTGGTATCCAGGCCGCAAGCTTGATGCTGAGGGCCTTCAGCAGGTCCAGGGTGTAGGTGCATTCCCAGAAGAGGTGGTATGACGCCTCGTCTGTGATGGATCCTTTCAGACAAGACTTATATTGATTGAGCCCTCTTGCATGCATGAAGGCTCTCACTGGTAGACCTCCTTGGATGGCCATCCAGGCGATCCCTTTGTGGAGGTTGGTCAGGCGCTTGGAGGCGTTGTACTCCCACACATGGTCTGCTGTGGCAGAGGGGAGGGTGCCGATTGGTTCACTGATGTCCTGCACATGGATCTGACGTTGGATGATCTTCAGAGTCCATTGGTTCCTGCTGCAGCCACCAGATCAAACTCCTTGACGAACCTTTCCACTTTTTTGTAAAACTATGGGGTATCCCAGTTCTAGAGGACAGCGTTCTCCCACTCTGCCCATTCGAGGTGCCTCCATGTTGGCAACAAGAAGAAGCTTTCCATCAGAAAGCCAACATGGCTCTCATCTTTGATCCTCAGGGTGTTCTGCACGCAGTGGCACATGAAGATTCCTTGCACAATAGTGGCGATGGCCAGCACTCCTTTGACTCTCTTGTTGTGGGTCTTGAACATCAAGTCCTCCTTCACTTTATCCATCTTGGAGTTCAAGATGAAGTAGAAGATCATTCTCATAATGGCCTTAGTCGTTCAAGGCTGCACTGGCCACACTTGAGCAAAGTACTGGAGCATTGGCAGGGGCTTGTTCCGCAGGACCAAAGACTTCCCTTTGATCGTCAGCTTCCAGAGGCTCCAGAGTCCCAGCTTCTGTTTCATCTGCACCAGTTTCCCTTCCCATGACTTCTCCGCTGGACCTTCACAGCTGAACCAGACTCCAAGGATCTTCAAGCAATCCTGCTAGTTGGAGAATGCCAGTTGGTCTTTGGTGGGGGTCCAATGGCCGAAGAGTAGGGTTTCTGACTTGGCGCTGTTGATCATAGCTCCTAACGCCTTTCAAAATGTGATACTAGTCTCTCCAGTTCTTTTATGGAGCGCCCGTCCGTGGAGAATACCAAGACATCGTCCATGTAGAGGAAGCACGTCACTTCACTCTTCCCGTTGCTTCCCGGCACTGTCACTTCTCTGATGATCCTGTTCTGCCTGATGATTTCAGCGAGGAGCTCTATAACACAAATGAACAGAAGAGGTGAAAGTTGACAGCCCTCCCTAACACCCAATAGGACAGGGAAGGAGTCAGATTTCCATCAGTTAACCGTGCTAGAGATATCTCTATACATTGTGGTCACCATGTTGCAAAAGAAGTCGTCCAGTCCCAGTGCTCTGAGTGTCCAGTCCATCTTTGGTGTCACACACATGTTGTCTGAACCAGTAAATTGCGTTATTGTTGTGTGAAAGTTCCAACCCTTGCAGTGTGAAATTTCCTTTTTCAACTACATGTATCACTTATGGGTTTATAGACATTTTTAGTTAGGCTATGGGGAAAAATTAATGAAGGGCGCTTGGCACACCATAAGTACTGGAAAATGTCATGAGCGCCCCTTTAGAACTCTTTACAATTTGTCAAGCAAAATTATGTGAGTCATGTGCAGTAAAATGCTGTATTTGGCCCATTATTTACCAAGTTTTTGAGAAGGAGCCCGGCAAAGTCTATTAGAGGAAGTTTCCTTTTCTTATCCCTCTCTCTCTTTCCTCTTTCACATCTAAAGCATCCAGTGTGCCTGCTGTAATCACCTGATGGAGCTCAAGAGAGTGGCACAGGCACCATCAGTAGCCTCTGCTCTCTCTTAAGACTTCAGTCCACTGGGAAAATGTCCAGTGGAATGAAAAAGTGTCCGGCCCTGATTGCACCCCTCTCTCACTTTTCAAAGGATTTGCTCCTGAACGTGTCTTCTACTTAAAATTTTTATGTAATGGATTAATACATGCTTAATCCATTATACAAAAAGTTTAAAATTAAAAAAAAAAGTTTAACTCGATTTAGAATAAAATCAATGCCCATGCTATGCTATAACTTCAAAGAAGAATCGAGCTGATATTACCATTTAAGCAGAAAGGGCAATTATATACCGTGAAAACCAGGAGGTGCTAATTGAATAATGTCTCTTCTCCCTAATCACATAAAACGATGGGATCACTGCATACAGTGATAGACCTTGCGTTGATTTTCCCTGGCTTTAGGGACACATTCTCCTGCAGGAGGCTGCCTTAGCATAGACCTACCTAACTCATCTTGGAGGGCAGCAGCACTCTTCCCTGGTCTGGCTCCAACTCACTCGTCCACTGTCAGCACTTCTCAGCAAGGGTGCAACAGCCCTGCCAAGTGTCACGCATCTCGCGCTAGAACGCATTTCTGGTCATTTTTCTGCATTACCGCAATGCCTGAGATTGTCACCAAGTCCTGAAGTGCAGTAAAAGCTTCTGTTCCAGTTTCTCACTTTGCTAGGTATGCACTGAGTAGTGGGTATCAAAGGCCAAAACATGGCACTGGTGTTAAGCGGGAGGTATAGGATTCTCAATATATTGCGTTATCTATGCTTCCCTCTTCTTCATCGCTTGATTTTGCTTGCAAGAAATTGTCACTCATAGTCGTTGAAATGTCACTCATAATTACATTGAATTTTTGAAAATGTCACAAGTAGCAATCTGAAACCTTGGCAGCTATGGTGCAATATAAAGTGTTGCCGCCTCTCTGTAGCTAGCACACAACAGTGAGTGCCTGCACTTCTATACTTCAATGCAGTGCTTCAAATGGGCAGGTACTTTCTGGTACTGAGTTGCTGCACTTCTTTAATTTGGAAGGGATAGCACCTGCACTTCTTAGCAATGCTGCAAAACAATTAATGGGAGAATACCGGCACTTCTCAGCAGAAAACAGATACTTTTGTTGATGAGTACCTGCACTTCTATGTTTCCATTTAAAGCACTGCTTCCATGTAAAGCACCGGTAATATCGGTCCCAAGCGCCTCTCAGAAGTAGGTCTAAATGAACTCAGCCCTGCCCTGAGACGCAGCTATTTATTGGATAGGAAGGCTGAGAAACAGGCACAATAGCTTGACTTTCAGGAAATTCCATATAGCCAGATACTCAAATCTACTGGAAAACCCACTGCATCTTCTCCATTGAGGAGGCAGTTCTCCCTCTAAGTGAAGAAAAATGTGAGTGCGTAGCACATTTAAGGCAAATCTAGTACTAGCGTTGACACATCGAAATTGTGCATCCAAGCGCTTTTCGTTAAAGTGAACACTGAGCTTATGCATCAATGCCACTAGATGTCACTCTGGCATCAGGATGAGCTTCTTTGCAGCTCATCCACAGAGGTTTCACTTTTTTCTCTCCAACATTGAACTGCGTCATAGTTAAGGCTCACAGTTGTTCCGGTTTTATTGATTTTTGCAGATAAATACTGACAGAAAACAATGTGTTTCCTGTCTGTATTTAATTTTAAAAGTGGAAAAATACTGAAAGTTGTTCTTCTTCTGATGGACTCGCCATGCTCTCTTTCACGACCAACAATTGCACAGATAGCACGAGGAGTTAAAACAGGATGTGAATTTCTTGAACATAAGCAAATGTTAAGTGATAATATTTACTTGTGGGTATAATGTTTTGTTATATTTTGTTGCTTAATTTGCAAAAACGTAACAGGCATCAAAGTAAGAGTGTAAGTCAATAGTTAAATAAATGTGGAAATGCACCATCTTACAACTCAATTTATTCTCAAAAAACAAAATTAATATGAATAAATACAAGTAAGATGGCCAAGAATTAAATATGGATAAATACAGATGGCAATGTTAAAAAAATACCATAAAACCAGGAGCCCTAGTCATAATATATCTACATTTAAATTTAATTCTGCAGTGGACTAAGGGCAATTAGGGTTCCATGCTTTTCTAATTCCGCCAAGCACCTGTCTGAAAAATGGCGACCAGAAACGGCAACCTCAACCTCAAGAACTTACTGGGAACATTCTTGAAAGGCTCTAGAGGACCTCCCATAACACCCCAAATAAGAAAAGGAGGACCTCTTGGTCTCATGGTGATCCAGGGCATTGGTGTAAATTTTGCCTAATTGTGGCTTGCCTCCAAATATAAAGCTTTAATTGCCTGCATGTTGCTAAAGGTGTAGGGTAGAGATTGCAGGCTTCAGATGACATATACATTGGAAAGAAGCACATTTAGACATAGAAGTGATGGATTTTTGAGACTACCTGGAAATGTCATGAATGACCATGTGTTATTTGTTGACTTAAACAGGAGACATTGCCAGGAGACCCTGAAACCAACACATTGTATGGTAACTCCAGGTTGCAACACCCGAACACTTGAGGGAGCAGTGGTAAGTTTGGTTCTAACGGGCCTTCAAAGTCATGAATCACAGTTAAGGTGCATGGTAAATTGGCCATGCTTGATGCATGTGTGTTTTAAGAAGGTGGTAACAGGGTTTAGTGGTGAATTATTTTGTAAGGTGTGTGGTGATTTCCTTTTAAGTGTACTTCTCAGGTTGCTCTCCAGTCATAGCGGTTGTATAAAGTGATATTTCTCACAGTAGGTAGAACAGGGGCTGTTGCCAAGAAGGAGAACCCACAACATAGGCCCAATGAAGTGTGAGTCTTCTGCACCTGGCAATCATCAGGCTTCTGAGGCAGTAATCAGGGACAGACAAAATAGCAAACCTGGCCTAGTAACTGCTCCGCCTTAAACAACAGAAAGTGCAGTCCCAACCTTCACCCCTACCATTTACCAAACAGCAGGGCTCTGGGAAAACTAATAAGTCAGCCTTTAGTGTCATGGAATGTCCAAAGGTAGCTACGGCTCAATCCTCCTCACAACAGTGTCTAATCTGCCACCCTCTGCCCACAGGAGCACAGGCAATAACCTTCCACTGTCTGGGGAAAATACCTTCACCCTCCATCTAGTACCGTTCTAAACTTTATGCATCCAAAATGGATCCCATTGGCTACAGTATTCAGATCTCACACACAGAGTCCTACAAGCAGACATGTGTCTCAGACTCAGAGTACATTCACATGCTCGACATATACAATGTCAGTGCAAAGGGGTTGTTTCTCTCATAATAGCTGCACTTTACAGAAAAGGGGTCAATATGCCCTGCCCTCCTTGACACAGATAAAGATACATAGTCACACTAGCCAATATTAAATATGATACTCTGCTACCACCACATTATGTGATGAACCCAGGAGACGGACAGTAATCCACTGGTTGCTCTTAGGACACCCTTATTGTAACCCTGTTGTGATCCAAATAAGAAGCCCCACAATGTTGAAACACACTGGAGACGATAGGTTCTCTGTAGGCTCTTTATAAGATAAAAAGGTAAGAGCTTTAGTAGTAAATGGATAAGTAGAAGGTAATTTAAAGCCCCATAAGGAATAAGGATACACACATCGTGCTTACTTAACGAAGTATCATAGCCCATCACCAAATGGAAAAGAAACAATTCAGATGACACCATTCCAACACAAGCCTGGATGCAGGAGGCTGACTAATCATTCACATCCAGAGTCAGAATGACACAGATACCAAACATGACCTCTCATACATTGAGCACAGTAGTGCACACTAGGGTTTTTGTTATATCTCTGCACTAGCTCTACACGAGTCACTTGAGGTATTAAGTCTGAGCAGAGATGTTCTTGTACCTGGTAGGGTTTCCTACTGACCAACTTACATCTTATATACTTCTTCCTCTTGGAGTGTACATAGAATTACAAAATAAATAATTATCCTACATGATCTGGTGAGGTCTGCATCTTGACTACAAAGGTACTTGAATTATAACAGACCACCAGGTTACAGAACAGGTCCTGGAATTCATGCTGTCAGTGACACGCCCCTAGGCTTCTCAGCACACATCAGATTAACGTGATACCAAGACCAGAGTAAAATCTGGAGTGTCTTGCATGTTTTAGGATGGAACCTTTATGGCTCCCAACGGACGCCAAATCAGTGTGACATAATCGCTAGAATAGAATGTAGTGAAAGCTTGGTTCAGAATGTGACAGCTCACAGGTTCATGCAGAGGAATATAAATGTGTTATTTATGGCATGTATGGCATAGTCGTTGGCATGTACCCAGGCTGAGGAGGACATTAAAATGTCAATGAGATATTGAATAAGTAATCCGAAGAAGAAAGTGCTCTCCTGGAGAGATTGCCATGGTCCAAGCAAACTAGCTGTGCATGCCACATGTGCCTTTGTCGAAGTGCTGAGCCAACAGTTGGCATATGTGGAGTCAAAGCATAACTCCAGCTAGTGTAAAGCAGTTGAATGGAAAGAAAACTTCACTAAGAAGTCTATGTATCGGAGATCAAGAAGCTACAACCAAGACCCTACTAAAAGGTACCACACTGCCATGCAAAATAAAGTTACACATTGTATGGAGCATTAATACTGAAGGTGGATACAACCAGACTTACAAAGTGCAGTCATGGACAATCATAACTTATCACATACAATTGTGAATAATAGCGCTGGCTGACAGAACAAGTAAAAAGGAAACATATTGTTATTGCACTTACCAGAGTCTTGATAAGAAGAGAGTTACAACCTCAGCACCAGGCGGGGAGTCCCAAGAAGAAGTACTCGGGTTGTGCTTACTAAAATGTCCAATACCTGAAGCGGTACACCATCAAAGCTGCCAGGTTGCGCCTCAGAATAACTCCAGAGGCCTCCATGAATGTTAGGACTCCTTTAGAGACCAAGAAGAAGGTCAAAACTTCAAACACTGTCCTGGATGACCCGGAGGCCAAAACATCGTCGGGCCTCAGTGATGATTCCCAATTCCCAGGGACAGACGACAGCACTTGACAGTGCTCCACCCTCAGTGCTAGCCATTACCATGAACAGTTACAGTGCTTCTGCCTTCCTAGAACCACAACCACCTTTCTCTACAGCAAAAAAACAAAATATTGTCAATAGATAGAGTTCTTCAATAGAGACATTTAAAGATTTTATTGATGCATTTGAAGAGACTGATAACAAGATTATCAAATATCTCAAAAATCTTGCTGGTGCTAGTGTAACTGAAGTCATAAAAAAAATGACGAGAACTGACGAAGAAGTCATGTACCGTCAGATTAAAAATGAGTTGAATTTCAAGTTCAAGCCGGTTCCAAATGTTGATTATGAATAATATGTTTTCACTCAAGAATGTGAAAGAGTTGGTGAAACAATCGATTAATTTGTGGAAAGACTCAATGTACTCATCATACACTGTAGGTTCAGTGATTTTAATGAAGAAGAAGTCATGCGTCTTAGAGTTATTAATGGATTCTTGTCAGATTCATTCAGATGATGAATGCTGAGAGAAACTCTTTGTTTGGAGCAAGCGTTGATGGCTACTAGAGCTGAGGAACTGCTGAGAGACAAGCTGCTGACATGGAGGCCAGAGGTGCCCAGAGTGAGGCAGTCATGAATGCGAAAAGTAATCCGAAGCAAAAGACTGAAGGACACAAAGTGATGTCAAAACATAAAAAGAAGTTGTGTTTTAGATGTGGATTTTCTTTACACACAAAGGAAAGTGTCCAGCCATTGGACCTATATGTAAAGGCTGTGGGAAAAAGAACCATTTTGTGATGGTGTGAGACACGAATGAAAAAGTAGGTGCATTACGGCGGGAAGTCAAAATGGCTGCCAGAGCGTTCCAGAAGGAATGTTCGACGCACACCCACAAAGCCAAGCTGCGTCATCAGTTGGGTCAAATGGATACTAAACAAAGTTGATCATCATCTAAATCATCATCAAAAAGTTCTTCCACTTTAATAATAAGTGAAAGTGAAGCAAATGATTTTGCCATGTCGGTGTTTACCTAAGAAAAATGTGCACATGTCAGACTGGTCACAAGTGAAGAAAAGATGTCAGTCAAAGAAAAGTCAACATACCAAAGCAATTAAATCATACAACCACTGTACAAACATTACATTGTAAATATATGGGTGTTCGATACCTTTTATTACCAACAGTGGCGCATCAATAAATATACTGCCTGAAGAGTAATACAATGAACTGTCTCCATTACCGTGGCTTATGCCATCGAAGACCAAAGTGTATTGTGTAGGTACAAGCACTGACCCATGTGCTTCAAGGTACAGGGTCAAGTGCCTATTTGCTCAGTTTCAACACAGCTGCTGATGATGGACTGATTTCTGTGAGCCACAAGAATGCTCATCACAAAAAAGTAAGTCAATTCCCTTTGTTGTTTCATGGTTTAGGAAAGCTAAAGACTATGAAAGTAAAATTGCACATTAATGATGATGTCCATCCTGTTGCTCAGAGACATAGACAAGTTTCTTTTTATTTACAAGAACCTGTTGAAAAAGAACATGAATCATTACTTAAGTATGACATTATTGAGCCTTCCACTGGTCCAACACCATGGGATTCTCCCATTGTAGTAGTGCCTAAAAAGGACAGTAAAGGAGCTGTGTACACATGCGTTGACATGCATCAGTCAAACATAGTAATTGAACAAGAATGACATTCAGGGTCACACATTGCTCACGTGATAATGAAATTGAATGGTGCCAAGGTATGATTTGATTTGAGTAAAGGTTATTATCAGTTGGAACTTGAAGAAAGCTGAAGGTACATTACAACCTTTTCTACACATGTTGGTTTGTTTAGACTCAGTTTTGTTGTGTCATCCGCTGCAGAACTTTTCCAATGACATCATTCGACGTATCACGCAGCCTGTTGTAAATGCATTCAACCATAGTGTTCAAGATATTATTTTCAGAGTTACACAGAATGAGCACGATGAAGCTCTCACACAAGTATGTCAATTACTCAATGATGGTGTGGAACCAAAATGGCGGATGGAAGAAGAGCATTCTCTGAAAGCTCCTGAGGCCCTGGATCATGATCAGTGTTAATCCCCTACATACCCTGACCACCCACCCTTCACAACCACCAGAGCCACCTGAACAATTTCGGGAGAACTGTTTGTCAAAGGGAGCGGCAGCACCTTGACCGGAGACCTACGTTTACTGATTTTGCCAATCAATGAGTGTCTTCCACAGCCCCGCTGCACTGGCGGGCCAAGGTAGGTTGTATAAGCACCCTGCTGCCACTGATCCCAACTGACCAGGGGTCTCGTAGACTCCTGATGCCCTGCAGTTTCCAGCTTCTGGGGTCCACCTGTAGGACTGCCTCAGCTGAGCTGCGGCTGAACTTTTCAAGCTGTCTGATATCTGACGTGGTCAGCTGAGTCATCCCTGGACTGAGATCCAAGTTGGGGCTAGGGCAGGCAAGGCGACAGAGAAGTAGAGGGGGCGGCATGGGGGAGCCACATCGGAGTTGTGGTCCCATGCAACATGCACAGGCCTTTTCTGGACCTGTGTTGAAGCAGCACTCCCCTGCGAGATCCGACGGGGTGGGCAGTCTAGTTGTCCACCCCCCATGAGGTGAGACACATGGAGATGCAGGTTCCTGAGCCTTGGACCGAGTTCCAGATGCCAGATATCAGCGATGGACTATGCCAAGACGTCCAGAGAGGAGAAACGTGGCTTGTGCGGTGGAGAGTAACTGGTGAGCCGGTGGAAACTTGCCTGGCTGGCAAGCTACATTTTTTTGTTTTTGCGTCCTGATTCGGATCACCGTGTTGCCAGGTGAACAACTACACTCCCTTGACTCAGAACTGACCACACAGACTCTTCTTGGCAGTTCTAAAGACAGCATTTACTAGATATCACCACAGGGAGAAAAACACAGCCGACTGCACCTCAGCCCTGCACGACCTGCCTCTACAGTTTTTCTTGAAATCCTGTTCACATACAGGTTCTCATATACAAATCAGTACAATACTTTATTACACATGATTAACAATTGATAACTTGCAAGTTTACAGATTAATATGGAAAACACTCAAAACCACGTGAACCCATAACCCCGAATTTCTAGGTTAAAACATTACTGGCTCTTCATTATATATTTAACGAAGGATTACAGCCGAGCATTCTTTGACCTTCTCTTGTTATTTATTTGAAGAGTATGCTGAGAGCATTGTGGTTCTGAGACTTGCAAGTGTTTGGAATTTGGCTTCTTCCCTACACCCATTGTAAATCACACACCTGTTTTCTTTTGGGCTAATTCAATTATGTGCTCAGAATCAAATCAGTCCACGATCTGTTTACAGGCATGAAGAGTGTGTCAAGGACTTGTGTGCTAATGTTGTAAATAGCTACATGTTGGTCAGATATGAGTTGTTTTTTAGCAGATGACCCTTTTGTGTTTCTTGCTCCGCTACATCCTTGAGTGAACCTTTCACCTTGCTCGTGTCAGTGTGGGGGTTTGGCCTAAATTGCTTTTTGACTGTAAACAGCAGTGTAGCCTCTATTGATGCTTGATGTTTTCACATTTCATATTTGCAGTAATGCATTTGTTTTTCACATTTCCTACAACATTCCCCCCTATAGTTGATATTTCAACTACCTTATCTAAATCTTGTGCTGCCTTTGATACTAGGGGATACATATCTTGTGCTGGTGTACCAAATGAAAACATCCCATCCTTAGTGTCTAGTTTCCTAACTCAAGCAAGTACTGCCTGTAATACAAAGTATATTAGTAGCAAGATCACAGCCATTGGTAAAAGAGCCCCAACAGTCCTGACATCCAGGATGGAAGTGCTGAAACCCAACCACTAAACCAACTATCTTGGGCACCTTCTTCATCTATCATTTTAGTCCGTATATTATGCAGTGTCTGTATTGCTTCTGACAAAGTTCCATTCTCTACGTCGTTTGCTGGAATAAACGTGCAGCACGCGCAACATATCTTCTTACAAACAACCACTTGCATGGTCGCCATAAGGTCTAGTACATAATGGTGTTGCAGCACCATTATTCTTAGGGCACGTAGTTCTTCCTTTATGGCGTTAAAGCCCTCGTTTGTGGTGTTAATGACCTTGAGGAGTTTCCACCTTGTGATCTGGAGCCAAGCGGTTGCCTTAACTTGGACAAATCGCAAGAGGTTCCCAAAGAAAAGATCAGCATGATTGAACAAGCGGTGTTCTTGAGGGATTTAATTCCAGGTGCTTGTACCAGAGTATTCTGCAGTTCTCTTCTTCCGGCTCTGATGCTCTGATGACAGCTCATGAGGTGCATTTGCAAAGCGGATATGTTTATTCTGAGTATCACCAAAACTGGAGTGTGCAACATTACCATGGAACAAAGCCCTTCCCAGTTAAGTGGTAAGTGAGCATACAGTAGTTCTCCACACTGCTGGAACCAGTATTCCGACTTATGTCTGCAAGCCTGTTTCACCTGAAACATAAGAAGAAAGAGGTTAGTTTCATAACAGCCTAAGGATTTACAATGCTGTCTTCCCAGATGTAGCATGGAAAGTTTTCATCCCAGATGGGGTGACATCCTGGCTAACATCAGTGCCATCCCACAAAGACATGGCCCTACAGGAAAACTCAATGTCAGAATGCCACTGATTATGCAACGGCTGATCCTCTGAATCTGAGCCCTGGCCTGCAGACACAATCTGGGGGCACTGGGTTTGCAAGATAGCTGTTACACTTGTATGGTGGGCATGTTACCCCTAGGAAACCTAAGTCTAAGACCATCTGGGAACAATCTACAGTGGGGGGCGTCCTGCTTTTCTCATACGTGTTATTTCCTCTCTTATCTCTTGTCTGTCTGTAAGGATGTATAGTACTTCTGGCAATGTGTCCTATCTTGTGGCATTAACTAGAAAACACACTACTCTGATGTGTGTCAACTGCATTTGGGCTTTTATTCTACAAAAGTACAGGCGTAACATGTAGCCAGCTATGTCTGATGGCACTTCCTTCATGGAATGTAGTCTCTCTGAACCAGTAGCATGGGGAATCAAGGAGCCCAACACGAAGCATAACTCATTTGTGGCTTCTGCACCTATTTTTGACGTGTTGCTACCACATGTTTTCTGACAACTTACCATGAGCGTTAGGGGTCACACTGTTACTAGAGAGCTCTTTACAGAAACAAAAGATATTAGAACTTGGATGTACTTTGCTAGCAAAGAGGAAAAAGGATAGACTTAAGAGATAGAAGAGAAATACAGAAACAAAGATTCATATCTTTTAATTTCTGAACAAAGTTCCCTATACACACCTGATCTCCTGCTTTTGCTTATGGGAGGTCGACCTCGGCGTTGGTGTGCTTCTCTTTTCCTATGGTTACTTGTTTGGATATGAACTTTGCACATTTTATCAATTCACACAACTACATATGTATTTCCTCAATCAATGCTTGGAATTAACTTTCTCCCTGAATTTTATTTCTATTGGCAGGGACTTAGACATTAATTGATCTTCCTGTCACAATTTGGTGAGGAGTCAGGTGGTGGTCTGAGCTCGGGGTATTCCTTAGAAAGAATAGTGCCGTTGGCATGTTTTATTCAAGGTGGCACACAACTTGCTGATTTTAGGGGGTCATTCCGACCCCGGCGGTAAAAGGCGCTTACTGCCGGTCAGAAGACCGCCATTACACCGCTGCGGCCACGGTAAACCGCCATGGTCATTCTGACCCGCCACCTCAAAACCTCCAAAAACCCGACATCCACAAAAGTCTGCCACAGCAAAGGTCAGCGAAAAAATGGCGATGACCAAACCTCCACCACCACGCCAACAGAAATACGCCCATGCCATTACGACCCACGAATCCACGCAGCGGTCTTTCAACCGCGGTATTCCATTGGCGGTACACACCGCCGCGGTCGAAATAAACACACACGTACAAAACACAACCACATTGGACAATTTTAAATACACACACCTGATACACATACACACACCACTCCCACACACCCAACACAATATAAAACACACACCCACATCACCCACAAACCCCTACGACCACAATTGCGAATCAAGGACAGAGAGAGACAGCACTGCTTAGAGTAGACCATCACACAGAGGCACAATACACCATCACCCACACATTTACCACGCACAAAACAACATACACCACCACACACATCACACTCTACAACACATACAACTTCCTTCACCTCATCCACACCACCCCATGGCACCCCAAAGACACCCCAGGTTCTCTGACGCAGAACTCAGGGTCATGGTGGAGGAAATAGTCCGTGTAGAGCCCCAGCTCTTCGGGGCACAGGTGCAGCACACCACAATTGCTAGGAAGATGGAGCTATGGCAAAGGATAGTCGACAGGGTCAACGCGGTGGGACAGCATCCACGCAATCGGGACGACATCAGGAAGCGCTGGAACGACCTACGGGGTAAGGTGCGTTCCATGGTTTCAAGGCACAACATTGCGGTGCAGAAGACTGGCAGCGGACCCCCACCTACTCCCCCAGATTTTACAGCATGGGAGGAGGAAGTCTTGCACATCCTGCATCCTGAGGGCCTCGCAGGAGTACGCGGAGGAATGGACTCTGGTAAGTCAAATCTTAACTACTTCTTCCCACCCCCACCCCACCTGCATGCCAGCACATACCCCCACCCTCACCCCCACCCCCATCACACCAACTCCTTGCAAATGTCCCACCATCACAACCCACCCATCCCAACACCAAGCCCTGCATGCCACCACTAAGCATGGACACCCATCACCAAAGCATGCCCACCGCACACACACATCACCCCCACAAGCCACCCTCACAAAAGCCCCCACAACGGAATGCCTGCACTTGGGTACACGGACACCCACCCATCACACGAAATGCCACACACAGAAGCTATAACCATACCCTTATACCCCTGCAGGACCCGAACGCCACCACACCGCCACGGAGGGTACAGAGATGTCCATCCCACCCCCAGAAGAGGCCCCCAGCGATGACAGCAGCTCTGTCTCCCTGGACCCAGATGACCAGCACGGCCCATCGGGGACCTCTGGACAGTCGGTTCCCCACAGACAGCCACAGGCTACAGCAGACCTAACCCCCTCTGGGAACACCAGCACAGCTCCCACCCAGCGGGCCCATGCCTCTGTCTCCAGGACACGTCAATCAGCGGTGTGTCCGCCACTACAGGGAACCCAGGTTGACCCACCACCCCAACAACAACAGGGACCTGGGGGCAGTGGTAGTGGGCACACCGTCCAGGGGACAGAGGCCCAGGGAAACAGGGGAACTGGGAGGGCTGCTGTGCGACAGGGGGGGGACAGGCCCAGGGAACCCACTCTCCAAGAGGCCCTCACCACCATCATGGGAGCATACCACCACTCCCAGGAGACGATGGCGATGGTACTGGCCAGGTTCCAGGAGATCAAGGCACAGCAGGAGGAACAGTACATGGGGTTCAGAGAGGAACTCAGGAACATCGGGTCCGCAATGGGGACCATAGTCCTGGCCCTGAACCAGATAGTCACCACATTGCGGGACCATGTGGCACCCCAAAGGGCCCCAGTCACTAGCCTGGACCACGAACAGCCTACCACCTCCGCCGGCGCTAGTGGACAGGAGGCCCCCACACAACGACAGGCCACCAGAACCCCACCTCCTGCTGAAGAACAACCACCCCGCAAGCGGAACCTGAGATCACACAAGAAGACAGAGTAGGATTGCAAGACCCCCGCCAGCATCAGATACCCCCTGATGTCATCCCACTGTCCCACATTGTCACCCTGTCCAACCTTAAACTGCCCCTGCTCCATCCTTCCACAGGCATATGGACAATGCACCTGTGAGACTGAGACCTGGACTCTGCCATGGACGTTACTCCACTCCCACCCATTACCGTTTTACTATCATGTACCTATATGTAGCACTTAAAATAAATCACTTATTGCACTTACAATAACAGGAGTCTGCTTGTATTTTAAAAAAATGTATTACACATAACGGTGCAATTATGTTCTGTTACATTGTGATGACAACATACCAATGACAATAAGCAGTAGTCCATGGGCAAACAAAGCTGAAGTCACGCAGTTGGTCATACAGCTCTGAAAAGGGAAGTGAAAGTCACAAATCAGTTAACAGGAACTGGGGGGTAAACACAGAAAGTAGAGACGCAGGAGGCCTGAAGTAAATGTGAAATGGCGTGGTTGATTCTTACCTGTGTGGTACTGAAAATATTGTTGTATGACTGTATCCCTGTTGTCTGTGTCGTCCCCGTCGTCTTCCTCCTCTTCACTCTCCACAGGCTCCACAGCTGCTACAACACCACCATCTGAAGCATCCTCCTGCAGAAAAGGCACCTGACGTCGCAAAGCAAGATTGTGAAGCATACAGAAGGCCACGATGATATGGCACACCTTCTTTGGTGAGTACATTAGGGATCCACCTGTCATATGCAGGCACCTAAACCTGGCCTTCAGGAGGCCGAAGGTCCTTTCTATGATCCTCCTAGTTCGCCCATGGGCCTCATTGTACCGTTCCTCTGCCCTGGTCCGGGGATTCCTCACTGGGGTCAGTAGCCAGGACAGGTTGGGGTAACCAGAGTCCCCCAATAGCCACACAGGATGTCTCTGTAGCTGTTCCATCACATAAGGGATAATGCTATTTCGCATAACATACGCGTCATGCACTGACTCAGGGAACTTGGCATTGACATGGGAGATGTACTGGTCAGCCAAACAGACCACCTGGACATTCATCGAATGATAACTTTTTCTGTTCCTGTACACCTGCTCACTGTCTTTGGGGGGAACCAAAGCCACATGGGTCCCATCAATGGCACCAATGATGTTTGGGATATGTCCAAGGGCATATAAATCTCCCTTCACTGTAGCCAATTCATCCTCCTCAGGGAAAACAATGTAGCTCTGCATGTATTTCATCAGGGCAGACAACACTCTGGACAAAACCTTAGAAAACATAGGCTGAGACATCCCAGATGACATGGCCACTGTTGTCTGAAAAGACCCACTTGCTAAAAAATGGAGTACTGACAGAACCTGCACCAGAGGGGGAATCCCTGTGGGTTGGCGGATGGGGGACATCAGGTCTGGCTCCAGCTGGGCACACAGTTCATGTATAGTGGCTCTGTCAAGTCTGTAACGAAGTATAATATGTCGTTCTTCCATTGTCGACAGGTCCACCAGCGGCCGGTACACGGGAGGATTCATCCTTCTCCTCGCAAGTCCCAGCGGACGGTGCCTAGGAAGGACAACATGGAGTACAGAGTCAAGCAACCCACAGGTACGTAACCACAGCTTGCACAGTAAATGAATCGCAATGCAGTGAAAGGCGTGTATGAGTGGCAATGCACGGCCTAGGCCTGTGTGACGCAGTAGAAATTAAGCCATGTGGGCCTTTGAAATGGCGGCTGCCTGACCTGTGAAGTGTGACAATGGGATGTGAGGTCAATGCGCTGGCGTGGCACACCGTGGCGGTAGGCGGTCGCAGACCGCGGTGCGAAGCCGCATTGGTTAACATTGAACCCTATGGGTTTCAATAGCCATTGACGATGTGCGCCGGCGGTCGCTGTACGCACAGCCGCGGTACGCACCGCCGCGGGCGTGACCGCCATTTTCTATCTGATTAATCACTCGAGACCTGATCATCCACAGGAGAGGACCTATACTGCAAGTGCTGCTGTGACCTCGGTCTGGAAGATACAATGGCTGCTGCGACTGGGGAAAGGGCCCCTGCCTTCACTTCAGAAGAGTTGGAGAAACTTGTTGATGGGGTCCTCCCCCAGTATGCGCTACTCTAAGGTCCTCCAGACCAACAGGTAAGTACACTGGGTGCACGTTGAATGGGCTATGCCTGTGTTGAGTGGGGTGGATGCAAGATGGTGGGGAGGGGAGCGAATGAGGAGTGCAACGCACGACAGATGAGAGCATGTGCCACATGGCAAGGTTGGGGAGGGGGGGCCACTCACATCTGCCATGCAGAAAAGTGATGATATTTCCTCTCCCACCCTGTACATGTCACATAGGTCAGCGCCCATCAGAAGGTCGACATTTGGCGTGCCATCGCCAAGGACGTCCGGGCCCTGGGGGTCCACAACAGATGGGGCACCCACTGCCGCAAGAGGTGGGAGGACATCCGCCGCGGGACCAGGAAGACCGCCGAGTCACTGCTGGGGATAACCTCCCAACGTAGGAGGGGTGCCAGTCGTACCTTGACCCCCCTGATGTCCCGGATCCTGGCGGTGGCCTACCCCGATTTGGATGGGCGCGTGAGGACATCACAGCAGACACAAGGGGGTGAGTATCAGCACATTCTGCTATCTTTGCGCGCAGAGGAGGTGTCTGGGTTGGGGAGGAGGGCTGTGGGTAACTCTAGGCCAGGGCGCTTTCTGTAGGCTAGTCCCCTCCGTTAGGCATGGCCCTGTGCCCCCGCCCCCCACCTCTGTAGGGAGCCAAGTACAGCTATCCATGGTCCTGCATCACCCATGTGTGCATATGTTGTCCATAGACCTGTAGGCCTAGTCACAAGTACTGAGTAGTGTACCCCGATTGCGCGGCGTAGTGCAGGGGGCTTCTGTGTCTGTCCTCTCCCACAACGGTGTTGCCAATGCATGCACTCAACCTCTCTTTATTTCTCCCCCCACCCATTTTCTTTTTCTACCTGTTCATGTGTGCATTAGCATCATCAGGCGGAGGAGAATTGGCATCGGAGCACGAGGGAGCTGCAACTCACATGGCCCCGGAGGGCCATGCAACAGACTCAGAGTACACCAGTGAGACGGAGGGCGAGGGGAGCTCCACAACGGGGACCCGTGGAGACGTCAGCGACACCGACACGTCCTCGGAAGGGAGCTCCCTTGCGGTGGCGGCAACATCCGTGCCCACCGCCACAACAGGTACAGCCACCACCCAGCGCACCAGTCCCGCCCTCCCAGCAGCCCCTCAGCCTACGCTCCGTGCCCGCTCGCCCAGGAAGGCGGGCATCTCCTTCGCCCCAGGCACCTCAGGCCCTGCCCCAGTTACCCCTGCTGCCCTCAGTGAGGAGGTCATTGACCTCCTGAGAACCATCATTGTTGGGCAGTCTACCCTTTTGAATGCCATCCAGGGTGTAGAAAGGGAGGTGCATCAGAGTAATGCATACCTGGAGGGCATTCATTTGGGTAAGGCTGCCCATCAGCGATCGTTCAACGCTCTGGCCTCAGCACTGACGGCAGCCATTGTCCCTGTTTCCAGCCTCCCTCTACTAACTGCCTCCACCCAGTCCCAATCTCCTGTTCCTCTGCCTATCCCATCCACACCATCAGACCAGCCTGCACACACCTCAACACCCAAGGGCAGCTCATCCAGACATAAGCACCACAGATCCCACAAGCATTCACCCAAACAACATCCAGATACAGACATGCCAACAGTCACTACCACCTCTGTGTCCCCCACCTCCTCGTCTCCCTCCTCCCTCCCTGTTACGTCTCAACTCACACCTGCATGCACACCACCATCAGCCAGTACTTCCATCACCAGTACACCCTCCAGTACAGTCCGCACACGTGCAGTCACCACCCCCACTGCCATTTACACGTTCCCTGTGTCATCTCCCACTGTGTCTGTCACCCCCTCTTCCAAACCACACAAACGCAGGCAGCCACCCACCCAACAGCCATCCACCTCACGACAGCCTCCGTCACAGGCACCTGCACCCAAAGACAGCACACTTGACTCTCCTACAACCACATCCTCTTCCTCCACTCCTATACCCACTACACCTACCCGTCCCTGTCTTTCTAAAAATGCTTTTCCTTTCCTACCTTGACCTCTTTCCAACCACTAACCCACCCCCTCCATCTGGTAGGAGTCCTAAGAGCACCTCAGCCACCACCAGCCCTGCATCAAGTATGACCATTGTGCACGGGTATTGGAGTCCACCTTTTACTGGGTCAGGAACATCGGCCAGCAGCAAGGGGACAGCCAGCCCACCCCCTGGGAAGAGAACCAGAAAAAATAAGGGCCGGCGCGAGAAGGCTGAGACGGCTGCCACCAAGGAGCGTAGCCTTGGCCCGTCACCTGCCACAACAGCTAAGGGAGGCAAGGGCCAGACTGCTCCATCGAAGGAGGGCAAGGGCAGCAGGGCGGAGAAGTCAGCCAGCAGGCGAGCGGACCAGGAGGGCCCCACCAGCCCCATACCGGGTGTGACAGATGACAGCCACGGGCCCAAGAGTCCATCACAGGAGGGGCCATCACCCGCAAGGTCGGAGGGCGAATAAGCGGAGAGTCTTGGTAAGGTCTGGCTCCCTAGATAGACAGGACAGGCACAGCTGAACAGGGCCCCGCCATGAAGAGACACCGCTGAACAGGGCCCCGCCGTGAAGAGACACCGCTGAACAGGGCCCGCCGTGACAAGACACCGCTGAACAGGGCCCGCCGTGAAGAGACACCGCTGAACAGGGCCCCGCCGTGAAGAGACGCCGCTGAACAGGGCCCGCTGTGACAAGACACCGCTGAACAGGGCCCCGCCGTGAAGAGACACCGCTGAACAGGGCCCCGCCGTCTCAAGCACCGCTCCGCTGGGCCCTTCAACTCAAGCACCGCTCCGCTGGGCCCTTCCTGTCAAGCACCGCTCCGCTGGGCACCGCCGTCTCAAGCACCGCTCCGCTGGGCCCTTCAACTCAAGCACCGCTCCGCTGGGCCCTTCCTGTCAAGCACCGCTCCGCTGGGCACCGCCGTCTCAAGCACCGCTGGCCCATTGACAGTGCCGGTTCTGTGTCGAGCTGGTGTTCACGCAGCACTCTGGGCAACATGCCTCCTCCAATACCAGTGGAGTCGGTTATACATCTGATGGACTGTGGCTTTGCACTCCCCAGGATAGAACAGTGGGCAACCCTCCCACTGTAGAGACTTGAGAGACTGTGGCTTTGCACTCCCCTGGATGGTACAGTGGGCATCCCTCCCACTGTAGAGACTTGAGAGACTGTGGCTTTGCACTCCCCTGGATGGTACAGTGGGCATCCTTCCCACTGTAGAGACTTGAGAGACTGTGGCTTTGCACTCCCCTGGATGGTACAGTGGGCATGGAGGCCCCTCGTGGATCTGGCGTCGTGGACTCCTGTGGCTGAGGTGCCCCCCCTTCCCTTCCCCCTGAGGTGCCTGTAGTTTTATCATCTGATGCCCCTGCAGTGTTCTCTCCGATGGTATCCGGTCTCCTGTGTGGGCTTTGCCCATGTGTTAGAACACATTGGCCCACGGACAGTGGAAATTTAAGTGACTGTGCAGGACTTATTGCCTATGTGTATAGGTTTCGCAATTTTCTTTCATTATTTTTGATATTTCATATTGGTATTTTACCATGACTTCAATGAACCTATTTTATACATAAATTTTGCTTCTCAATTTAATTATGTCTTTGCATTTTTCCGGGGGGTTTGAGTGGTGTCACTGTGACTTGTTGCTCTGCATTGGTGTGTAGATAGTTGGTGGGGGGGGGGTTGTGGGGGTGGGTGTGTCGCATATGTGTGTGCCCGTAACCTTTCATCCTCCCCCCTCCCCTGTGTCGTAGGTGCGGTACTCACCGTTGTCGTCTGCGCCGGCGTTCGTACTCGTGGTAGATGAGCAGGTAGACAATAGCCGGTAGGATGTTTAATTCGGGTTCCATGCTGTCCTCCTTCCTCGTGGAGTGTGTAGAGGTGAGCGTTTTCCCGTTCGTAGTCTGTTTCCGCCGTGTTTTTATCGGCGGGCTCCCGCCCCGGAAAAGGTGGCGGATTGGTGAGTTGTGATAGGGTGGGCGGTACATTGTCTGCCGCCTGCCTGTTGGTGGTGACCGCCGCGCTGTTTGTCTGTCCCGCCGTGGCTGTCGGAGTGTTAAAGTGGCGTGCTGTGTTGGCGGTTCCCGCCAGGGTCAGAATACCATTTTTTTGACCGCCTGCCTGTTGGCGGCTTGGCCGCCGATTTATCACCGACCGCCAGGGTTGGAATCACCCCCTTAGTCTTCAGGAAGCCATTTAGGCACTCTACAATACCATTACTATGTGGGTGGTATACGGAGGACAATTTGTGCTTTATCGCTAATAATGCTGTTAGGTGTTCAAAAAGTGTATTAGAAAAATGAGTACCGTTGTCGGATCCAATGGCTTCTGGGATCCCCATCGGGGAATTACTTCCCAAACTAGGAAAGTGGCTGCTGATTTGGCATCACAATGTACGCATGGTCCATCTGGAAAATGAGCAGACCACCTCTATGAGGTAAATGCAGTTGTTGCACTGGTTAGTCATATCCACAAAGTACAAATGAAGGGCATTAAAGGGACCTTGTGGTCATGGAATGGTGGAGTTTATCACTTTTAGATTGGGATAGGGGAATACTGCTGACAAAGCATGCAGCTATGTAGATACATGGTTATTGTGAAATGCAAACTGGGGACAAACCAGTCTTGTTGCATTTGGGATGCCAAATGGCCCCTGGAAATTTGAGATGGTAAATGAATCTCATGCAGGGCAATTGCAAGCAAAGCTCGTGGCTTTACTGGCTTTTCCCTAGATAGCTGTCTATACACTCAGTCGCTCCCGGAATAGAAGCACCCTCTATTTTCCCATAACTGCTTTTTGTGTAGTGACACAGCTTCCTGTAGTTCCCTCAGGTGTAACCTTGCTGACTCAGTGTAGTGGGGTGTGTCCTTATCTATAGTAGTCTTTGCTTCAGCCTCCATTGGTGGGGCGGTCTGAGGCACCAAGACAGGGGCAGGTTGTAGGTCTGATGGTGCCTTTGGGGGTGTACATCTGTCTATGTCCTTAACTGCCTGATCTGCCAGTGCGTTACCCCAGCACGTAATCCTGTCCATTTTTGTACGCTGCACATTTCACAACTGCCACTGTGGTAGCGCCACTGCCTCTGTTAGGGCTTCTAAGAGATCTCTATGCATCGTAGGACTTCCATCTGATTTAAGGAACGTTCACCTACTCCATCTCATGATACTGGAGTGTACAGTGGTTGTTACATATGCTGAGTCTGAGTATATTGTAACTTTTTCTCCCGCTCCTGACTTAAGGGCTGCTATTAATGCTGTTAGCTCTGCTGTCTGTGCTGAAAAGGGTGCGGGAGGGGTAATTGTTCTGTGACCTGTAGTGTATTCAAAGAGTCATGTCACTAAGCCCTGACTACCACTCCCCCTGTGTGTCTCGTCCCTGTTTCTTGATGAGTCGTGGAGGAATTGTCCACAAAATAGACAACGCTGTCTCTATGGCTTGACTACATTCATTGAGACTATATGTTGCACAGTCGTGTTAGTCCTCCTCAGGGTTTAATACTGGGTGGGCAAAGAATGTTACACGATTTACCGTATAACACTTCACAACCTTCAAGGACTGTAGTGAGAGTATCACCTCAAATCCTTACACTCTCTAAGTAGTCAGAGTGTTCTTGGCCTTCTGGATGATTGCAAACACTGCATGTTCTACACAGAATGTCACTGGTGCACCCATAACTATGGGCATGATCTCCTGTACTCTAAATGCTGCAGTAGCCAGGGCTTGTTCACAGAGATGGTGTCCCCTCATGACTGTGTCCAACATGCCACTGAAGTACCCAACTGGTTTGTGTGCTAGCAGGTACTTTCTGTGTGAGGACAGCTGTCATCACCTGACCATTACAGTGGCAGTAAAGGTAGAACTCCTTGGTGTAAACAGGAGTTCCCAGAACAGGAGCATTTGTTATCTCATCCTTCAGTTTTTGGAAAGTTTTCCAACATCCAAGTTATCTTATACTCCTTATCTCTTGCCTGCTTGACAGCTGTCAACAATGGGGCGATTAGAGTGCTATAATCAAATACCCATTGTCTCACAAAGTTACAGAGTCCCAGAAACTTCTGCATTCTCTGATCATTTCTGGCTCTGCCTTTTTGCCAAATGGAGGCTGCCAAAATACTGACAGTAATTGTCCTAAATATTGGACGTCTTCCTTGCAGTGCTGAATTTTTCCCCTTCTCCACATTGTATCCTCGCTGGGCAAGAGTGGTTAGAAGAGATATAGGGCCTCATTATGAGTTTGGGGGGCGGCAGAGGCCACCCAGCAAACTCGTTAGGTCGGAAGTCCACCAGTTCAGTCTTCCGCCCGCTGGCCCTATTATGAGTTTCCCTCTGGGCCAGCGGCTGGTCAGCGGGAAACTACCCACAACATTGACGCAGCTTGTGATCGAGCCGGCGCAATGTTGCGGTGCGTCGGTACGACAGCACCCATCGCACTTTTCACTGCCTGTAATTCAGGCAGTGAAAAGTGCAACAGGGCTGCCCAATGGGGCACCCGGCACCCCGTCTCCACCAGCCTTTGCATCCCCCGGACTAATCAGCCTGCAATCTGTTTATAGGCACGGTGAGTGTGTCGGGAACTCATGTGCTAATGCGTAAATACCTGCAGGTTGGTCAGACATGAGTTGGCCTTTAGAAGATTACTTTTTTGTGTTTCTTACTCCGCTACATCATTGAGTGAACCTTTCACCTTGCGCGTGTCAGTGTGGGGTTTTGGCCTAAACTGCTTTTTGATTATAAACAGCGGTGGGGCCTCTATTGATGCTTGATGTTGCTTGATGTTTTCACATTTCATGTTTGTGGTAATGCGTTTGTTTTTCACACTTCCTACAGCAACGGGGTCTCCATTTTGTGGTCCCCCCATGTGATTGGCATTCATCTTGATGCCTCTTTCCCCAAGTTGGAAATTCAATAGAGATAGAAGAGCTCTTCTTTCGCCCTGTACTCATTTTTTTAACACCCTATCTCCTCACAAATGTTTCTATAGAAATAGAAAGAGGACTGGATCGAGCGGTGGTCATTTTGGATTGGTTGGTAGCTCCCAATCGTAACCTTACTGCCCGACATGAGCTACACCTTCACATCCCTAACACAGAAAGTAATTGAAAGCCACCTTTTCATGCATCAGGTTCTGGAGAGCTGCCTTCACTGATGAGCTAAACTCCACCCAACACACTCGACTTTGTACAGCGGCAAGCACCTAGAACTGGACTGATTTCAAACACTGCTCCAAAACCACTACTTACAGGTTAGACAACTGAGTCCACACTAAGGGATTCATTACAAGGCTGGTGGCCCGACTGCCATATTAAGACCCTGTCTCCGCTGGGATTGGTGATCCCGATGGGTTGACAGTGGGTGCAGGTCGGAATCAGCCAGGGTGGTGCTGCATGCAGCGCCTCCCTGCTGCTATGACCTAGTTCTCTGCCAGCCTTTGCATGACAGTATCATTGCGAAGAACAGGTACAGTAGGCTACAGTGGGTCCCCTGCCCAGCACCCTTGCAGTGTTCATTGTCTGCTGTGCAAACAGTAAACATTGCGAGGGTGCTGGTGCACCCTGCAGATGACAGCATTGCCACCGGGTCGATTATGAGCCAGAGACAATGCTGCCACCACTTTCCCGCTAGGCTGACTGGTGGAAACCTCGGTTTCCGGCAGTCAGCCTAGAAGGAAAGTCCTTATGGGTTTGTGGGGTGGTAGCCAGTATGGCGGCAACCTACCCGTCGGAAGTTCGCCAGATGGATCTTCCCGTCCACCAAACTCCTAATGATGCCCTCAGTATCTAATGCTAAACTACCATATTAATAAAATTGTGAATACATTAATATGCACATTTTCACACTAATATCCAAATGCACAGTGTTACATCTAGAAATCAATACATAAGTAAACAAATATGCGCAATTCCATGGCTCCCTGCTCGACTACAACACACAGCAACCTAAAAGCCCATGGTCATAACTCCTTCTGCATATTGTATCCCCCGAACCTCTAAGCCATTGCTACCAAAAACTACAAACACAGACCGATCAAGCAACACCCTGAAACACTCATAGCTGGCATTTAGTATAATACCTCTAAAGGTCTAGATAAAACTGACCTCATCTTCCACGCAACCGACCTGCGAAATGGCATACAATTCTTACTAACTCCCTGCATACAACTTATACCTCTAACATCCCATACAGCTGCAAACTGACTATAGCTAACTCACCTATCTTCAAAGGAAATGCCATAATAATCATCCAAAGAAATAGAACTATGATGATCCAAGCTAGTGACTTCAGTCTTTGATCTTTTGAATCCTTATTCCATACACTACGTAATGCCATCTACTGTGCACCTAACCGCACCTCCTCAACACAGCTTCCACCACAGTCTATAATGCAGGTTGAAAAGAACATGAAACCCGCTATTCTCCCCAACTCTATCTCCTCCCCATAACACAGTCTGCACAAGTGAACCCCTCAGAGTCTGCCTCCCCGTCCGTCTCAAACGCACCACACCCACTCACTCTCAGGCTGTGGACCACCCAACCTCGAAGCCACCCCCTTACAACCTTCTCCCTCTCTTGCCATGTGAAACACAGACTGAGAGGCACTTGTATCCAGTACCTCTAGCCCCATCTGGCCCGATGACTGCAAAAGTACAATGGTGCCCACATAATTCCTACTTTACTCCCAAGCTACCCAGGGAAGAAGCACGTGGTAACTCAACCTTTGCTGTCATTTACCAGTACACCTCTATTCTAGAATGCCACGTATATGACAAATCGCACCGCAACACCCCCTCACTGAACCCTTTATCCACTATTGAACTAAATGAGTTACTAACTCACTTGAAAAATCAACTCAATAAAGTCATGAATGGCATCAACGACATCCTAATGATCCTCAAAACATATTCTGAGCTGGTACAAATTCCTCACCTCCCAACCTCCTGCATCATTAGTCAACCCCCACAATTGTCTAAGCTCCAGACTTATAGATGGCTTGCTATTTCTCTCAACAACCAAGCTCACAGGCTGAAAAGATTGAGCCCCGACATGTCTCTGAGTGAAGCGAGGGACTAAGCCAAAACCTATGGCCTGACACCACCTCCAAGATCCAGGTGATCACTGGAATTGGGAGAGACCCCAAGCATCCAAGGTCTGCTAGACCACGAACACATCACATCAATATCCCCCCTGGCATACCCTACTCAGAAGATAAACTGCAGTAGAAATATCAACTGCATGCGCATAAACTGCAGATCAGCAACCAAACTGGCACCTTTACCTACCTCCGTTTTGAATATCTCAGCATGAACATAACGTTGAAGAATAACAAAACAATGAAGTGTCAACCCCTTTATCCCCCACCAGGCAACATGCTCTCCTTCAGAAAACACCTATCGGAACTAATTACCAACCAACGACAACAAAATAATCCTAGGTGACTTGAATCTGCATTGGAATGACTGGGATGATGAGAAAGACTCACAAATCCAGTTCTTAAATAAATGTACCCAGCACAGTGATGGCCGAACTCATAACAGAGGCGCTACACTTAATGCCATCATAGCACACAAAGATGCAGTAATTATTGTCCACAACATTTCAGTGGGCTGGTCGGATCACCACATCATTCTGTTCCAAATCAAACAAGCGGAAATACTCTCAATTTGCACTCAGAAAACTATCAAATGGTCTTGTAACTTAAGTCAGATTCCCCTAGCTGATCTAGAAGACAAAATTAAGTCACTAATAACAAATAACTTCTCAACAGATGAACATAAAACTCACTACAACTCAACGATGACTGCCCTCCTTGACCAAATAGCTCCTATGAAACTCATAAAACTTAGAAATACTCCCTTGCGATCCTCAACTCTGAAAGAAAGCAACTTAGAGCTGCAGAAAGACTCTGGAGGAATAAAAAGTCTATAACTAATCTTCTACAGCTCAGAGTTGAACGCAGGAAAGATAAAACCACGTCATAAGGGAAAAAGGCACATTCTTCCACAGAGCTCTCAACTACGCAAAAGACACGCCCCAAAGAACTTTTTAATGTAATTAAAAAACAAACCTCTAAACCAGCAAAAAAGAATCTTCATGTCTCCAAAGAACGCTGTGACAATTTCACAAAATTCTTCAATGAGAAAATCACGAAGATTGAAATCTCCCTAGACCGCCACACTCAGTCATCCACTCAAATATCTCCCATAATGAAAGGAAACTCCCCTTCGCTCTCCTCAGACACCCAAGCAGCGTCCACTATCCCTGAGCCCTCATGGTCCAATCAGGTTCTATTCAAATCCCAGGATCCCCCACAACTTCTATGAGCTGGAAGATGTCAACTCACCTTCGAAGGAGGATATCTCTAAGATGATTGGCAATACCAAGGCCTCCTCCCCCTTGGTGACCCTCTTCCAGCCTTCCTGGCAAAAAGCCTCAACCATGCGTTAACCCCCGTCTGGACTAAGATAATAAACACCTCCCTGAGCAACGCATTATGCCTGATTGTCTCAAATAAGGTCAAATCACCCCCTGCTAAAAAAAAAAAAAACAGGCACTGACCCAGATGACTTCCACAACTTCAGGCCCATCTCCAACCTTCCCATCCTGGCAAAAATTCTTGAGAAGTGTGTTCTCTCACAACTCATCCAACACATTGACTCCAACAATCTTCTTGACTCACTCCAGTCACATTTTAGGAAGGGATGCAGCACAGAAACAGCTATATTGAATATAGCAGATGACTTACACAAATCTCTGGATAATGATAGATGCTGCTTGCTCATCCTCTTAGACCTTTCAGCAGCCTTTGACACGGTTGACCACAAGCTGCTTTAGAATCTCTCCAAACTCAGATTGGAGCAGACGGCTTGGTTTGGAAATGGTTCACCTCCTATCTACATAACCCCTCCCAACAAATAAAAATAAACAGCTCAAAAGATACTTCCTCCATAACAAAGGGTGTACCCAAGGCTCAGTGCTCTCACTGACACTCTTCAGTATTTACTTGGAAACCCTCACCATCATACTCAAATAAGCAAGCATCCCTCATCACCTTTATGCAGATGACACCCAGCTCTACTTAGAAATATTCTCACTTGAAGACTTACAATGTCTAAATTCCACTGTCATAATAGTCCAAAACTGCAACCACCTGAAACTCAACCATGACAAGACAGAAATCCTGCTCCTATCCAATAATAGACAGAACACCCAGGTTCAAGAGTGGCTAAAAACCATTGACACGTTTAACTGCAAATTGTTTCTCGCTGATTTCGTCAAATCTCTGGAAATCACCTGGATGCAAGTCTGAGCATGAGCACACACATGAGGAACACAGTGAATAATGCTTTCTTCAGACTAAAACTCCTTCAATAAATCAAGTCCATTCCTCACTCCGAATTATCTAAAAATTGCCACACGTTATGGTTCTGTCAAGACTGGACTACGGGAACAACACCCTCACTGGCACCACAAAAATCACACCTAGACCCTCGAAAAGCCACTCTAAATGCTGCAGGAAGGATGGTCACTGGAGTCAAAAAACACAATCACATTTCACCCTCCTCAAAAAATATAAAATGGCTTCTGATTGAAGCATGTTGCTTCTTCAAAACTGCTTTCCACACTGGAAAATCAGACTACCTTGCGTCTAAACTCACAAAGGCAGGCCAGACAAGAAATCTTAGGAATACCATCACTCTGCTTCTCATCCCCCCAAAAAATATAAACTAAAAGCAATAGCTGTTTCTCAGGCAATGCCCCCAAATTCCTGAACTCCCTCCCAGTATACATCAAGACAAATCCCTCGTTTATGAGCTTTAAAAGACAACTAAAAGATCTCCTCTTCAATCAACACCTTAACCCTTCTGGCTCCAACGCTTATGACACAACTCGAATCCCATTTGGAATCTCTTCCCTGAGTTGTATATTATACATGCTCCTCTACAGGAATTGCTTTGTTTGATTTTTCAACGAGGTTTGACTTTGTAGTCAATGTTATCTAACCCTGCCTTTGCCAACGTTTAGCACACGATTAGTATCTCATCTGCAATCTCTCCCCTGAGCTGTTTTTTTTTTTTTTAACAAACTTTATTGGATTTTTAGCAGGTAACAGACACAGTAGGGCAGAAAAGACAACATTCACAATTGCATCTTACATCATATCAAAGTTTGGTATCAGTATCAGTATCATCACAGATAGAATAAAACGGGTGCCCTCACCATAGTTTGATAGACATTCAGGAAAATGTAATTTAGTTCCCCTTAGGATCGAAACAGTAGGTTATAATTAATAAAACGACAGCAATCCTCCCACCCTAACCCAAAAAAGAAACTGTAGTGTTCAGCTGGATCACATAGGTAAATCATATAATAACGACTATTGAAGCGGATCGGGGGCTGGGAAAAAACTTAATAAGAAAAAAAGAGGAGGGGGACAGCAAGGAGGTGGTCGCACAGCCAAGGACCTGCGACATCCTGCAGGTACTGTTAATGTGGGAATTTCAGGCATGGGGGAATACAACTATGCAAACAATATGATGACTATTTCAGGATGTTAACCCCTTAGCTGCTTGGCTTCGCCCCCTCCAGTACTTACAATGCTTAGCCTTTTTTGGCTATTTGGGGTAGTTTGCGCAGAGGGCTAGATACCTTTTTATCCACATAAGGCAGTGCTTCCCAGCCTGTGATCCGGGGACCTCTGGGGTCCGCAAGGCCTCCTCTGGGGGACTGCAGCTGTTTAGAAAATAGAAAAATATGAACAGATTAGGTCCCCAGCTTTCAATAATGACTCAGTGGAGGGTCCCTGGAGTCTAAAAATGATTCAGTGGGGGTCCCGGATTCCAGTAATGATAAAGTGGGGGTCCACGGAAGTCAAACGTTTGGGAACCACTGACATAAGGTATCCACGCCAAAGTTGCTCCCTTATTTTCCAACATCCTGGGAGTTCTAAAAGTATCCAGGGTTTGTGGATTCCCCTTGATGGGACCCAGAAAATAGGCATAATATAGCAACATTTTGAGTTCTTTGAGAAAAATAGGGAACAAGGGCTCCAGATAAAAGTGTCTGGTTTTTCCCTAAGAATGGCATAGAGGAACGGTTTGCTGTACTAAAGTCACCATCTTCAAAGTTTTGAGGAACATACAGAGCTGAATCCCAAAAACTATTTTTGTACCACAGTTTTGGCATTTTTCTAGGAAGTAGCCTATTTTCCCTATTTTTGTGCTGTCAACCTACTTATTGTTTGTGGTGGAGCAAAAATTGTGTCACATATGTGTGATCCAGAAAAGCTATAGATTTCTGAAAAGTACACAAACTTCCAAATTTAGCAAGGGGTCATATATGGTGAAAACCACTGTGAAACCGGTGGGTGATCGAGAAAAGCTATTGACTTCTGAGAAGTAGACAAAATTCAAAATTCAGCAAGCAGTCATATGTGTAGATCCTTCAAGGTTTTGCCAAGTAAATGAACTGTTGAAATAAAGAAATATTGAAAATAAGTAGGGAAAAACTGGCATTTGCGACAACGTTGTTATCTGTAACGTTTTGTCACAATGGCCGTTTGACAAAAGCTATATACCATTACATCCACTAGACACTTGGCGTTGAAGTGATATGTAGAGTTTGTAGGTTCTCCAAAAGCCCAAAGTACCCAGAGCCACATAAGGGTAATTTGTGGTCCTTGCATGATGACTACTGTTGACCCCTGGGTGATCCATTCCTGTCGCAGGCACTAGGCAACGCAGGCACTAGGCCCAGGTATACAAGTGGGGTAGCATTTTTATCAAAACAAGTGGTGGAATCCTGGCTGTCAAGAATTTTGTGGATCCCTTCACATTCCTGTAGTTTACGTCACAGAAATGGAATTAAAAATAGTGTTTTTATTCACTGTTGCACGTTTGCAGGGTATTCTGGGTAAGAACATTTTGGGGAAACCATGCAAGTCATACTTTCCTTGATTTCCCTATGTCTCTACTTTTCAGAAATGTCTAGGTTTTTCAGGTTTCTCTAGATGTCCACCGAGCCTGGTACCAAAAACACAGGTACCAGGTTGCATTGTAATAGATAATTTTGATGCATTCACAATATGTTTTGGGCCCTTCCTTGTCGTGGGCACTTGGCCCACCCACACAAGTGAGGCACTGTTTTTCTCAGGAGACATGGGGGAATGCAAGGTTGGTTTCTGCCCTAACCCATTTTGAGTATAAGACCCAAAAAAATCTTCAACTCCTCCAGCAAGATGGGAGTCCACTCGTATACCCTAGACTGTGTTTGGGAAGGTACAGCACAGCTGTCATCATCGTCTCCTCCAGAAGCGCTGGAAAAGGAATCATCGTATGGGACTCTGACGATTGGAAAATCACTTCCAGATTCTGCTCCGTTGTCCTGTCCCTTAAATGATGTCTCAGTATCGACTGTCTCAGACTCTGATCCTGCCTCAGAGTTGTCCTCCATAACCCGAGTTAGGGCTTGAGCAGCAGTCATCCAATGAGATGCCATCCCTGCCACTGGCTAAAATCATCCTTCTAAAACACTATCCTAGTCAGAAGGCAGATATGTTGTTTGCAAACTGTCTCTGGATGTGAGTGATGTGGGCAACAGTAAATAACATTGGTCACCTTACCTTGTTTTCTTCCCTCAATTAACAGGTTCTCTACAGACACTCAAAAAACAAAAAAAAAGACTCAATATCACTTCACCTTGTCACATACCATCATCAAAGCCTTTGGTCCTGGTGGCACCTAGTGCAACAATCATTTTTGGCGCTCCCTCTCCCACGACCTCCTCCTTGGATTCCCTCACTACCACCCCGCAAAAGTGCTCTTCATCTCTCCATAGCCCATCTCACACATACATATCATTTGTTTTAAAGCTCAGGTAACGGCTGGCTTTACTAATCCACCAGCTATTCACATAAAAGACAGATCTGTTCTTTGCAGTAGGCATATAAACCTTCTGCATTACGTTACTGCCCCTAGACAAAGGTCAACTCTCTCTCTCTAGCAGGAACATAATCACAAGAGTTATCTTTACATTTTCATTGCTTTCTGAAAGCTACATATGCATGTACAAGTACATGGATATATATATATATGTATATATATATATATATATATATATATCTCTTAGAGAGATATCACTCTTTATGTATGTATAGAGAGAAAGACAGTCTTTCTCTTGCTCTCTCTCTCTATTATCACTTTTTTAAATATATATAATGTATAATAATATATATATGTGGTTTCCCTAGGTCCGATCGCAGTCCCCACGGAAGTCACACATGTATAAAAGCGAGCTATATATATATATATATAGAGCTAGATATAGATATATAGATAGAGAGAGAGACGTATTTCTCTTTCTATAGTCTTTCTCTCTCTATATATGTATATATACTGTATAAATGTATATGTATATATACATGTTTATACATATATATGAACGTATATGTATATATATATATATATATATATATATATATATATATATATATATATAGTGAGAGAGACTCTCTCTACATTCTATCTCTAGCCCGCTCATGGCAGGCAAACTCTCTGACGATATTTGCTCTTTGGTCCCTTTGGTGCTGGTTCTGATCTGGCAGCACAGGGCAGCTTTTTTGGTGGTTTTGATCTGGCGGTGGTAGTCAAGGGATGATTTGAAAGTGGCTCAGTCGGTGAGGTTTTTCTGGTGTACCATCTTCTTTCTAGTTGTTTGTGTTGTGTTTTGCCTCACTGAGTTCTGCAGTGTACCAGCTGGCTTGCTTGGTGGTTTTGTGGGTCTTGGCTTGCTTGATTGGGGTGACCTGAACAGCTGCTCTGATGATCCAGTTGTTAAAGTTCTGTACAGCCTGATCCATGTTGGTGGTGATGTTGGGTTGTGAAGTGTTGAGGGCGTCAGTCCATTGCTGCTGAGTGACTTTGGCCCAGCCGAAGGGGGGGAGAGGGGGGGAGGGTTGTGATGGCTCAGTATGATGCAATGGGGTCCTGTGAGGATGAAGTGTATAATGGAGTGGTCTGACCAGGTGAGTTCTGAGGTGTGGCTGTAGCTGATTCATTTGCTTGATGTGAATATAGGGTTTAGTGTGTATCCTGCTTTGTCGAGGGGGGTCGATGACCAGCTGCTTGAGGCCAATGTGTAGTCTTTCCAGAAGTTCGGTGGTGTGGGTGTCAGTGGTGTTGTTCAGGTAGAAATTGAGGTCTCCCAGGAAAACGTAGTGTTTGGATCTGTTGACGAACAGGGTGATAAATTCCACAATGGCGCAGCTGAAGCCAGTTCTGGGACCCGGGGGTCTGTATGCAATGGTGCCTTAGATTGTGTTGTTGTCATTGGTGTGGAGATGGAAGTTAATGTGTTCCATGATTGGTGAGGTGATGTCATTGCTGACAGTGCAGAAGATTGATTCCTTGTGTATGAAGGCGATGCCACCTCCGTGTCTGTTGGAGAGGTCGTGATGTTTAATTTTATAGCTGGGGGGTGTAGCTGTGGCAATGTCTGGGACTGAAGCTGGGGTGAGCCAGGTTTCTGTGATCAAGGTTACGTCGTGGGAGAGGGTGCAGATGGTGTCCAAGACTTCAGTTGCATGTTTGCAGAGCGGTCTGGCATTGAACAGGAGGCACTGGAGACATGCCATGGGTGTCTTGTACAGGGAGGTGTTGGTGGTGGATGGTCCAGTTATGAAGGGGAGCCAGCAGTGGGTGGGGGAAAAAGGTCTCTTTCTGTGCTGAGGTGATGTGAGGTAGCAGTTGTTGTTGTGTCCAGGGTTAAGGGTATGGAGATCGGTGGATGAGTATCTTAGGTGGTGAGTTTGTCCAGGGGTCCTGGTGCTGGGCACGGTCCAGGCACAGATAGGCACAGATGGGCTTGCCTGCTGCGCGCATGCTGGGTGTTCACACAGCTGCCTCCTTAAATAGTCCTGGGAGGTGGAAAGGGCTGGCAGGGGAGGTGGGACTAGAGCGGCAGAAAAAAGGGCACAGGAAGCAGGAAAATAGAACGGAACTAAAAAAATGACAAAATAAACCAATAACTACTACAAAATAGAAGAATTACAATCAAAAACTAAAGTGTGCACAAATACTGTGCCAAAATGATTGCCTGATGGTGATACAGGTCGGGCTGACCACAGGACAGAACCAGCAGCCTTGTGGGCTGCAGGCTAGGCAGCAGACATGAGGAGCTGGGTCGAGACAGCAGGGAAGAGAGCGCACGGACCGACGTCAAAGCTACTCTACTTGAGGTCAAGCAGCAGCTTTTATAAGTAGTCCTGGGAGGTGGAAGGGACTGGCAGAGAGGCAGGGGATGGGAGAAGAGCAGTGGGAAAAAAGGTGCAGGGAGCGGGAAAACAGAGCAGAGCTAACAAAAATGACAAAATAAACAAATACCAATAACTACAAAATACAATAAATCCAATCAAAAATTTAAGTATGTCCAATTACTGTTATTATTGCTACTACTGAGCCAAATTACCACTTGATGGCGATACAGGACGGGCTGATTGCAGGACAGAACTGATGACCTCATGGGCTTCAGGCTAGCCAGAATGCACGAAGAAGTGGGTCGAGGCAGTGGGAGAGAGAGCATGCACAGACTGGGGCCAAGGGGTGTATAACTTGCCTGGTTCAAGCATTCAGGGGTATACTTTATTTCCGATAAGTTGATGCCCACCAACTAGTATGCTGATCATTGCAGCTGGGCTGCATAGCAGTAGGCACGGAAATCAGATGCTCCCATACCTCCTCCCTCTGGGAGCAATTGCAGTTTGGGAAGGCTCACTCAGCGTCTCCTGTTGCCCTAAATTAGGTTTGTAAGTAAAGTACTGAGGTATCGGAAATAAGTTGCGGAGATCACTGCAAGGAGATTTACACAAAAAGTGTAATAGCCAGGGGTACATCACCATTTTGGAAAGCTCCAAGAGCCTCATCACTGATAGGGGTAGGGTAATTCAGAACCAGACCTGCATACAGAGAGAGTTGATTGCTTTCAGTAGATTGTCTCCTAATAGATCAGTCATAGTCCGGTATTTCTGCACTCCCAAGTAACGAGAGGTGTGGGGAGCAATTCAAATGATTGCCTCGCCTGTTGTTGTCAGAAGCCTCTCACCTGAATTCCCTAAGTTGTTTTGATGAGGTGAGTATGGGTCCGGCCACGGTTGCAGTGATTCTTTTAGCGGAGTGCTGCACTGGGCGAGGGCCCAAAGGAAAGGAGGTTTTGGGGGAGAAAAGAGAGATAAAACAAACCACCCCGGTCTCATCACTTCTTCTTATTGAGGCAGGGATGGGTGGACAAGATGGGGTGTAACAGGCATCGGGTCCCCTTAGTTAACAGGACATCCCTCATGGGAACAGGTCTGTAAAAAGAGGCACAATTAGTTTACTAGCATAGAGGCTCTTGTGAAGCTTTGATTTTATGCCACAAAACATAACATCTCAAAGGACATACAGGTAAAAGTACCTAACATCTCAACAGGGGCTTTCATGGCATATAATGATTTTTGTCCCATATAGCAAATAGAGCAAACAAGTTCTCAAAGACAAAATACTTTAGTCTTTCACCAAATCTGGGCTCCTGTTTCTTCACAGCAGCCAAGAAAGTATTGGTTAACAATAGCGATCAATTATTTTTTGAAACATATAAATTCAGGAACTGTTGAAAAGTCGATTGCCTGCAAACAACAAAACAGTAAATTGAAATGTCCTAGATTTCTGGTACTACTCAGTCTTTCTTGCAAGAACTTCACCAAAAGTTTATTGTCCATTATGCAGTCGATCGTTTTTACCTAAAAGGATCAAATAAGCTGTACCGTGTTTGTGCCTCGCACAATGAGTCCACATATTTGTTACAACCAAGTTGTTGTCCCTTTTTCTTTTTCCTGCAGATCGGTAGGCGTAGAACTGATGCTGCGTGGAGGATGGTTGCTGAGAGACGTGCTGCTCAGGCAACTGATGCTGAAGAGGAATGCTCGTTGAAGGAGGAAGAGTCTGTTGCCAGGCTACAGGAGGCTGGAAATTCAGGTAAAGCGTAGAGACGAAGCCAGGCACGGGCACAATGAAACCTTGGTTTATATACGGGCACAATAAAACGCTTGGTTTGAAAAGTCTTGTTTGGGGAGTGAGTCACAGTTTGTTGTTTTCCTTGTGCAGTGGCTTAATTGTTTGCGTACCCAGGGATGAGTCATCCTTTTGTTGTAATATGTACATAACAGGTGGTAGTGATTATTCAAGGATGAGTCATCATGTTTTTGCAATATGTACATAACACGTGGGTTTTTAATCAAGGATGAGTCATGTTTTCTTCCGCTTGGTGTACCTAGGAATGAGTCATAATGCTATATGCTCATAGCACTTGCTGACTAGTTAGAAAACAAAACAATGTTTTTTCCACATAATTTGGTTCAATCGACTGTGCTTTAACATCTTAAACAAAGTGAATCATAAATACATTCAGCCTAGTGCAAAAGGGCACCACAGAGAAACACGATGTCATGACCCCATCAAATGCATGCATACCTTAATTCATTAACAATTCAAGCACATCCCATATTATTGTAGCATCGCCCATGAGTGTGCTGTAAAACGAGTGAGTAGGGTCGTGACAGTTGTTATTTAGTGTCTGCTCTTGAAAGGAGAAGGCCAATGACTACAGACGGTTGACTCTAAGTCCGGAAAGGTCTCAGAACTGGGAAAAGAGGGCCCGAGTGGTGTGAGGTCCACAGCAAAGTTATAGATGTTGTGAGGCCTGACAGTCTTATGGTGGTCATCCCCCAACTCTTTGCCTGCCTCCCTCTACTTTTCTGACACTTTTTTTGCTGGTTTTAGGACTCTGCGCACTTTACCACTGCTAACAAGTGCTAAAGTGCTTATACTCTCTCCCTTAAACATGGTAATTGGTTCATTCCCAATTGGCATATTTAATTTATTGTAAGCCCCTAGTAAAGTGCACATGTGCCCAGGGCCTGTAAATTGAATGCTACTAGTGGGCCTGCAGCACTGATTGTGCCACCCACATAAATAGCCCCTTAACCATTGCAAGGCCTGTGTGTGCAGTTTCACTGCCACTTCGACTTGGCAATTAAAAGTACTTGCCAAGCCTTAAACTCCCCTTTCTCTACATATAAGTCACCCCTAAGGTATGCCCTAGGTAACCCACAGGGCAGGGTGCTATATAGGTAAAAGGCAGGACATGCACATGTGTGGTTTATTTGTCCTGGTAGTGGAAAACTCCTAAAATTGGTTTTCCACAACTGTGAGGCCTGCACATTTCAGAGGATAGCATAGGGCTACCCTCATATACTGTTTGAGTGGTAGATTCTGATCAGAAAGGGGCAACCAGGTCATATTTAGTATGGCCAGAATGGTAATAGAAAATCCTGCGTATTGGTGAGGTTGGATTTTATATTACTATTTTAGAAATGCCACATTTAGAAAGTGAGCATTTCTATGCGCTTAAAATCATTCTGTGCCTTACAGCCTGTCTCCAATCAACATCTGGGCTGGGCTGGGTGACAGCTTCCTTGTGCATTTCACCCAGACAACCACGAACACAGGACACTCAATCACACATGCACTCATCTCCATAATGGGTCTTCTTGGGCTGGAAGGGTGGAGGGCCTGATACTTACATTTCGAAGGCTAGTGGCCTGCCTTCACACAAAGGACTGCCAAACCGCCTACTGGGACTCTGGCAGACAGACCTGTACTGAAAGGGGAACTTGTGCACTTCAAAACCACTGTCAGACGTCTCCCCCATTTCAAAGGCATTTTTGGGTATATAAACTAGGTCTCTGACCCCACCAAATTAGACACTTCTGGACCTGAACCTGCAACCTATCAAGAGGAACTGCCTGGCTGCCCAAAGGACTCATCTGGACTGCTTTGCTGAGAAGGACTGCTACACTGCTGTTGTCCTGCTACTCTCTGACTTTGCTGAGAGGTGCTCTCTAATGGCTTGGATTGAGCTTGCCTCCTCTTCCCTGAAGTCTCAGGGCCAAAAAGAGTTCACCAGCTAGCTGTTTGCTAGTTTCTGACTCCAGAGACTGGGGAATGACTTCTGCGACGCCAGCCACACTGCAGCCTTCTCCCGCTATGTGGAAATCGCTACCCGCAACAACTCAGCCTGCACGCAAGTCCGACGTTCCTCCAACTCCGCTGGCGTCACTCAGGGTCCTCGCGACACTGCAAAGCCGACACACCCGCCCTCACAAACTCAAACCAGTGACCCCCCTGGGTCACAAAGGACCGATGCATAGCAGACGACGACGCTTCAACTCCCCCGGCCTCAGGACGGAACCGATGCCTCGCCTCCACCTGCTTCGCAGAGCAGAACCGAAGCCTCATCTCTTCAAACACCGTAAGGGACTGACGCCGCATCAAATCTAGCGACGCCTCTCTCCAACTCCGTGCGACGTCCGTGTTCTTCGTTTTCCAAAGGTACTGTACCTCGGGGTCCCCGTGCCTCTGTGACTGGCACTGGTGGTGTTGGATTGTTGGGAACGTATCTGTCAAAGATGCTGTGATAGCCTCAGTCGGAGCTATTGTGTTTCTAGGTGCTTTAGTTGGATTTAATCTTTAAAACTTCATTACTTCGCTTGTTTACATTAGATTTTCATTGTTTCAACAGTATTTTATTCAGATAAATATTATCTATTTTTCTAAACCTGTGTGGTATATTTTTATGGTCTTTTCACTGTGTTACTATATATAAGTTAAGCCTGACTGCTCAGTGCCAAACTACCAGAGTGTGGGCACAGGATAATTTGGATTGTGTGTGACTTACCCTGACTGGGACTGTGGTCCTATTAGGACAAGGGTGTATAGCTCTGCCAAATAGAGACCCCGTTTCTAACCGATGTATAATACAATATCATCTGCACACAGAGATACAGCATGGCTTTGTTGTTGATGCTATACTCCCCAGTCACCAGATGACTGTCTAAGGCTGTGAACCAATAGCTCCATTTCAAGGGCAGGGACACTGGGCATCCCTGTCTGGCACCTCTGTGGATCGGATAGGAAGAAGAGATATGAGCACCAGTGTGTGTTCATGCAGTTGAGTCTGCATACAGAAGTTTGACCCATTTAATGTATGTTGAAGGTATGCTGAAATTATGTAGGGTTGCAAACATATTGTCCTAGTCAAGGGAATCAAACGACTGTTGTAGGTTAAGCAAGTGACACCCAGCTTCTTGATAGACAGTTCAAGCCGTTTCCATCACTTGGTATAGTCGTCTAATATTTAATGATATGCTGTGGTGGGGGATGAAACCATTTTGATCTAAGTGGACTAAACTTGGGAGCAAAGGCAATAGTCTTGCTGACAAGACCTTACTTAGGACTTTGGATTCAGTCATTCATAAGGATAAAAGTCTATAATAGGACATGTCCAGTTGTTTAAGCAGTGATGTCACTAGGGCCTGACGGGTGGAAGAGGAATGTTACCCAGCTTCAATGAATCAATATATAGTTTCTCAAGCTGCAGCACCAGTCGGGCACTAAAGGTGGCATAAAAATCAGGGGGCAATCCATCTACACCAGAGGTCTTATTGTGTGGAAGATTACATTAGAGGGGCTCCTACTCCACTCATTGGGTGGATGGTACCTGGGGTAAGCATAATTCTGATTGAAACTTTGTGAGGGCTTCTGGGAAGGGGGCGGTTCAGGACCGTAAAGGTGAGCATAATACTCCCTAAACATGTCATTGATATCTAGTTGTGTCTTAATGTTAAATACCCATGGGGATGTTCATGAATAATATAGGAGTATGGGTAAATGGGGGGCGGAATGCGCATGCTAGTAGTGCAGAGGCCCTATCTCGCTCTGAGTGCAGGACCCTCAGGCATTCTAGGAGTTCTGCATGATGGGTACGGCATTTCTGCAATTTTGCCTTTTTGGAATCATCACTTGTATACCCTTGTTCAAGCCCTCCCAGCTGTTTTGCAGTGGAAGTGAGGTCACGTAGGACCAAGCAGCGTGCCCCAGCCATCAGGGACAATGACACCCCTCGTACAACCACTTTAAAGGTTTCCTATTCTGTTAAAAAGTGGGATTGGAAATGTTTGGAAGCAGTGTTGTGGGACAAAATATGTGATCAATGCAAGACTGCAACTTATGTGGGGGCAAGTACCCTTGCATTCCCAAATGTAAATCCCTCCACACGTCAGACAAAGACCAACCTAATTCCTAGTTTTGTAATGGTTTTAATGCAGTTTTTTCTTCAAAAACTTGACTTCTAATGTTTCATTAATATTTTTATTGATGTTATAAAAGTTGTCATGAGTGCTGTACTATCTGGGGTAATTAGCAGTGCATGGCAAGGGCATGTTATAGTTACCTTGGGCTGCAGGTTCTACTAATTATAACTGCTGAATTTCTCTGACTTTGTGCGAGTAAATTTAGAACCTAACTATAACGTCCCTGTAACCTTTGATTTTTTTCAGTGAATTTCTATGCTTTTTTTAACGTAAAGTAATTTTCATTACTATATGTTAATCCAACCACTTCCCACCAGGAAGTGTTGGCAGTCATCTTGGGACTTGGCTTCAGCCGAGTCCCAGAAAAAAGGTTAAAAAAAAGAAACTGGGCCAAGGTAGGGGCACCCTGACCCCTTAGCAAAAAAACATTTTTTTTATTATTTTTTTGCTGTGAAATTGCAATATTCGCAAATTCCCGGAAATAAAATTACAATAAAAACAAGTGCAGGCTACCACGCTTGTTTAATGATAGGTCCCCGGGTGGGCCAGGTCCTGGGAGCATTGACAATTTTGTGTGGGGGGCCTTCTGGCCCACCTGCAGCCCCAGGGACCACCACCTCGCCTGGGTGACTTTTGCGTGTAATATGGCCCCCCGCAGCCCCAGGAATCATCACCTCCCTGGGGCAATGTTGAAATCGGGTGCGGGGTGCCGCGCGGCCTCCCCTACAGCCCTGCACATGTGGTCATGCATATGTCACACGTGAAACATCCCTTTTGTGTCTAACTTCTTGAATCCAGTCCTTATAATTAGTCTGTTATTAACCTTTAGTTTGCACAGCCTCTTATTGTTACGACCACTGGGGTCTCAGGGTGCACCGGCGGCTAGGTTTCTCTTGCTGCCAAGTCCTTGTGGGTGGCCTCTGACCTTGCCTGGGCCGCAAGTGCCGTGTACGCTGCTGCTGCCCCTTTCACCGTTCGTTGTTTGCACCCCTAACCCCTGCCATCAGGCATCCCAAGGGCTATGTCGGAGTGTCTCTTCCTCTTGGACTACTGTGCTTCAAAGGATGACTGAGAGTATATTCTGCTCCGGCTACCACCTTCAGCATGGCTTCGACGCCTGTTTCGAAGTGTGGGTTGGTGGATTGTCATTTCAGTTCGCACTGGTCTCTGAAGGCCATTTGCCTCCTTTCTCACCCGGGGATCGGGGTGCTTTCTCCTCTGTGACTGGGGGATTTGGATCACGTCGCCAAACACTGCTAAGCCCATTTGTGGGCTTACCTGGCCTCCCGGTCCCTGCCCTCGGGATGCATTTGCCACGGGCCTCCTTCAGGTCCAGCTTCACCTCCCAGGCCCATGTTCTAACCCCTGTCAGACGTGCGAGAAACCACTCAACTTCCAGCCGTTCACTGTCTTCTCTCTACCCTGTAAGTAACACTGGAGGCATTATTGGAAGTTATAATGGCCGCAGCTTATTGTAACAGCACAAACGCCTGGTTCATAAACATCACACATGTGGTCATACATATGTCACACGTAAAACATGCCTTTTGTGTCTAACTTCTTGAGTCCAGTCCTTATAGTTAGTGTGCTTGTCAACCTTTAGTTTGCACAGCCTCTTATTGTTATGACCTCCGCGGTCTCAGCGTGTGCTGGGGGCTAGGCTTCCCTTGCTCTCAAGTCCTTGTGGGAGGCCTCTGACCTTGCCCGGGACACAAGTGTGGTGTCCACCCCGCTGCCCATTTCACTGTTTGTTGTTTGCCTTCCCCTCTCCCCTGCAGTCAGACATCCCAAGGGCTCTGTTGGAGTGACTCTTTCTCTTTGACTACTGTGCTTCAAAGGCTGACTGTCAATTCTGCCACGCTGCTGTGGTTCCACGACTGCGATTTATGCAAAATCAAGATGTTCTTGCTCCCCTACTATGTTAAGTAAAAACATATCGATCCCCATTCCCAACAGATGCACCCTGCCGCTGCATGATAACCCAGTGTTCTTAGGTTAATAAGCCCATCCCTGCACAGTTTGGACATGGAAATATTCAGTTTTCTCCTGGACCGCTCTACCGCCCCAGGATCTTGAGCCCCTTTCCATACCTCTCTGGCTATGACCTCTGACCATACTACTTCCGCCGGGCAGACGAGCCTTGCTACTGTTTCATTCCCAGTGCCATGGCCCCTAATGGATCTTTCCTACCCAGGCAAGTGAGATCAATCCTCGCGGGGTGTATGACGACCACGCGGGATCGGTCTCTCTGTCAAGTGTGTTTTGTATTGTTGGCAGCAGCTGCTCCCATCTCATGCCCAGCCAATCCCCCCAAACCACTTTCAGATAGTGCAACCATAATCCCCGATAAGCATTTCGTGCCTCCGCTCATTGCTGGGCTCTTGATATGAACAAGTGGCCCAGGATCCAAACTGTGTGGAGTCCCTCGTTCAGGCCTGTCAGGAAAGAAATGACACTTAGATGCTCAAGGGTGTTACATAAACCTTGAATGCCCCGGACTCCCAGCTCACTATACACTTAATGCACTTCTCATTAAACTCGTACGCCGCTTCTGTGGTTGCCACCCTTATTCTAAACGAGTGAGAATTGAAGCAGTTGGGATTAAGGCCTGCCCTTTCTAGGGCCATTCTCATGACTACAATGAATTGAAACCGGCTTAGATAGGAGCCGTCCTTGTGACTGTCTGGGGCCCGCGTTGTCAAGTCTAGGCCCGCCTTGCGTATCTCAAGGAGTGAAAAAATATAAATAAACTCTTCTCACCACATCCCTTCTTACACGGGCAAGGGGATGAGACTAACTAGGCCAGTTTCTCTTCCCATTATTGGCGGATCACCTGGGGATGGTCACATGTAAGTGCTGACTGTTTTCCCTTAGTCCCCTGCCAGAGTTGCCCTCTCAGCCCATACTTTAGTGGAGTCCTCTTTGTCTTTGGCCGGCTCCATTCCGGATCGCACCGGTCTCTGGAGGCCGTTTGCCTTCTTTTTCACCCGGGGCTTGGCCTGCTTTCTCCTCTGAATCACAGGCTGGCTTCCTACCCTCGGGAGGTGTTTGCCGTGGCCCTCCTTCAGGTCCAGCTTCGCCTCCCCTGCCCGCGTTCTTTTTAAGTTTCAGACTAGTTATCCGTTCTTGTTCTAATGGTATTTTACATTTCATTATTTGAACTCATCTCGGCCCTTCCCTGTCTGGGTTTGCCTTGCACTTAAATTCAGGTCTCTCCACACACACACCAATAGACCAGATTCAGGAGGAAGGCTCCCGATTTTTTACGCCCAAAATGCCTTAATTTTGGCTGGCTTCCGCCTGAAATTGCCAATGCTTCAATAAGAGTCCACTGGGGGACGTTCTCCCGACTAGCCTTTCAAGATCTCCCACTTCCCTCTTCCAAAGTGTTGCCATGTATGGCAGCTTTTTTACGATTGTTTGTGGCAATGCCGAACGTGTGTATGTACTTAGAGCAAAGTTTAAAAAAACAAAAAACACACACACGAGAAACTGTCCAGACCATGACACCCAAAGACCCCCGACAGTGGCGCAATCAGGGTAGCAATGGGTGTGCTCGCGAGGCTCCACACTTTTTCAGCAGGAACCAATGAGCGGAAGGCGTCCTCTGAGCCTGACAGTACTTGTCAAGGGTGTCACGGAAAACGACGCGCTCGTGACGTAATGTAGAGGCCGTGTGACTCTCCGCGGCGGAAGTTTACATACTGGAGCTGCGGTACACGAGAGAAATCTTTCTGGAGGGGGCATCGTTAAGTCTCACATAGCCGCCCCCCTTCGCATGGATGGTCACAGGTTTTTCGGCTTCTACCGGTAGAGGCGCCGCTGAGAGGAACTGACAAAAAACCGGAACGCGCAGCAGGTAAATCATTTTGTGCCAGGGGTACCTCTGTCAGGAAGGGGGCAAGGGGTGTCCCACACACAGTGCCAACCAGCGGCCTCGCTCTCACACCTGCACCAGGCTGGGCCGGTCAGGGCTGTCCGCAGCAGTGGTGTACCCGACGAGAGTGCCCGCCTCACCTGCCCGGGCATGGAGGGCATCCAAGTTTTCAGATTTATCATGAGTAACATTTCCACGTTTGAAACCAGTGACATTTACCATCATGTCTCTGACACCCCGAGTGCTTAGCATTGTGCAGCAAACAAAAGTGAATACTCTCATACTGCTAGTATTTTAAGATGAAATCGCTGTGAATTCCCGGTATTGCGCTTCTCTTGCATTCACATTCCGTTAACTTTCAATGCTTTTCTTCCACAACCCCCACCGCACTCCTCCGGTTACTGGCTGCCATGCCCTTCAGATACATTGTTTCTTGCCTCTTTCTAGTGCCATCGCTTCAATTCTCATCAAGTAATCATCTTCTGCACCCACTCGGTTATACTTTAGTAGTATTTCCCAAACTATTGGTGAGTCGTCAAAGTCCAAGCCAGCGCTTTAAACGGCCAGGTTTTGTCCGATACTGAGCGCCTGCACTTCTTTCATTTGCAAGGGAGAGTACTCGTACTTCTCAACCCAACTTCAATAAATGTAAATTCGGTATTTGTCTTGTCACATTTGCTACACTTCATTGACCAAAATCAAATGTCTGGTTATGTCTTCTGGCAACCTGCTTTTTTTTTTTTTTTAATGCGAGAAATGGTGTTTACAAACTCCTCTCACTTTGGAGTTACAGAAAGAAAAGTGAATTATTAGACAATCTTGTTTGGGCACAGAGATTGTGAAAGGAAAGGCCGAGAGGGATGTTGTTTTTTGCAATACAACAAAATGCAAATACCTGTAAATGAATCGTACACAGTCAGCAGCAGTTAGTAAAGCAAAACCACAGCACATTTTGTTTGTAATTCTAAAGTACAATGGAAACAAATATTCGGAACAAAACAAATCAAAAACCTTTTTGTGGTGATGTGCAAATGGTAAATATTCATTGAAACTTTATTTCCACACATTATCATTTGTTTGCAATATAGGTTTATCACTAAAACTGTATGTCTCTGTAAATTTAGTGGTCATTTCAATGTAAACCAACATGCGCTACCACACAATCCTTTCACTATATTAAAGAAACATATGCTGACTCATATCAGTTAAGCTAAGTGGGTCTTAGTTTTTGTCACACTAAAAATTGAGTCGTAGTTCTAAAATATATTGGAAGCACTGCTTCGCTTCATTTTTGTAGGGGCACAAATCCTTAAAAATAGTGGGGCTCTAATGAGTTTAGGCAATTGGTCACATGCAGTGATGTCATAGGAATGGAGTATTTCCCTTCACAGTTGTTCTGGTTACTTCCTGTGAATGATTCCATAATTGCTTAGTTCATGACCATTCAAAACCTTTTTAAAGATGTTTGTGTATGTACCTTACTCGGGTGTAGTTACTTTGACTGTAGCTGGGTTTAATCCTAATAACACTGGCTCCATAGGCTTCAACATTCTAAGTAAAAGACTTCTATATACGGAACACTAAAAAATCAACAATGACACAAAAGATGAGTGGGGCGTGAGTTTCAGAAGGAGGGGGCTGCTCCTAAGAAGGAGTGGAATTTGATTGATTGACTTGGGTTTCATATCTTTAGTTCAAGTCTGAGGATGAGGATCTCTTCTTCTGAGATGTTTCATGCATCCAGAAGTGTTTTAAGGGCATCATAAGTATCTTGGAAAGGGGAATACATTAATAATTTGAATTTATTCAAACCTCAATAGGGAGCCTTCTAGATATATTGGTATTAGAGTGCTGTAATCCAAATTCAGGGATGTGGAATTCCTACACCCAGGACATATTATTTGGGGTCAAGGATAACAGGTTTTCATGTTTTTGTCCTTGGGATAAGTAGGCCCAACCCCCTGCAGCAAAAACGCTTAAGCTGCTAGTTTACAGTACCACATTATGGATTGGGAAGGGAATTGTCTGCAGGTAAGGTGATATTTGTGTGTATTTGTTAATGCTGGTTGAACTTGTATTCATAGTTCATTAACACAAGGTCTTTAATATTAGTGTAAGCGCTCTAAGGAAATGTAAGCTTGGACTGCACTACTAGCAGAGGTTTAAGCATAACAGCTTGTGGCTCCCAGGGCACTTCAGGATAGATGGCGTGGACCTTTCCCAATCCTAGAAAAGAAGAGTCAGGTCACTTAGTGGAGCTGGGCACTAGCAGGACATCCAAGAGGGTGAGCCATGTTACCGCCTGAAACTCTATAATGATAGGGCAGACATAACCATGCTGATGGTTACTGATGAGGATCAGGAAGCAGAGAGTGAACCTCTCCCTAACCTCCTCTCAGCTGACCCTAAGGATGGGTCAGTAGATGGAGTTGTCTATTCAGACATCCTCTCTGCCCAACAGCAAGCTGACTGCAGGTAAGTCTTACAGCAGTATGCTGAGCTCTTCTCTTTGACCCCTAGACAGACACACCTGTGTACCCATGATGTGGTCACAGGAGACGGTTTACCTGTCAAAAAACAAATTTATAGACAGTCTGACCAAGTCAAAAAGAGCATCAAAGTGGAAGTGCACAAGATGCTGGAGTTAGGGGTAATAGAGCACTCTGACAGCCCTCTGGGCTAGCCCAATTGTCTTAGTCCCCAAACCTCATACCAAAGATGGCAAGAGAGAAATGAGGTTCTATGGGGACTACAGAGGGCTCAACTCTGTCACAAAGACAGATGAACTGATAGACAAATTGGGTGCTGCCAAATTTCTGAGTACCTTTGACTTAACTGCAGGGTATTTGCAAATTAGGATGGCAGCTGGAGCAAAAGAAACAGTACTCTCTTCACGTGATGGGCATTATCAGTTTACTGTTATGCCCTTTGGCTTAAAGAATGCTCCGGCCGCCTTCCAAAGGTTGGTGAATCAAGACCTGTCCTTTAGTGCAACATATATATCTAGATGATATTGCTATCTTTAGCTGCAGCTGGCAGGATCACCTGGTTCACCTGGTGAAGGTTTTGAAGGCCTTGCAATCAGCAGGCCTCTCTATTAAGACGTCCAAGTGCCAAATAGGGCAGGGCACAGTTGTATACTTGGGCCAACTTGTAGGTGGGAGACCAAGTGCAAACTTTACAACCCAAGATCCAGACCATTCTGGATCGGGAAGCTCCAAAAACCCAGACTCAAGTCGGGGCATTCCTTCTCATGACTTGGTACTACAGGAGGTTTGTGAAGGGGTATGGATCCATAGTGACTCCCCTCACTAAACCGACCTCAAAGAATATGCAGAAGAAGGTAAACTGGACTCTTGACTGTCGAAAGGCCTTTGACACCCTGAAAGGGGCAATGTGCTCAGCACCAGTTCTTAAAGCTCCAGATTATTCTAGGCTTTTCATTGTGCAGATAGATGCCTCTGAACGTGGGATAGGAGCAGTCCTGTCCCAAACCAATGATGATGGCCTTGGCCAGCCTGTTGCTTTCATTAGCAGGAGGTTTCTCCCCAGGGGGCAGCGTTGGAGTTCCATTGAGAGGGAGGCCTTTGCTGTGGGTTGGTCCTTGAAAATGTAGCGACCATACTTGTTTGATACTCACTTTATTGTTCAGACTGCCACAGACCTCTCAGATGGCTAATGCAATTGAAAGGTAAGAACGCTAAACTTTTGAGGTGGTCCATGGTCCATATCCCTACAGGGAATGGGCTTTGTAGTGGAACACAGACCTGGGACTACCCATGCCAATTCAGATGGCCTTTCCAGGTTCTTCCACTTAGATAATGAAAACTCTCTTGGGGAAAGGTTAGTCCCATCCTCTTTTGTTTGAGGGCGGGGGCAGGGGGGGTAGTGTAGGAAAGTGCCACTGTTGGCATGATTACACCCCCACACTTTTTGCCTAGTGTTGATGTCAACTTTGATTGCAGATTCTGCTAACCAGGCCCCAGAACCAGTGTTCTTTCCCAAAATCTGCACATTTGTTTCCACAGTTGGCACAACCCTGGCACACAGTTAAGTACCTAGGAAAAGGTACCAAGGGCCCTATGGCCAGGGAAGGTCCCCAAGGGCTCCAGCATGTATTATGCCACCTTGGGGGACCCCTCACCAAGAACATGTACACTGCCTATGCAGCCTGTGTGTGCTGGTGGAGATAAAAAGGCCAAGTCAACAATGCACCCCTCTCAGGGTGCCATGCCCACAAACCACTGCCTGTGGCATAGGTAAGTCACCCCTTTAGCAGGCCTTAGAGCCCTAAGTCAGGGTGCACTTTACCACATGTGAGGGCATAGCTGCATGAGCAAAATGCCCCTACAGTGTCTAAGTCCATTCTTAGACATTGTAAGTGCAGTGTAGCCATATTGAGTATATGGTCTGGGAGTTTCATTACGAACTGCACAGATCCATAATGGCTTCACTGAAAACTGGGAACTTTGATATCAAACGTCTCAGCACAATAAACCCCCATTTATTGAAAAATGCACACAGAAAGCAAACTGCTAGTGTAGGACTGACCGGTCTGTGCCAGCCTGCCACTTTCAGACAAGTGTCTGACCACATGGGGTGAGAGCCTTTGTGCTCTCGGTGGTCAGAAACAAAGCCTGTCCTGGGTGGAGATGCTTCACACCTCCCCCTACAGGAACTGTAACACCTGGCGGTGAGCCTCAGAGGCTCAAGCCTCAGATTACAGTGGCCCAAGGCACTGCAGCTAGAGGAGTTGCCTGCTCCCCCTCAGACAAAGCCCCATTTTTGGTGGAAAATGAGGGGAAACAGTGAGGCGTGACCACCCAGCCAGGGCCACCCCTAAGGTGTCCAGAGCTGAGGTGACACCATCCCTGCAGAATCCTCCATCTTGGTTTGGAGGACAGGGACCAATAGGATTAGGTTTGTGCCCCCTCCCCAAAGGGAGAGGGCACAAGGAGGGTGTAGCCACCCTCAGGGACAGTAGCCATTGGCTACTGCCCTCTGACCCCTAAAATGCCCCTAAATCTAGGATATAAGGGCCTCCCTGAACCCAGCTCACCAGATTCCTGGCCACCTGACAAGAAGGACAGCTTAGCTAAAACCCCCAGCAGAGAAGGAAGACAAAAACTGCTTTGGCCCCCAGCTCTATTCGCCTGTGTCCCGCTTCAAAGAACCTGCAAAAAAACAGCGACTCATCCAGCGGGACTAGCAACCTCTGCCAAGCTCCAGAGGACTGCCCTGCACCCCAGAGGACTAAGAACTCCATAGGACAGCGTCCCTGTCCAAAAAGAATCTACAACCAATGACTCTAACCTCGCTCATAATGCGTGAGTCCTGACCACTCTGCACCCGACACCCACAGCCCGTGTCCAGGTGGTCCACCCAGCTAGAGAGGATCCCCAGGAGATTCTGAGCAAGTGCCCACCCTGGGTTGCCCTCTCCACCCCTCCATGACGACGCCTGCAGAGGGAATCCCGAGGACCCCCTTGACCACCGCGGGTGAAGATATCTGACTCCTAAAGACACACTGCAACTGCAGCCCCCAGGCCTTGGAGAACCCGACCTCCAGTGCAGCAACGTTCAGCAGGCGGCCCTCCTCCCAGTCCGGCCTGTGGTCTGCCCGAGACAACCCTGCTGGACCTCACCTACAGTCTCTGAGTGACCCCGGGGTCCCTCTCATAGGCCAGTATTGGGAGCCTGACGTCCTGTTTGCATCCTGCACCTGGCCGTGCCTACTTGTGGCCCCCCCAGTGCTCCTCTTATCCCCCCTGGTCTGCCCTCCTAGCCGCGGCTACTTACCTCCAGGCAGGCCTGATTCCAAGTACCCCCTGTCTCCATAGAAGCCCACCTTTGCTCATCTTTGACCTCTGCACCCGGCCGGCCCCGTGTTGGTGGTGGTGGGTGTTAAAGGATAACTTGAACCCCAACCTGTGGATTTCCTAAAACATGAAGATTGAAACTGTAAGTGTTGTACTTACCTACAAATCAAACTAACTTTTCTCTATTACCCCGTTCTCCCCCCCCCCACCCCAGAACTGTTTCTAAAAATTGCATTGTGTCCATTTTTACAACATATTATTGCCAATAATTCAAACTGTATAACTTATCGATTTCAAACAAATTACTGTTGATACATGTGTGAAATACGAATCTGTTGAAGTACTTACTTGCAACTTGAAACTTGTGGGTCTAAAAATAAATTAAGAAAATATATTTTTGCTATATAAAAACCATTGGTCTGGAGTTAAGTAATTGAGTGTGTGCTTCTTCTATTGTCTGTGTATGTAGAGCAAATGCATAGCACTACCCTCTTATAAGCCTAACTGCTCGACCACATTACCACAAAAGAGAGCATTAGTATTATCTACTTTAGCCTCTTGGGAAAACCTGGATTCTGTGCACACTATATCTCATTTTGATATAGTATATACAGAGCCAGCTTCCTACAGCAGTGTACATTTGGACCTTTTCTACCAAGATAAACTGCTTGGCAGTGTTATCGATCTTAATATTAAACTCACTGGCAACAAGAACCTATTCTGCATCCTCAGTGGGGATGCAGGACAGTATGAACTGATGATACTGTCCGCTAGCTTGTTTGTAAAGAGAGTGAAAGTGTCACCAACCATCAGACTGGCTCATGCCAAAGCTTTACAACTATCAGATGCCAAGTACGCTGTTGAGAGAGTAGCTCTGAAGATATTCAGCATCTCAACCTGTACCAGAATATCCCAGCAGCAAAATTTATTTCTGAATACCAAAATGTATTATCATTGGTTTTGTGGACAGTACAGCTTTTGGCAGCCCGTATACCTTAAATCCTTTCAATTTCAAGCACTACAACATCAACTATGCTGCAGTGGTCCACAAGGGGGCTGTGATTCCTGCAAAACCATACACACCGAATTTTGAAACATCAAATTTTATCAGAGAATATCTCAGACTGGTGTTGATAACAGGGAAACATGTGAGGGACTCTGGAGTCGTATCAGAGAAGGATTTGGGGCTGGCTGCACACTGTCCGCTTTCAATCTGACGCCTGAGATGTAAGACAGTGATCACTATAATTTGATCAAAAACAGAAATCTATAAGCCGAAATACATTTTAGTCAACACCTGGCTAACAATGTGAGCATGATTGTATTCTCTGTATTCAACAGAATCATTCAGTTCAACCACACCAGTCAGATTCTGTTTGACTATCTTTAAAATATTGTAAAATGGACACTGTTTAGATACACGAGTTCTTAAGCCGCCATAAATACGCAAATAAATACTTTTTAGGTGTTTTCCAAGCAATGAACTACCTGAGGAAATGGGGCTAGAAAGACCTGCACGCTTGTCTTTAACAGAATTCCACATTACAATGGTGGAGCACATTGGGTGGCCCTGTTTTTGGATATCGACAAGGTTACAGTGTTTGACAGTTCAGCTGCGTCACCCGATTTATAGCATCTATACAAAACCTGTATTCAAGTTTATAAAAAAAAAAGCTGCTGCCAGGGTAGAGTATAACAAGATGCGGCTACAGGATTCTCTAGCCATCACATGCCAGGAGCATTGTTTACATTTTATTAGTAAAATGTCTGAGGGTTTGACGTTTTGAAATTTTCAAAATCTATATTCGAGTGATCTAGCAAACAATGATCGTATTGTTGTGAAATATGTACAAGAAAACACCAGGTCTACGTCTAGCTCTGTTAAAACAGAATATGATGTTTGTCAAAAGTGTAAGGCTGTGTAATGCATATGTACATGTAATGATGAATGTCTACAATTAAATAATTTAACTGGAATTCAGACTATACATTTCGATTCTGCAGCCAATGCACACACTTTTTTTTTTCTTTTATAAAGGGCTTTCAAAAGATGACAAAAATGTGTTGAACAGTTAAAAAGTGTCTTTCTTTTTAGGTTCCCAAGTCAGAGTCGAGGTATTCCACAAGGGGGATAGCCGGGGAATAAGTGGGGTCAATGGTATCCCAGGATTGGGTTTAAAAACAACAGGTGCTGGAGTACTTGGGGGGCGGGGAGGGGTTGTCAGTCGGATCTGTCAAACTTTCAAGCAGACACCTGTGTTTGACATTACCGACGATCGTAGGGGGAATGTTGAGATCTGCAGCTGTCTGTAGAAACTAGTTCTAGCCTCTTCGCACTTTCTGGAGCGATAGTGTTTTGGGGTGCGTGAGACCTTTTACTAGGCTGTACATATGGGACCCACACCCAGTTGACCTTTGTAGAGGAATTCACCTCGCTCATTCTGCGAGGTCAGAGGAAGTTACCATTTTACTTCGCAATATTTGCGCTTCCCTCTGTACCTTTTGATTTATATTTTTTATTAGGTCTTCAACAAAGACGTCTGAGGGTGGGGGTGTTGGTGTTACTGGTGGTTGTTGATCTTAAGACATTGCAGGGGTTGTAGGAGGCAGTTCGGAGTCCCAGGGTATATACATTCAGCTTGTTTCTGTCAGAGTACCATTGCTTGTGATATTGTAAAAAGTTTTGAAGAGCTCTGGAGTAAAGATCTGCTTTGTCATGAGGTTTTAAATCGGTAAGGCTCAAAATGTTTTTAATCTCGGCATCTAGACATAGCATTTAATTTTTCTGTATATCCTAGGCATTGGCCGTGGACGGTCCCAAGTGTTCCAGCTGTTGGTGTGGCACCAAGTACATCTTTTGCGCGTAATCCATCAATTTCCTGCTAGGAAGTTTGTAATTAGAGGTATCGCTGTGCCCAGTAGCAAACCTATAAAAACCGCCGACTGCTTTACCAGTTTCTTCTTAGAAATGGGCCTTAGAAAAGCCTTTTTATTACTGTGATTTTTGATAAGGTGATGCTTCTTCTTTAACACTGGGAAATGGCTCTCTGATATGGGGACTTTGCCTTTTAGGGTGTTCAAGGTGATTTCTAAAATGGCAGCCACTAAGTCGTCCGAAGCAGCGCACAGGATTGCCTTTCTTTGCTGTGGGGTCCCTGTGACTTTCATTTTAAGGAGGGCTAAATTACCTTGTACACGTGCAGACATGGTCAACATCTTGTAATATAAGGTTTAGAATGTAAATACTACAAAAGTCTTTTTCACGGTTCTTTTTATAGGATTTGGTCTGGTTTTAGCTGTGTAAGTGGCAGTGAGAGCGGGACAGGAACATATTGGCATGTAGTCTTCAAAAGTATTGGGTTTTAAGTCTACCAGCAGTTGGCCGTGAGGTTTTAGTGGTAGCGTCTTTAAAGGCTTCCAAGAAAGACTGGGTGTTTCTGGGCTGCAGCTGCTTAGTGATGATAGATATTTGCTGTTTGTCATAAGGGTTTTTAAATAAAACAAGATATTAGCTGTTGAGAGCTTTAGAACCATTGCTCTTACCCTTGTAAAACAAGTTCTGCACGATGTGACATAGGCTTAGATTTCAATGATGTGAATATTGGGTAAAAGCTTTTTCTATTTCGGGATGATCACCGCCCTTGCACAAAAGATCATTTACAATCCCCATGTTTATAAGGCCTGTAGGGTGTTGTCGTTGAGATTACTAGGTATGCCTTATATAAGTTTGATGTGAGGGAAACTTAGGGATAGTTTAGTATAAAGATCTTGCCAGCATGAATAACGCCATACAATATTGTTTGGGGTTTGGGATGAAACCCCAGGAGTATTTTCTAACAGCTTCTTTATAAAATAACTTTAATTGCAATTTGAGGGACCTGCTAAAACGCAGGAGAACAGATGTTGCAATCTGTTGTCCATAGTCGTGGGGATTCAAGCCTCCAATGCACCTCTAATAACCAAACTAGGGTTTGTAGTCGTCAGTCAGGATCCTTGTATCAAACACTACACGTTAGGTTTTATGCAGCGGTTGGGCTGAAATTTCCCACCATTTTTTGGACCGCACTATGCTAGGCTGCTGTACAACAATTGTTTTATTACTTTCTCTACCGTTCAATCTAGCATAGTCATTCCCCAGCACCTTTAGACTGTCAAAATTGATTTTAATGGTGGTGTTAACATTTAAGGTAATGCCTTTAACTTTCATTCACACAGCATTGTTTGATGTTTTGTAAGAATAGGTTTTGTGTCCTGCTGAGGTGAACTCCACTATGTACTCGTCCTTTTCTAGATTGCTGGTCAAATCTCCTAGAAAACCACCTTGTGGAGGGTCTCCATCCCCTACCTTACTCATAAAAAACAACAGGATTGGTATCTTAAATACACACTCTTGTCCTGAAGTTTATCCAGTACCCTTTAAAGCTCTAAATGTGAGTGAGCTGTAGTGAAACAGGCTATGAAGATGTTTACATTGTTACACATTGTGGGGTACTCTTATGTATATTTTCAACACAGATCTGCAGTCTCCTCATCGATAAACTCGCAACTGGACACATCATAAGATGGAGAAAAAATGTACTTAAACAGCTCGTCAGGATCTGTTATTATGGTAGTGTTTGACAAGTTTGTATGCTGTGCCAATTTTCCCCATAAGTAGTTTAGGTAGAGCTTGGCTAATTGCCGCCTTGCTAGGTTGACCTTGATTAATTCGGGTCTGAATCTTATACCCTCGTGTGTAGTAATCATCAATGTACTTTTGCTTAAAAGTCTCACTAACACATCATTCTGGAAACCCTGAAATCTCCTGCTTGTCTCTCAGAAATATGTTGCTATTGTCAGAAAAGAGTCGAGTTGTCGTCCTTTCAAAGTGCCATATTTCCACTATTTTACCAAGTCTGTATACTTTCTCTGGGGCGGTTTGTACCTCAATGCTACACCAGGCAGTTACCGGTCAGCATCCTTTGCTCGTCACTGTGTCTGAACTCGCTAGTCTCTTTACTTTCAGCGGATGTTCGACATAGTGGGAACATTAGCTTACCGTCAGCTCTGTATGGTAGCAATGGGAAGTAAAGCCACTGGGGTGATAGATTTGGCATTTAATGAGCCCAAAGTATTAGCCTATGGGCTTACAGTCCCTATATATGATGGTGGGGTGGCCTACGGGGTACAACTTACGTTTGTTCACAAACGTATAGACTCATGAAGTTGTAATAGTGCATTTTCTTACCCTCTCCCACAACCCTGTACAGCTGTATAGCGTTTGTACGCCTCCCACCACCCCCAATTAAAGCGTCCCACGTGTCCATAAGTGCAGGTAACTGGCAAATCTTAATGAAAGACACAAGTTCTGCTTCCGATGTTAGCATATCTAACCTCTCATGCTCACAAAGGGTTCTCATAACAAAGCTGCAGTTTTCAGCCTGTTGCACGTTCACCAGAGTATGACGGTGTAAGTGTTCAAGCTTGGTACCCAGCAGTCTGTTAAACTTGTGGGGTTTGTAACAACAAGGACAACCATGGTAAGAACACCTGTTGTACTCAAAGCCCAATGGCACACCGTTAATTACAGAGTAACCGTCTAGATAATAAGGCCCCAATTGGTATTCACCACCCTGTAAGGCATGCTGAATGAAGATGTTTTCCTTGTCAGAGACTTACATGAGCCATTGGATAGAGGGGGTTGAGTAATGCTTCTGTTTACCGTTATAGAGGGCTGGCGGTACTAGAGCTATGCTTTTAGGTTTCAAAAACATGTATTTGTACATAGACATACACATGGAAGCCAGCGTAATATTTTGGAAAGGGTCTATGTATTCCACGGATTTTGTCATCTTGGGTGTTTTGGGCTTAGTCCTCTCCACCACTAGGTCTCAGAGATTGCAGGCGTTTCGTGAGATCATTACATCCACCTGGCAGTAAACTTTCAATTCGGTTTGAAAATGGAACTTATTTTATTGGTTTTCATCATACCACTGTAGAAAACTCTCTTTTTCAGCAGGCATCATATACTCGACACCTAGCTGTCAGGTAGAGGCATGGGGTCCTCATAATTTTGATTCACCCAGGTGTTGAAAAGTTGGGGAAATAACCTTTACACCCTGGAAAACAAAACGCTTTTGGCAATTTGCTCAATTGCATGGGCAGAAAATTCAGGGTGTTGATGAACCTTATTTGTAAAGGCACAGCCATTAACAGCATCTGTTTTGAGCCCTGGGTGATAAGTTCTACAGACTTCTTTTCACGAATCATGTTTTGCAACTTAAAGAATGAGCCTTACGCTTTCAGGTTATGAGCCATCATAGTACACCCTTTGAATTATGGCTGAATAAAAGTGCTGAGGAAATCGTTCATGCACAAGCAACCTTCAAACTCCCAGGTGTTATCTGAAGTTGGATGATGATCATAAATATAGTTAGTTTGGTATACACCTGTCTCTTGTGTACACTCTATATCAAACACTATGTAGTCTTTTAATTTGGTCTAGGGCCGCCCTTTAACCATGTTACATTTGTGTTCTGTCCCCACTTGAAAAGACCTTTACACCTGGGACATTTAATGTCTTTGCATACATGCTCATAGGCCCCTCCAGTCTGTGTTAAGGTGGCAATGAACAAACCTGTTGTGTATGCTCAAGCAGTTTTGTGAGCGAAAAAAAACAGATTACATGTGTAACATCTCACCTCCTGCTCGGCAACTACAACGCATCCAGCCCTCTGATACATTTTACAGTGCATTTCACAATAGTGAGTTGACTGAGTGTTGTAGATATGGTTGCAATTGGGGCACAAGTACTTGGCTCCTAGAAAACCCTTCAGGTTCAAGAAGCTATAAAAGTGGTTTTCTTTGTCTTGTTAGTCAGCCGCTCCTCGGTTGTGAAGTACTTCCAAGAGCCGTTGTGGTAAAGAAATGTTACCGTAATGGTAAAATAGTTCACAAAAAACTCTAAGTCCCCAAACCCTGCCATTCTGTTGTGCGATATTTCAAGCGCCACATGGACTTCAGCTGCTCTAGACCTAATATGAGCATCAGTGGTGGTGCGATCAATCAGTAACCCAGCTATGCTAGCTGCCAGACATGTGTTGGACGTTCCGTTGTTAAAGTTGAGCAACCAACACGGTTTCTTACCAATGATTTTACTATACAAGATACTCTTTAAAGGTCTGGAAACACCCCCTTCAAGGCCCCCAACAACGAGGTTGATGACCCTGAAGGTCCCAAATGCTACTATTACTGACTTACAGTGAACAGGTTAAAGAGGTTGTCTAGAAATTTCACAGCGTCAAACGCATTTCAGGGTGTTTGTCAGGTGAAAACAAGGAACTGTCAATGCCCTGCCCCTGGAAGTGCAGTTGTAAGAAATCATTAGGAACCACATCATGTAACGGCTGTTTTAGGAGCATTTGTATGGAACGATGAATAGCTAAAACCCCATAATCAGAGGAGTTTATACGCTGTAGGTTAACACACCTGAATTCTTTGTAATGCTCTGTAACCGCTCTACAGTAAGACTGTACCTTCTAACACTCTAAAAACACTGGTTCTGAATCCTCAGCTTTAGGATCGGTATTGGATGGTGCACTCTCGGGGAATCATTTTGGAATGGCTGATGAAGGGTCTGCGCAGACATATTTTTAAACCTCCTTGTAGCACATATTGTGGCCTTCTTTAATTTACTTATTAAACGCCTACGCTGCCTAGCGCTATTAGCCCACTTCTGTTTCTTACAGACCCACCTGTTTTAGGCAGCCTCCCACAGCCTATTTGAACAGTCGCTGTTGTATTTGCGAGCTGTGTCCCCGCAGCTTCACTTACTACACCCCCACATCAGCGAAAAACATCTGGGTGTTAGTGGTATACCAGTCTCTGAACTTTACCCCGTGAGCGCCTAATACAACCATTGCTCATGATGTTCTCTCCTAAATTTATGTTTTGAGGCCTAGAAGGGTTTGTTTTATATGTTGATGTCACTATTTTTGGGGCTTTTAATCCACAGTTGAGGGGTTCTAGCTGCTTTTTGTTTTGGACCCTGTGTAAGAACCGTAGGGCTTTAACGAGTATATCTTGACACCATTATTAATAAATGTGGATCCTGTGCTCTTTAGGGAGGGCCAGAAGTCTAGTCATGGTGGTATAACACCTATATCTGCAGCGGCTGATTCACAAGATTGTTAATCTTTCTAGCCTCTGAATTATCTCCCTCTGGGCAAACCTGAAGGACCTGGTTTCGCTCCCTGCCTTACCCAGATTTAAGGTTTTGGAGTTCAGACTGGATTTTAGCTTTCTAACTGCCTGTTGTGTCTTTCATATATGTCTCTTGTACAGGTTTGTGGTCCAAAACATCATTTGGGGCATTACTTGAGGATATTACCACGAGGCATCCCTACTACAATTCCGGTGTTCACATCAATAGCCCCATTCTGAAGGGTAGGATGGCTGGGTCAAAAAACAGGGTCCCAATGCGAACACCCTGGTGCTCAAGACGGTGTTTCAAAACTCTGATTTTGAAACCCACTCCTCCTATACTATTGTCAGGGTATGTTGAGGCTGCAGATGGTAGGTTTACACTTGATGGCAGACTGGTGGGATTGTACACTCCCGGTGGTGTAATCGGGTGATCATTTTCAATCCTCGTGTCTAAAAGACTTTGCGGAGTAGATATAGGGGATTTTGGGACCAGTCATCTAGGAAGCACATCTACATTAGGCACCTCAGTCGTTAAACATTTAGACCTTTGCAGATTATGGGGACCTGCCTGAGGCGTAACTGTGTTTTTTAAATGATAACTCTAAAGGAACTGTTTGTAGCTCAGAGGTCGTCTGCTTCTTCTTCTGATTCTTTAAACAAAGACTATTTATTTTAGGGGTTTTGCACTGCTTAAGATCCCCTACAGTGGTTTTACATGGCCCTTGCTGATGTGTGTCTGCGGTTGTAAGAGCTGAACCGCTGGTGTGTCCAAGCCCTTGCACAAATATAGTTCCTGTAGAAGTGTTCAATATACTGGCTGTAGGCTTCATTTGTAAGTGGATGTAGGGGTTAAGGTCTGTACATGGTCTATGACTGTTATTTACAGAGCCAGCGTGAGATTTCTCCTGACGGACAGCGTTGATCTCATCGGGTGCTAGCATTTCTGTTTTGAAAGTTCCCGGTGATGTCCTTTAGAAGCATCGATGGCCGCTTAGCCTTACGCTGACTCCTCCAGAGATCTTTTATGATGGCCCTACGATTTAAAGATAAAAAATGCATATTCAGTATTGCTATAACCTCTATATCTTAAAGGAAAAAGCTGCTTGAGAGAGGAAGACGTTAGAATTCTTTTGACTCTACACTTTGAAAAACACACACCTGATGTGTTCCTTTGTGAGGCCCCTTTCTTTGTAGGTGGTCCTTCTTTAGACAATGTAGACTTCATTTTTTGGGTCATCTTTTTAGCGCCTCGTTCAACCTTTTATGGCGACAGCATGCAGACCTTGTATGCCACCAGTGGCACGTATTGGGGGAAAAAAAGGAATAAATGTCACATTTACAATATAATACACTGACTGCACGTGCTCTCTGAGGACCTAATTTATAGGGCCTTTATGGGACTTTTGGACTCTCGCCCTGATCAAAAATCATTCCAACAGACGCACCAACAGAAAGTCCTCCTGGTTCACCGCCGACCTCCAAGATTCTAAGCAAACATGCCGAAGACTCGAAAAGAAGTGGCGCTAAGATCAGACACTGGACAACCACACAGCCTTCAAGAACGGCATCCGCAGACACCACCAACTCCAAGAGACCCGCCTTCAAAGAATGCATCAACAACAACGCACACGGCCACAAGGAGCTCTTCAACATCGTGAAGGAGCTCTCCAACCCAAGCTCCAACGTCCACGCCATCCCACCATCACAAGACCTCTGCGACTCCCTAGCCTCCTTCTTCCATCGCAAGATCACAGACATCCATGACAGCTTCAGTAATCAGACCCATTCCCTGTCACCCACCGACACCACAGATTAACCACCCACCTGCTTCCTGCTCTCCTGGACCCACAACAACGACACTATCGAAATCATGAACACCATCCACTCCGGCTCACCATCCGACCCCTGCCCTCATCACGTCTTCAACAAAGCAAGCTCCTTCATCTCACCCCAACTTCGGAAGATCATCAGCAGTTCTTACGAGTCCGCCACCTTCCGGGAGAGCTGGAAACACGCCTAGATCAACACTCTCCTCAAGAAACCTAAGGCAGACCCAAAGGACCTCAAGAACATCCGGCCCATCTCCCTGCCCCCCTTCCCGGCAAAAGTCATAGAGAAAATGGCCAACAAACAACTGGCTCGTTTCCTTGAGGAGAACACTCTGGACCCATTCCAATCCGAATTCGCAGCAACCACAGCACCGAAACTGCCCTCATCGCTGCCACTGACGACATCAGAACCATACTGGACAACGGTGAAACTGCGGCCCTCATCCTACTGGACCTCTCAGCTGCGTTCAACACCATCTGCCACCACACCCTTTGCACACATCTCAGTGACTCAGGAATCCGCGACAGAGCCCTGGACTGGATCACCTCCTCTCTCACCGGCAGAACTCAGAAAGTCCGCCTCCCTCCATACTGCTCTGAAGCCACCAAAATCATCTGCTTCGAACCCCAGGGTTTGTCCCTCCCTCTTCATCTACATGGCTCTGCTCGCTAACATCGCCCGATCTCACAACCTCAACATCATCTCATACACGATGACACCCAGCTGATCCTCTCCCTCACCAAGGACACCGCCAAGACCAACCTCCACGAAGGAATGAAGTCCATTGCCGACTGGATGAAGAACAGCTGCCTGAAACTGAATTCCGACAAGACTGAGGTCCTCATCTTCGGCTCCACCCCCTCTGCATTGGACGACTCCTGGTGGCCTGCCACACTGGGAACCGCACCAACACCCACTGACCACGCACGCAACCTGGGATTCGTCCTGGACTCTTCACTATCTATGACCCAGCAAGTCAAGGCCATCACCTCCTCCTGCTTCAACACCCTCCGCATGCTTTGGAAGATCTACAAATGGATCCCCACTGAAACCCCACAGTCACCCAAGCCCTCGTAAGCAGCAAACTGGACTACGGCAATGCTATCTATGCAGGAACCACGGCCAAACTCAGAAAAGACTACAACGCATCCAGAACGCCTCTGCACACCTCATCCTGGACATCCCCTGCCACATCAAAGTCCACCCGAGAGACGTGCACTGGCTCCCCGTCAACAAGAGAATCCCCTTCAAACTCCTCACCCACGCTCACAAGGCACTGCACAACATTGGACCACAATACCTCAACAAACTGCTCTCCTTCCACACCCCGACCCGACGGCTTCACTCTGCCGACCTTTTCCTCACCACCGTCCCACGCATCTGAGGAACAACCACTGGCGGCAGATCATTCTTGCACCTCGCCGCCAAGACATGGAACACTCTTCCCACCTACCTGCGTTGGACCAAGGACCTCCTTACCTTCTGGAGACCTCTCGAGACATGCTGTTCGAGTAGTAGCAGCCCCCCCATGCCTTGAGACTCTCACAGGTGAGTAGTGCGCTTTACAAATTCCCTGATTGATTGATTGACTGTCAAGTTTGATGCCTACATAGCGTTTTACAAAAGGACTAATTTTTTTTACTTACCTGCAAGCGGTGTATCCTGCTGCACTTGAGCCTCCAGATTTGCTGTAGAGCATTGACCGCCAACTGTACTTCGGTGCCATATCCTGTAAAAAGCACACAAGCACCAGAAAATATTATTAGAAATTAAACAGAATGACAAATAAGACAATGTTGTTTAAGCTAATGGTTGTCACGGTTCTCTGAATAATAAAGCTCTAGATAGCTGTAACTTGCTGAAAGGCAGCCATTTCCTCTGGGGTCCGTGTTAGCTCTTAGGGATCCTGTGTACAGAAGAAACAGAACTGACTTTAGACCATAACTCATTTTCTGCACCATGTTTTTATAAACACCGGCCTACCACTTATTTTTAAATTATGTACTAGTTATCAGAACACAACAAACTGGAAAAAGCAACTATTCCAGGAGACGTTGCTAAGTAAAGCATATGAACACACTTCCCTCATCAAGTCTCTTTCAGCGGCTGTTTTAAATTAAGATCCTGTCTAGACCCTGTGCCATAGTTAAATTTCTGCTTAACAGATTCACTGTGCGCATTTCAGACATGTTAACAAATCCCAGCAATTATACAAAGGAAATTTTACTTGCACATTTAAGAAATAAAATTATTTAAGCATTCTCTCTCAAGATACCACCTGCCCAAGTATCCCTTTTATAGTCTCAGAATAATGCAACTTCAGGTCCTTCTCCCTCACAACCGCAGCACCTGAGATTATCATACACTAATAACAATGCTCTGAAACTGCGTTAAACAAAACATCTTGTTCATGTTCTCAAGCACCATGCAATGTTTATCAAAAGGCTACAAGATGCTGATGATGCACAACGTAAGGTATAGGACTCCCAATGAATTACAGTTTTTAGAAGTTCCTCTTCTTTCATAGCATGATTTGATTTTGCAAAAAACAAAATAGTCACTCATAGTTGATGCAGTGTCACAAATAATTAAACTAATTATGAATAATACAGCATAAGTTTAAAAGCAATGTAGTTGTGTATGTGTCGATATGTAGTTGTGTGTGTGTGTGTGTGTGTGTGTGTATATACACACACACCCACACCCCAAATCCGGATCCCCTCCTGGGATCCAGTTTTAGTTTCCACTCTCTCCTCATGTGCTCCCATTGTGTTGGAGCAGAGCTCTCTCTAAGCCCCAGCCTGGAGGGTGTGGAGCAGACAGGAAGAGGTTAAAACTACATTACAAAATATACAAACAAACCATAGTTATTAACCTTAAGTGGGAGCTGGTTTGCATCACCAGTTTGCGCCCTGCCCTTCATATTTTTTTCATTTATGGTCTGGGGTAGCCCTGCTCTCCGCAAACTTCAGTATGTCGCAAAAAAGAAAATGAAAAGGAGTCTTCTGAATGTGTTTGTATATATGATCCCCATGGGTGCTTTTATATGTGCTACAACATGCTAATTAAGCACAGGCTTAGTGAAGGGGTGGGCTCAGAAATATATTATGCTTTAGGGGTACATTTTCATAACATAGGGATGCTTCATCTGTTCAGTGGGCTGTTACTTTCTACTTTAACATCTGCCAATCCGGTATGAGGCCTGTGACCAGCAAAAAAAAAAAAAAACATATGTTGAAAGTTCATAGTTTGTAAGCAGTAGCAAGCAGTCCACATAAGATAATTAGAGCGGTGGGTAGCAACTCCGCTAGAACATACGAAATGGCATGAAGATCCCCCTTGTGGGCGTTCAAGCCTCACTTATCACCCCTTTACACACAGTTTCCCCCCCCCCCCGTAAGACAACTATGAGTTGTGTTTTTTTAAATGTCATGCTCTGTGGCCGTATACATCCTCGTTGACCCTTTCTGTACATGTGTTGCTGGAGATTATTCTTATTTTAATTTTATTTTTTTTGTAAAAAAAGGTCACATTTGAACAGTCCCTCTAGGTTAGGCAACACTGGGGAGGGTGGGGGAGGTGGTGCTTGGTATTTCCATTGCTCCTCCGTCTCAGGAGGCACACAACAGCCGCAGAGCCGTGGTGGCCTGAACATGCCCAGGTTTGTCCTCTTAGGTGCAGAAACATAGCGCACACCTGTATGGCCACCATTTTGACAGCCCGTAGACCTAGACACTATGGCAAGGACCCTGGCACGTGACTAATTCATGATCACATGATGTCACAACCCACGTGACCCACCTACACCTTTGTTAGTTCTGGGGAGGCTCTCAGGGGGACCAGAAGTCCCAGTAATGGATGTGACATCATTTCCGATGTGGGACAATTGTCACTTTTGAGTTTGATGAGGAAAGATATCCCCATATTCTACTACTGACAAAAAGCAAAAATATTGCTTGGTCTCAAAAAGCACACACTTTGTGTGCTGATATGCTCGTTGTAAAACAGCAGAATGCTGTCACTCACAGTAAAGCCATCTGACAGAGGGATAGAATTTCATAAAAACAAAAGGTCCTGGCTAAACCCAGTCATAATTAGGGAACCAAATGTTAGAGAAAGTCACAAAAGTGCACCTATGATATATGTCCTTGCGTTAATGCAGATTTACGGCCTTCGTGAATTCACAAGAATTTACAGAAGTAGGCCAGGAAATTGTAATCCTACAAAATATTTGTGAACTGCATTTTAGTATGAGCAAATATGCATGTGCAGATTTGCTTATCCAAAAATCTGTTGAGTATTTACAAGTTCACTTTCCCTTCAACCACTTTGTTCCCCTACCCTGGATGAAGTTTTACTTCTGCCCTTTTCAGGAGTAAATTTCCAATCTTTCTCAGTGTAGAAAAAGCTTGATAAAAGCTTGTAAAAGCCCCTAAAAATGCAAAGAAGTAGGTTTGACAGATTCAAAAGAGCGTTCCAATCCTGGAACTATTACTTACCACTACTTCCAACCCCTGTATGTAGATCTGCAAGAAGATGACAAAACAATGAAATTGCTAGTATTCAAACCCTACTATATTATGAACCCTGGCTTAATCAGAGAGGCTATTATCAGAGCTCCTATATAGTGAGATTGCTGCCATGAGTTTTCACTGCACTACGTGGCACCAAGGGGGGTTGGGGCGATTGTGGTGGTTTTTTTTTTTTTTTAGTTTTTTTTTTTACACAGGACAAGCACATTTATAAAGCAACCTGTCCCAGGGAGAGTGGATGGCTGCGTTTTCTCTGCCTGATTCAATGGCGGCTTTCCTCCCCATTTGTGTGTATCTTCTGCCCAGGAGCATCTTGGTCTCAAAGTGCTTTGGGTGATTGACTTATATCTTTCAACTGCTGGCGTTGCTTGCTTTCAGGGAACTACTTTTTGTCTTTTGGTTACAGCACTCTGCAGAAGTGGATGTCTTCACTTGCTTGCTCCTTTGTGTTCTACTTCTGCCTTCACTTCCACTTCCCCTGCTCTGCATTGCTCCCAACTTGTCTGTTGCTTTTCCTGCAACTCTCAATTGGGCTTGACCTTTTTTGAAAATATTCTCCTTCCTGTTGTTCTCTGACCCTCCTCTAACTTCTCACTGTCCCTCACTTTTTACTCCCGTATTTTGATAACTTTTGGGCACCTCTGCACCGTTGGTGGGCAGCTTTCATAAAATGTTTTTTGGACCAATAAATCAATTTGGATGATGGCCCTCTGTGGATGTGTATTTATCCATGTCAGTCATCTTAGGATCTCTAGGTACATCCCCCTGTAGTCATTCACATAGCTCTAGGGAGATTAATCATTAGATATTCATCCGGTGAAAGAACGCACCTAAGAGTCCAGCAATAGAAATGACACCTTTTAGGTAGATATTTGATGGGAAACTGTAGAGTCCTCTTGGAGAAATATATACACAGGTTTTATTTTGGCAAAGATGCTCAATTCACAAAAAATTAACCTCAGCATGAGGCACTTACAAATATCAACCAATTGATGCTGCACTTATGTAAATACCCGATCTGAAATCTTACACTGTGTTGACGTAGGGGATCGCAATCACTTTGGCTGATTGTCAGGACAAAGATAAGTGTGTACTCACAACACTTATGCTGTAACTGCAAAACATCGGTTTTGTGATCCAGAAAAGCTATAGAATAATGAAAAATAGACAAAACTCCAAATTTAGTAAGGGGTCATGTGTAGATCCCGAAAGGATTTCCCAAGGAAAATAACTGTTGAAATTTAGAAATATTGAACATGAGTAGGAAAAGAAAATGGGCATTTATGACATTTTCATCTGTAACTTTTTTTCCATGATGGCTGATTTACAAAAGCAATGTACAGGGGAGTGGGATTCCTATAGCCTGACGCCCAGGACATTATTTGAGGTCAAGGACAAGATTCCATGTTTACTTTGTCCTTGGGACAAGTAGGCCCAACCACCTGCAGCACAAACCCTTTGACTGCCAGCTTACAGTACCTCATTATGGAGCAGGGAAGGAAATTCTCTATAGTTTAGGTAATACTTGTGTCCTTATGTTAATGCTGTTCGAACTATTATTTATAGTTCATTAATGCAAAGCCTTTATTATTAGGGTGCACACTCTAAATAAATGTTGAAGCTCGGACTGTACTACTGACCGTGGTTCCAGGAAAAAAAAAAAAAAAAAGTGTACACTTGTTTGCAATGTTTAACAAAATAATGCTCCCAGAATGCTCTGTGATTCAAATATTTGCAGAAGTGTAAATGTGAGATTGATTCCTTGTTTTAAAAATAAAATGTTCACAAAGTGCAACTAGGAAAAACACGTTTCGCTAAATAACTGTGAAATTTTAGGTACCATTTCCTTTATGCATCATTTAGTAAAATGTATTCATGCATGCTAGTATTTCCAAGAAATATTCTTAATGGAAAATCAGTGTAACCAGTCTCAACAAGATTGTTGGAAACATGGCAATAAACGAGCTTTGGCAAAGCCAATAGGTCTAACATTGGTGGTCAGTCTTTTTTTTATATATATATATATATATATATTTTTTTTTTTCCAAGCTTGTCTGTTTTTGAAATGGCTTTTGTAAAACGTTATTGTTGTGGAAGGTGCCTAGGTCTCGTTATTGAAACAAACTGTGACAAAAATATTTTTTGTTCTCAAGAAGCACACGTTAACACAGTAGTTCCAGGCACTGAACAAAATTTCCTTTTGTGCTGATATGCTCTTTGTGAACGAGCAGGTTGCTATTACTCACAATGAAGCCAGCCGCCGATAGATGGATAGAGAGAGATCGAATAAAAAAAAAAAAAAAAGTCTTGATTAACCCCAGACCTAGTTAGGGGCCCAATTCATACTGAAAGTCATAAAGTGCACCCATCGTACGCCTTTGCATTCGTGCACATTAACATATTTCATGAGCTTAAAGGAATGTACAGAAGTAGACCAATAACTGTACTCCTAGAAAGTATTTGCAAACTGTATTTTGGGGCAAGCAAAATAGCATGTGTAGATTTGCTCATGTGAAAATCTCTTGAGCGTTTTCAAGTTCACTTTCCCTCCAACCACATTTTTCCCCAACCACGGAAAAAGCTTTTCAAGGTAGTAGGTTTGCAAAGACTCAAAGGGCATTCCAGCCTTGGAACTATTGCTTACCGCTACCTTAAGCCCAAGTATGTAGATCTGCGAAAAGGTGGCAAATAAGGAAATTGCTAGTATTAAAGCCCTATTATAGTAGTAGCCTTGGCATCATCAGAGAGGCTATTATCAGAGCTCTTATATAATGAGATTGCAGCCATAATTTATTGCCGCACTACATGGCACCAAAGGGATAAGTAGATTGTTTTACAGGACAAAAAGATTTGTGAAGCAACCTGTTCCATGGACAAGTACATATTTCATTAAATTCCACATCCCTGAATATACTATTACATTTGCAAGGTCCTTCTGGTTGCGGGTACATATAGAGTTTGTAGGTTCTCCAAGAACCCATGGTTCCCAGTGCCAATAATTGAGCTGCACCTTACAATGGTTTTTCATTGAGCACCAAGTGTAAACCAATTCACATAGTGAAATGGGTAGAGTTAAAAATTGGTATCAAAGAAAGCTATGCAGTTATGAAATGGGCACAAGATATGGAGTTTAGGAGCAGTAGTTATTTGTGCATCTCTTAATTTGTGGGTAACCTTACAATTGTATGGTTTAGAGAGGGTATTTTTCAAAATGTCTTCTTTCTTATATTCTGGCTTACATTTGAAAGAAACAAATGTTCTACTATTCTATGTTCCTACAAGTCTTCTGATTAAAAATGGTGCCTAACTTGTGCGGGTAGGCTTGGTGCCTGCAGTAGGAGATATGCCACAACATGAACACATTATTTTTTTTAACTGAAAAATGACTTTTTTTCCAATTTGGGTCACTCGATATTTTGGACCCTAAATCGGTCAGCACCTGTGAAAGTCAGCCAATATTTTTGAAAACTAGATACCTAGGGGTATCCAGGGTGTGGTGATTTGTGTGGCTCTCACCATTTTATTTTTTTTACCCAGATTTTCCTTGGAAACCTCAAACTCTGACTAAAATCAGATTTCCTCACATTTCTGTGATGGAAAGTTCTGGATCTGCGTGGAACTTCTTTCCTCCCGGCATTCCCCTAAGTCTTCCGATTTAAAAATGGTGCCTCACTTGTGTAGCTAGGCCTAGTGCCTGCAACAGGAAATGTCGCAAAATGCAACACGGGCACATCACATTTTTGCACGGAAAACGAACCCTTTTTTCCATTGTGAGTAGCTGTAGAATTTGGACCCTAGCTTAGCTGACACTAGAGAAACCTAGCCAACCTGTACAGTTTTGAGAAATAGAAACCTACTGGTATCTAGGGTGGGCTGACTTGTGTGGTTTTCATCATGCGTTTTTTTTTTTTCCCAGAATCCCTTGCAGACCTCATACTTTGACTTACAGAAAACAGATTTTCCTCACATTTCTGTGATGGAAAGTTCTGGAATCTGTGGGAAGCCACAAACTTCCGTCCACCTGACATTCCCCCAAGTCACCCTATAAAAATGCTATCTCCCTTGTGTGAATAAGACTAGTGCTTGCGACAGGAAAAAACCCAAACACAATATGGACCTATCACATTTTCCCACTGGAAATTGACCCATTTTTGCCTTTGTGGGTAGCTGTATATTTTGGACCCTGTCTCAGCTGGCAACCAGGGAAACTTATCAAACATGTACATTTTTAAAAACTAGACACCGAGGGGTATCCAGGATGGACTGACTTGCTGGTTCTCACCTGTTTTTTTATTTACCCATAATCCCTTGCAAACCTCAAACGTTGACTGAAAAACACATTTCCCACACATTTCTGTGATGGAAAGTTCTGGAATCTGTGCAGAGCCGCAAACTTGCTTCCACCCGGCATTGCCCCAAGTCTCCCAGTAAAAATATACCTCCCTTGTTCAGCTGGCACGAGTGCCTGTGACACAAAATTCCTGTTCCTGTAGGAAGCATTGGGCCCAGCCACACAACTGGTGCATCCTTTTTATTGGCACAAGTGGGATAATGGAGAGTTGTAGGAATTTTGTGGATTCCAGACGTTTCCATCACAGAAATGGCAGGAAAATGTGCAATTTCAGTCAAAGTTTGAGGTTTGCAGAGCACTATGGGTAAGAAAACCTTGTGGGATCCACGCAAGGCACACCACCCCAGACTCACTTAGTTGTTTAGTTTTCAAGAATGTCTGTGGTTTGTAGGTTTGCACTGGTGACTTCACAGCATGTCTCCCAAATAAGCACTTGCCCCTATTGCTTATCTCTCAACATTGCGATTTATAGGTTTTTTGTGTTGTCTTCTCATGGGACACACACACAAGTGGGGTATAGTTTTTTTAATTGGGGAAACCTGCGGAAACACAGGGTGTTAGAAAAAAAAATGTGCCTTCCTGCAGATTGCATGTCTTTCCGTCACAACAACTTGATGAAAATATGTGTTTCTTACCAACGTTTGACATTTTCAAGGGCTTCTGGGTTAAATTACCTGGTGAGAGCCATGCAAGTCGTGCACCTCTGGACTTCCCTGTTTGTCCAGTTCTAAAACATGTGTGAGTTTGCCTAGGTGCCAGCTGAGCTAGGGCCCAAAATCCATAGCTACCCACACTGGAAAAAACAAGGAGTTCTTAATAAGGGCCATCTTTACATTTTGGACTGATAAAGAAGACTATGTAGCCCTGGCGGAGAACTTAATGTCTGCATTGCTGAGATTACTCCACCCCCCAAATTTAGAAATGACCACCAAGCTGGAGCTCAAGTAAAAGAAACGGACAGAATCTGCTAAAACGGCGATTCCTGTCAATGGCTTGTTATGTTTGACGCACTACTCCCATCAACATGACAGACCTGTCCAATTTTTTTTTTTCTTTCATTTCTTAAAACAAAATCCTGAAGTCAGACCTACCTTTTAGAAAAAATGCCCCTCTCACCATGGGAGTTATCTCCAGTGGGAAGGGGAGCATTAGACAGTTATCACTGCCCTTACCACCATGGTTTTCCAAGTCGTGACAGGCAGTGAAAACTGACCTGCATGTCTGCTCATCTAATTTTACGTGGGCGGAAACTAAGGTCAGCCGCAGATAATCCTTCGTCAGTCAGGGCCTAGGAGGCATGCAACCAGGCCACAATTGAAGTAGTCTTTCCCATTATTATACAAATGCTCTGTCCTCGTATATCAAGCGGCCAGACCATTATCTTCACTGTAAGAATACTCTGTTGTCATTGCAACAGAGTATCCTTACTCCCACAGATATAAGTCTAGTACTAATGTTTTTTAAGTTACTCCACCACTTGGTTGGTTTTAGCACCTCCTGAAATGCTAGCTTCAAAGCACAAATACTCATCAAACTATCTGAATATTGAAACAAAGACATCTGAAGGTGAGCCATAAAGCGGCGTCAAGTCACCAACTGAATTATGGTCAATTCACATGTCATTCATGCACCACACACAAGGCTTCGATACCGCCGGTCACAGGCCCAAACCCAACACATCAGTTTTCTCACATCAACATACCACTACCATGCAAGGGCCCATCACATTCATAAGCCACAGTACAGAACCCCCACTTATGTCCAGGCATGTTGATAGTTGATGCATCCACAACCTTTACAAGTGAAAAAACTGTTTGACTGCATTTTTACTGCCTGTCAAGTAACTGTCGCCATTCTGAACATTACTGAACACTTGCCTAGTGAAGCTTTATTTATGGCTCCCATGAAAGCCACATGAGGCTCAGGAAAAGACATGTCCTACATGCATCTTTAGCGCAGTCACTGTGGTAAATCCAACTCCTTCCAGTTTGTGGATGCAAGTTGGAGGGGGGGTGTCCGAGGATGCCTTCCGAGGCCTACATTACCTGAACTGAGTTAGCATAGCTACCTTTAAAACTAAGGAAAACATTCTGGGAAATACTGCCTAAGTCCCCTTAAGAGAACATCATAAACTACGAAGAATGGTAGTTTTTGACACACAGGGTAGTCAGTGAGAACGTAGCATTTGTCACATCCAATGTTATGTGCAGTGCTGTGATGGTAGTGAACTTGTCATACAGTAAACCGAACATATACTAAGTTCTGACAGAGGATGAACATGGCGAGCTGGACAAATGTTTTACCCATATGTTTAGTGCTGGGTTGAAAGTTTTCTATAATGTGTTTTTTTTTTTTTTTTTTCTTCAAAACGCACTTTCATCCAAGAGGGTATCCTGCCGCCAGTGCAAGAGCAGTCAGGACTGATCCATGAAGTAAGCTAGTTAAAGAGCCAAGTGTTCAGCTTTGTGCAGCATGCACTCATTTTAGAGACGGCACAAATGTGTAGAGATGTGAATGGGGAGTCAGTGAAGCCGTTTGATGTGCAGGGTGTGTGCATGTTGTGATATTGAGGGAAGAGGCTGCCTGCTGCCTTCTTCATGGTTTGGAGTCATCTGCTTATTTCAGTGCAGTGCCAATGGGTTTGCATCCGTAGGTGAAGATGAAGTGATGGCATGTATATCTGTACTACCTTGACTATCTGCCTGCTACCTCTGCAGTATCCCTGTGAAAGCACATCTAACCCAAGCTTTTTCTACCTGTTCATGTCTCTGTCCTCATCAAATTCCTGACTTATATCAAATACTTGTCAAGTGAACCTATACGAACACCTTCTGTCGCTCGTTACTTGTGTCATGTTGGCTCTCATTGTACCAGTGATACTGCTGGATTCGGGGGCAGCACCATCATGTTGTGGGAACTGAGTCCATCTCCACACCATGTGACAACTGTCGGCCTAACCCTTTCGACCAGCTAGCAGTACCTCACCAGCACCTGGAAGTGGCAGTGTTTTGTGGCAGCCGTGCACATGACATTTTGATTTCTCAGGGAAATTGTGGTATAACCTTTCTCATCCTTTGCTCACAGTTACATTTGTCTCATGCATGCAAATACAAACGGAAGCAAAAATTGATTCACTAAACTTTATTGAATCAATTGCTTTGTAGATAAAACGGCATGTACTGCAATGATTAGGCTAAGGAAACATAATAATAGCACAGCGGTGACAAAGAAGGTAAAACAGAAGAAAAGTCCCACCAAAGTGTCAGAGTTCTAGGTGTTAGAATTCTTACCTATGCCACTAAAGTACTATATTAGAGCACAGCAGTGTTAGCCCTAATTTGTCCTTCATTGTCCCTAGGAAGACACCATTCCCCATACCTGAATTTGGTAGTAGTGAAGAGAGCTGTTACTCTACTGAGAGTCGTCTCCCTTGTGGGCAGAAAGACGTCAAGTCTCAGCAGACCGCTGCAATGAAGTGACAGCATGTGGTGGCAATTTCTGGCTGGAACTCTCCCTCTAACATATAGGGGTTAGAGAGATGTTTTATAATAAAACACGGGTGTTCTGACAAAACTGCCCTAACGTAAGAACATGAATGTCTCTCATGAAGTGCCAGAGAGTGTGGTGTTTTACTTTGTACTGACTCTTTCCAGTTTCTGGATGCAGCAAGTTTGAGGTGTCTGAGAATGCCTTCTGAGGCCTACGTTCCTTGAACTGAGTGAGCATATTTACCTTTGCAATATAAGGGAAACATGTTGGGAAATACTGCCCAAGTTACATAAAGTAATAAGCCAAACAAATGTCCTGTGGGACTCATTCACAACACTTCTACTTTTGCTTTGAAAGTGTACAGACTCAATTAGCAACTTGTATCATAACCAGTGTTATTGAAAAGGGGTACAAAACACAGTATCTTGTATGATGATTGTTTTGACATCTTTAGTATAAAGACTATATACATTTCCTTATGTATCCAAATTAGTGCCAACGCACAGTACTCACACAGTGAACGAGTATATATAAAAACATGGAACAGTTCCCAAGGTTGCATATGATTTTCTATCAAAGAAACATAAGTGGAGATTCTGTCTGTTCATATATGATATTTGTTGGCAAACAATAATGTGTTTTGAAGGCAACTTAGGGAGGAGATATTGATGATTCGACCTGTACTTAGTCTTCAGGTCTCTTCTGAACAAAAGTAGTGTGACTAAACTTCCCTAGAAACTATGGATTCTTGGGACCTTCAGTAAGGCATCCTGTAGGCAATGGGTGGAAGAATACTTCAAGACAGAGTCTACAATGCGTACTGAGCCCCTCAGTTAGTGGGCCAGTTTTGATGGGGTATTCAAATTAGTCACGAGAAGCACACCTTTATACTGTGTGGAGAAAGTGGTCACACCTATACATACACACAGTTTCCTAGACAACTATGCGAAATGGGCCGCTTGGTTCCTTAGTGTCCTGTAGAGGGAAATTGATTATTTATAAAAAAGCACACCCTTGCATTGTGTCCGCATGGTGTTGACTAGGAAAACTCATCTCCCCTGCCCTATAAAAAAAAAGAATAAAAAAACAAAAAATAACCGAAAAGGAATCCTCTGGTGCAAGCATTGTCTGCTCCTTTTCTTTTTTTTACCCTCCCCGGTGTCGGCTGATGGCCTACATATGCACCGGGGAGGGTGTAACGTTGCACGTTGAGTCATGAATTCCATTTGTAGGAAACTGGCACTTGTTGCAGTTACCCCCTCACTTTTGGGCTGCTATTGATGCTGACTTGACTGGAAGTGTGCTGGGAACCTGCTAACCAGTGTTCTTTCCCTAAAAATGTACCATTTTCTCCAAAATTGGCACACCCCTGGTACACAGATAAGTCCCTTGTAAAACGTACCAGTGGTACCAAGGGCCCTGTGACCAAGGAAGGTCCTTAAGGGATGCAGCATGTGTTATGCCACCCTAAGGGACCCCTCACCAAACACATACACACTACCATTGCAGATTGTGTTGTTTGTTGGGGAGAAAAAGGTAAAGTCGACATGGCATCCCTCTCGGGGTGCTATGCCCACAATACACTGCCTGTGGCATAGGTAAGTCACCCCTCCAGCAGGCCTTACAGCCCTAAGGCAGGGTGCAATATACCATGAGTGAGGGCATAGCTGCATGAGCAATATGCCCTTGGAGTGTCCATGTCCATTCTTAGACATTGTCATTGCAGTGTGGCCATATTATGTATTGGTCTGGGAGTCTGTCATTACGAGTTAAGTCATTGAGTGTGTGCTTCTTCTATTGTCTGTGTGTGTACAACAAATGTTTAGCACTACCCTCTGGTAAGCCTAACTGCCCGACCACGAAAGAGAGCATTACTATTATCTACCTTAGCCTCTGTTAAGCCTCTGAGGAACCCCTAGACTCTGTGCACAATATTGGCTAATCCAGTAGGTTTCACTGTCTGGGCTTATTCCTTTACCAGTGCCTGTTATAAAAAGAGATTTCTCAAATATGCCACCTACATTATGGAACAAATTATCAAAGCCTACAGTATTACCTGGTGGAAGGTAAATATTAACGCAAGTACACAACGTTCATAGCCATGGCCTCCTTTTTTTTTTTTTTTTTTTTCCCCACAACAATAGCACAGGTTGCAATAGTCTTCAAAAGACAGGAATTAAACCTGTTTATGAATACTTGTATTGATCACTCTACTCCCTTTGAACTGATCACCCATTCTTTTAATTGTTCCTTCAGAATAATATGCTTAATTTGATCCCTCAGCTTCTTCCATGGCCCACGTTTCCTGTGATAATTGGCCTTGAATATCTTGTGAGGTAATTGAAGTAGGTTTTTCCTAGTTGCTATTCAAGTTGCAACATATTTCATGATAGAATCACTAGACCATTTTGAGAAATGTATGTGCATTCATTCCACACTTGCCAAGTACCAACCAATCCAGTTTAGTCCACTTCCTTTCTTAGTATCCATTGTGTCACCAATGTCCCACAGGCCTTTTTCCTTAGATTAACAATCGTTGTTTTGATGCCTGCCAAAGGGAGTCTCATTAGCAGGCAGATGATTTCCCTGTAAACAGACAGATAATGCAGTCGTCATGAGAATTCATGTTGTAATTAGTTTTAAACCATGTTAGGGGGATCAATATTTTAAAAAACGTATATCATGAACATCATAAATCTGAAATAAATATGAAGTACTTTTTGCAAATACATTGTTCTCAATGCATTTCTCAACATCATATAAAAATCAATACTAGAAAAAGTTATTGTATAATAAATAAATAATCTAGTTATAGCCTCCTGACGGGCAAACATTCAGTATAAGCAAATAAGTACAGCATGCGCAATGGATCCCTGCATGTTCCCAGAAAATACTCCATGTGGGTCAGAATTATAATTAATTTTTTTAATTTATTCTAATTTTGGATTTAATGTCCTTTATCTTAATTTGTTTGCATGATTTATTATAGAGTATGTTTTTGTTGAAGCAGACAAGCTTGTACATTGAATTAAGCCCACTTGGGCCATCTTGTGGTTTATATAAACAGAACTACTCTTATTTTCTTATTCTGAATGTTTGCTTGTCAGGAGGCTAGGACTTTATTTGTGTATTATGTGTTTTTCTCAGCCACTGCTTGACAAATCGCTCCCAAAATGTTCCAGACAGCAGCTGGAGTGACTGGCAAAGTAGTTTTGAAAATTTCATGAAGATTCGTCAAAAAGTTACTATATAGTGTATAGTTAGTAATTGATTAACGTCTGGTAGTCGTTTGTGTTCATTAATTTGAAAGTGAAATTGGTTAGATCCTCTTCTGAAAATCTCTTTAGTGTGGTATGTGTACGGATGGGTGTGCTGACGGATTTTCAGTTTTATTGAGATAGGTCTTTGGTTGTCTTTTACTCAGGCAACTTAGATGTTTTTTGAAACGATAGCGCATCAAGTAAATTGATACGAAGTGATTTGTGTATTAGGGTGTAGTATTTTTAAGCTAACTTCTTCTGAATGGTTCTATAGTGTATCTTGGTGTGGTTCCCGGAAGTGCTTTGCCAACTGTATAGCTTTGTTTTTGTGTTCTGCGTGTCACTGGAACTGTGTAGCATGTTGTGTTTGAAAAAGGTGATCTATAAAGTGATTAGAAAGGTGCTGTGTCAAGAGTATTGTTGGGTGAAAGTGGCAATTGCTTTTTAGTTCAGTACAGTGATAACTGTTTAAATATTGTATCTTGGACTTGTTGATTGTGTATTAGTTCTGCCCAGTGTGCGATTCTAGAACCCCTGTATCCCTCTCTTGCCTGAAGCAAATTCTTCAAGCAATCTCTGGGAGCGAACATATAAAAATCGGTCTTGTAATTTTTCACTGACAAATTAATAGAGCGTGATAACTGGAACTGTGGCAGTTAAAAAAGTAACATATCATTGAGTTCTAGGGACATACATTTCCCACAATCAACTACAGACATCCTTTTTCTTACCTTTTTTTTATTTTTTATCATTATGACATGATTGTCATCTGTGGGTATGGACTACACTGAAAGAAATGATAGACACTGGACAGAAGGACATAACACTAAGTCTAGGTTGTGTTCACCACCATCAAAACTCTTAACTAGGCTGGAAATACATTTGATAACTCTAATAGTTTGTTGCAACAGTAAACACGGGTACCAACATTAATAAAATGTTCTCTTACTTACATTGTCATTTTAGTCTTGGATTCACTTTACAGCTTGGAATCACTTTTAGCAGCACTACCTTAGAACCCCACTTCCTATGACTTTTAACAAAGCTCCCTTTAATTCCTTATGATTCTCACTATAATAATATTATATTCACCAGTTGTTCCAACCATAAATCATCATATAGATGATTCAGGAAAGACAGACCTCTAGGGATATTTTCGGGACCCAGCCTGGCTTCCCTTGTATCTCATGTGACCCAGAACATCATCAGCTGTCTGTGTTAAGCATTCAGGCTGCAAATACAGTTGGTGATTCTGTGGTGAGTGGACATCACAGCTGTTTGGTAATTTTCCAAAGCATGGCCATCTCTAGTGAATACAAATATATTGATACTTGATTCAAACCTTGCCTTTTACCCCGCTGACTCTCCAGCACATACTAGATGAAGGCAGTTTTCAGAGCATGACAAATGGATGCAGGAGTTGGAGAAGAGGGCATTACCAAAAGCAGACTGTCTGCAGTAATCTATCACCGCACAGCAAAGTACTAGGCACACATTGGTTTGATCCTACTACCCAGGACGTTATATTGGATTGCCATATCTCTATGGAGTAACTGATGTCCCATACATTAGGTATGGTTGCAGACATCTAGCCTTCTGCTGCATGGCTACATTTCTTTCCTGTGATAATTGACAGCTCAGATGCTTGGCTTGTTCATTGTACTGTTAAATGTTTTACTGGTGCTCATAGTCTCTACTACATGAGGTACGCCTTGGCATGCAGAAAAATGTTTTTCATAGTCTATTCTGGATGTGTTATTGTGATGTCCCAATCGGTATGTAAATGTGGCTTGTGACCCATTGTAAAGCATAGGCTTGTGGATGTTCTTTAAAACAGCCAGTGGTTACCCCATTACTCTTCTTGTTAGTGACCCTGCACCATCATTGAATCACAAATGTTTTGTGCATCATGATACTTTTAGAGTGAAGGTTTCTCCCATCTTCCATTCCTAAATTGATGGCCTCATGAATCTTCCCACGGGTATGTGTATTTTGTACCTAATGAGGGTGCTTTCTCTTAGTATATTTATTCAGGCTCTTTCCTAGTGCCTGCCCTAGGTTATGTACTTTTTGAGCTCACCTAGGTTTGTTTACTTACTGTCGAATATTAATTAGTGTGAACAAGAGCCAGTGGGCAGCGGAATGTTTTACAAGAAAGCACAAAAAATAAGGAATGCACAAATAAGGCTGTAGGCGATAAAGTTAGTGTTCATCGGAATAAGGAATAAATGCATGGGGAAGAACCTTTTATCTCATCAACCCCTATAAAATAGCCACTGGCAATACCTGGAAATAGGTAACATAATTCAGGGAGTGAATTTAAGTAGGGAAAATCATTGTGTGCTGCAAATCGAGTTAAGGTTGCTTGAGGTATTGGGAGAGTAATTTTTTTTTTTAACAAAACAAATGAGGGATTCGTCCTGATAGCTGCAAGAATCAAGTAAACATTTTTGGGACCACTCCTCAAGAAAGACGGTTTAGAAATTTTTTTTTTGTTGAAATGAGTGATCTCCAGAAAGAGAGAGCCCGTGGTCCGAAGGCAGGATGAGCTGCCTGAGAGCCTTAATGTTCATGATAATTGTTAGATTTTTTTCACCATGGAGAGTCTTTTGGACAATACAAGCCAGCTTGAAAGTGCTGCAGGCGTCTGTACAAAGCCAGCTTACAGTGTACAAGACCGTGAGATAAAGTCTGATCTACTGTTACCTAATGCAGGTTAGGCTGCAGCATTCAATATAGTATTTAAAAGAACTGCATTTTGGGGATTTCAGACAATAGGGAATTCCCATAATCTAGCCTTGACAGAATTAAAGAGTGGGCTGCGGGTTTAAAGTTCTCAGTAGAGAGAGGCTAACTACTTCTGAGCAGTCTGAATTCATTGTGTGCATCTTTGATAATAAAACTGATGCAAGAGTGCAGATTTACACTTGAAGCCCAACGACTTGGCACTTTCAACAATAGAGGGCTTGCTGTTAAGTAAAATGGAGGGATCAAACCAGGTTTATACTTTGACATTGAATGGAGAAGAGAGTAAAATGAATTTGTTTTTACGGGGATTATGTTGTACTGTAATCCCCAATATTATGGCTTTTAGGGTCACGGCCACATCAACTTTCTGTTCTGAGAAGTGACTGTCAAATATAACTGAATGTCATCCACATACAAATGGAAGGAGATTTTTGATCTTTCCAGGTATTCAATATAGAGATTAAAAAGTGTTGGTGGCGAGGATTGATCCGTGAGCTGCCCCTTGTTGAACGGGTGAGGAAATAAATGTTGTAAGTGATTGGTTAGAGACAATTCGGACCAACAAAGGACATTGCCATTGAATGTCATCCTGCTTGCCAAAACATGTAGAATGGATATATGTTTGACTATGTCAAACATGGCTGAGAAGTCCAGGACAAAACTGAGCATGACTGTCCTTCGATTAGTATGCAAAGTGTATCATCTTCAATGTGTAGGATCAGCATCTCCATCTGTCAGCCAGATAGAACGATGTCAATGAGTTTGTTCGCATTGATGATGTTCAAGTCTTTTGCCACGCAGCTTTCAAGGATTTTAGCAAGAGAAAGAGGTTTTGAAACTGGATTGAGTTTTAACCTTCAGAGCCAGCTTTTTTGATATGGGATGACTTGTCTAATTTGCATGTGGTCAAGGACTGGAATCCGTGCTCTGAGTATGTGAACTTGTGTTCTACTGTTTGTTGCCTCCATTTCTGATGTCCCTGGTAGTGGCTCAGTGGATTACTTTCCTCCTTCTGTGACACCTAACCCTAGTTTTCCTTTTTATGATGATCCCTGTGTTTTTGCAGTAGTGCACTTGACAGTCTAAGTCCATCGTAGGTGCTCGCATGAGGATTTTTTGAATGCAGACTGGCTGTGATAGCTACCATTAGTTGTGCATGTCTACAACTCATACCCACCACAAACTGCAATACGGCTGTGGAATGATCCATGTAGTCCACATTTCTTTACTCAATTCTTACTGAGGCCTCTCCTGAAACACAAATGCTAAGTTCACTAAGGGCTTGATTTAGAGCTTGGCAGAGGGAGTTACTCTGTCACAAGCGTGACTAGATATCCCTTCCGCCGTATTACAATCCCATTGTAGTCAGTGGCGATCGTAATACAGTGAATGGGGTATCAGTCTTGTTTGTGACAGAGTAACTCGCCCCGCCAAACTGTAAATCAGGCCCTAAGTCTCCTGAGGACACCCACATTTTAAGCTATATGATAACATTACTGATAGGGCCCCATGGTTTCTGTTAATTACTTATTAAGCACAGCAATCACTGGAGCCTTGAGGCTTAGCATTGGTCTTTTTGTCTCATGTCACCTTAGTTTGGTGCTGTCATAATATTGGCGGTTGCATCTCTACTCTCTAAGTGTCTTGAAACTTCTTTTTTTTTAATTATTCCTAATTTTATTTACTGTATTTTCCTATAGGTAAATTAATCATGAGCTCATTCTTTTTTGTGCTGATACTTCTTTGGATGGACATTGAGTTAATTGAGCATAATTCCTTATACTTCTGCTACCTTTTGGACTAATCCTTGACTGTTCTATTCTCTATCTTGGGGAAAGTCAGATGTCTGTAGGGAGCCATTTGATTATCCATAGTGTGATGAATAGAACTTGAGGCATTTGGACACCTCTGGGGAATACCAATGTCCCAAAAACACAAAGGTGATGGGAGGAATGCTTGCAATTTGTCTCACAACCGGCAATCACTGTTCCTGTTGGAGCAAGGTCAAGACTGATTTGCGTATGGCTGGGTCCAAACTGAGGTGGCACGGTGCGCAAAAACAACATGGGTTGGAATGCTATCCTGAGCGAATGGAAGTGGTTAGATAAATTACAAGCATTCTCCCCCCCATCACTTTTTGTTTGTGTGAGATAACAATACTCCCTATGGTCACTGCCTGTTAAATAGTGAACAGTTGAAATATTCTGTGACCCTTATATGGACTAAAAGTTGCACTTCAAACAAATAAACATTAGGGCGGGTTCTGAATTTGATTGGTTAATACTGATGTTATTGCTCACTGTGTGTCTGTGGCAGTGATAAATCCATGAAAGAAAGATTTTAACCATTCCACTTGAATTGAGAAGAATACAATATCAAATCACAAACTAAATGTTTCCTTATCAGCATTTCTTGCCCTTTTCCCTTAAATGTGTTTTAATATGGTTTGTAAAATGGTGCTCAAATTGTAAGAGGTGTTGAATTTGGCAGAACTGAAGAATTGCCAGGGAAATATAGGGTCTAATTCAGACAAAAATGAAAAATGCACTTCAGTGTACGATTTATGAATCTGAAAGTCACAGCATTTGTACATCAGTGGATTGTTTGCTCCAGTAGAGGTAGCAGAATTGTGGAAAAGCATGTTCTTCTTTCTTATTTTTTTTTCTTTTTTTTATCCACAGATTAAATATTTAATGTGTGCAATACCCACTTCCATCACACTACTAGTATTTTCCTTTCCGTTTTCTACAATGGAAAGTAACTCGTATTAGTATTTTACAGGAATACAGGATAGACTTTCAGAGTGATTAAGATGTGCTCTATTAATGCTGGGTTCTCTTGCTGACTTCTTCAAACTGACCATTGTCGTGATGGGTCACAAACGTACGAGTTTATGGGCGTTTACTATATTTTGAATGATCCATTCCATCAAAGAACATTAATTTTCCCACCCACACGCCCTCCGCTACAAAGGCGATTTGTCTGCTTTTATAAGTGCGTAAGAGTGATCTGTGACCACCTACAATTCATTGTCCCCTTCCCCCAAACTCTCCCCGCGTGTTTGTTTTGGCACACTGGTTTCACCTTAAGTCCAGCCACTGTGATTTGCCAAGAAATAACAACTGTCATGTTGGTATGGAAGTCCATCAGGTTATCTGATGTATTGTGGAGCCATTCATTGTGGATCAGAAAGAATCCCTGATTTAAATAGTCTTAGGTTGTTTGTAGTGTGTACTCTCGGACTAGTAACATCAGAAACAGATTGGTGTAAGTGGACTCCTGGGTCTAGGCCAGAAAAACTTTAAGGTGTTTCTAGCCTTTTAGGGGAGTATTATTCCGTTTAAACAGCTGTATGCGATTGGTTTTGTGCCCTGTCTAGAAGGGATGCTGGATGTTTTCTGGGAATAATTTGCACATTTATTGTATAACTCTTGAAGGCCTATTAAATAGCTCTCTGGAACATTTCTTTCGTATGACCATCACTTTCTGTTTTGTAATGAAGGCGTTCTGCCTTGCTATCTGTGGTTAATGTGGCAATGAAAATTAAAGAGCGTTTTTAGTTCCTCTGGCTTCCTTTGGTTTGTGTTATTTTTTTAGACCATTTCTGCGTTTGTTAAATCAATAAAACCAGACTGCTACTGCTTCATTGCTGATATGGGTCTAAAATACAATCGTAATAACATGAATCGAGGTGGTTTCAATTCGGACGTCTTATGGCAAAGTATAATGAGTCCTGGACATGACAGAAAATAAGCATTATTGTGTGTAAAAATACTCTGGGACAATACCATCAAAACGTCCTACATTTTAAAATCTTTCCTGTCATTTATATGCTACTATTTATTTATAGTATTGACCTGATTCTGAGCACTGCTCCCAACTTGTTACCGTAATCTACCCCATAATAATATATCCAGGAGCCCCCGATTTAGTAAATGTTTTTTTGAGTAACTGCTTCCTAAATTACTCGCTCTCTCTACAACCATTAACAAATCCATGTTGTGACGCCATTCACCGATTGTTGGTGAGTTAGGGCTACTCTCCCCGTGCTATGTCTTTTTGCTAATATGGAGCTTAAATTGACAAGCCGCTCGTGGCATTTCGGTTCCTCTTGGTATCCAACAGTTTTTGGATGTGCACCCAGTGGCAGGTATAGACTCAACGCATCTACTTTTTTTTTTTTTTTCTTTTTCATGGGCCAATGCATTTTGTGCAATAAAATTTTTTCTAGCATTCGCGCTAAGAATTTTTCAATTCTATTAAGGACACGGAGGCGAGGATTATGCTTCTCTTTCCATGCTTTATTTTAACAGCAGCCAATGAAAATCATGGAAAGTAGAAAAACTACATGACCCAACATTAGTCATATCACATGATCAACCATAGAGGAGGAAGCCTATAAAGTGTTGCATCACACCCAGCCACTCCTCTTTCTTTGTTCAAAATTTGCAACAGAAAAGTCAAAGATTAAACGAAATCCTCCAACGAAAAATCCTGAGAACAGATGAACTGGCTTCCGACTTGACCGGAAGATGAACAAAATCGTGGCAGTCCGCATTACTTCTCATCATTTCCTAGAAAAAATGAAAAAGTCCAGGCCATAAAAACTGAATAATACAATAAATATTTATATAGCCATTATTCAATAGGGAGGGATAGCACTGAAGTACAGTCATTAGCACACAAATCAAATAACATGAAACTTTACAATTGTATATCCATATTTTACACAGTGCGATGGGATAATCCTCGCCTCCGTGTCCTTAATAGAATTGAAAAATTCTTAGCGCGAATGCTAGAATTTTTTTTATTCTATGTCAGGACCAGAGGCTTAGATTATGCTTGTTCAAAGCTGATTCACCACCACCGATGCTATATTCACAATAGGTTTATAATAAAACGTTTTAAAAGTTGAAGGCGAGGACCAATCCGCTGCCTTTAAAATGTCCTCTAAGCGAGAACCCAAGCCTAAAGACTTCGATGCCATAGCTCCTCTGGCCGAATGAGCACCAAATTTAGAAACATCAATACCTGCTTCACTCCGCAACCAACGCATCCATCTAGCGAGAGTGGCTGAGGAAACAGGATGATATGGTTTAACCAAAGAAATGAGTAATTGACCTCCCATATCAGAACCAAACTCTTCCGTACTCACCTCGTAAGCTTTAAGACATTGTACCACACAAAGCTTGGGATTGTCCCCAAAACAGGGGTAAGATACTGACTTCAAATTGCATTTTGTTCTACGCGAAATGGAAAACGATACTCCTTCAGGAGAAAACACTCTTCCAGCCAAATCCAGAGCCCTAACATCAGAAACTCTCTTACAAGATATCAAACACAATAACATGGTGAGTTTAGCTGATAATTGTTTTCTAGACAAAAATCTATTAGCAGGCCAAGATTCTAAAAATCGAAGAACAACATTAACATCACAAAGGGACGAATAACGGGGACGGGGGGGATTAGCTAACCTATTACCCCTCATTAGTTTGCATACAATAGGAGACTCTCCGATGGGCTTACCCTCCACCGGAACATGACCAGCTGAAATAGCGGATCTATAATTATTAATAGAACGGTAAGCTAACCCTGATGCTGCTAGGGAGGAAAGGAAATTCAAGACCAGACAGTTGCCTGCTGAAGAAGGATCTGCACTCCTAGAACTACACCAAGCATTCCATCGCTTCCACGCTGAAGCATATCTTTTGGGAGTACTGGAGGACCAGACACCCGCAATGAAGTCGGAAGACTCTTTCAAAAGTCCAGGGAGGACCCATCTTTCCCTGAAAGACGCCATGCCATCAGGGATAACTTGCCTGACAGGATTAACGGATGCGACAGACCCGAGGGTCCTGGAGAAGATTCTCTCGGAATGGAAAAAGGAGCGGATGAGCACAGCTCAGTTCCATAGCTACCAGAAACCACGCTTGCGACCTCCAAAGAGGCGTCACTAGAACTAGGTCTGCTTGTTGGCACCTGATCTGGGCCAAGACTCTGGGAATCATCAGGAAGGGAGGAAAAGCATAACCCAATTCCAGAGACCAGTCCTGAAGGAACGCATCCGTCCTCGATGCCTCTGGATCTGGTCTCCAACTGAAAAAACGTTTCATCTGACGATTGAGTCGAGATGCAAACAGATCTATCGAGAAGGGGCCCCACTTCGCAGAAAGCGTTTGGGAAAACTCTGGGATGTAACCTCCAATCGCTGAAGTCCCTGAGGTGACGGGAGTTCCAATCGGCCACTAGGTTGCTGGTCCCTGGAAGGTATTCCGCCACCACCGAAATCCTGTGTTGAAGGCAAAAATGCCAGAATTCCTTGGCAATCTCCGCCAGAATGCGGGAACGAGTTCCCCCCCCAACTTGTTGACATATCTCACTGCTGAGATATTGTCCATGCGAAGCAGAATACAACAATTCGTCTTGACGGGGGAAAGACTCTTGATTGCAAAGGAGCCTGCTAGAAGTTCCAAACAATTTATGTGGAGTTTCAACTCCGAGTTGGACCATCTGCCTCCCGTAGACACTGGTCCGCACCGGGCTCCCCAACCCCACTGACTGGCGTCGGACTCTATCACTACATCTGGGAGAGAGCTGAATATGGCTCTGCCGTTCCAGGCTTCCATATGCTCAAGCCACCAAAACATCTCTGCCCTGGCTTCCTCTGACAGAGGAATCTGGTCTGCATACCGAAGCCCTTTCTGAAGGTGAGAGATCTTAAAACGTTGAAGGGCTCGGTAGTGCAATGGACCCGGGAAGATCGCCTGAATCGAAGAAGAGAGCAGGCCCACCATGCGAGCAATCGCTCTCAAGGAAACAGTCTGTTTGGATAATAGACACCTCAATTCTCTCTTGATTGAACGTATCTTCCCTGTGGAAGAATCAGAAGGGACTGCAGCGAGTCTTTCTGGAAACCCAGAAAGTCTATACGATGAGAGGGGACTAGAACCGATTTTTGAGCATTTATTATGAAACCGAGATCTTGTAGTAGAGACACTGCCCATTCGAGATGATTTAACAAGAGGTCTCGATCCTGGGCCATGATAAGAATGTCGTCCAGGTATACAATTAACCTGACTCCTTGAGATCGAAGGAATTCCACTACTGGACGCATAACCTTTGTGAAACACCAAGGGGCGGAGGAAAGACCAAAAGGGAGAACCTTGTACTCGTAATAGTCCGTCTCCCAACAAAACTGAAGAAACCTCCGATGGGGAGGAAAAATCGGAATTGTCAAGTAAGCGTCCTTTAGATCCAGACGGACTAACCAGTCTCCTTGGAGAACATCCCTCAGTAAATGGATACCTTCCATTTTGAAATGGCGGTATAGTAAGAAACCGTTTAAGTCTTTTAAGTTGAGAACTAGGCACGAGCCGCCCCCCTTCTTGTCTACCAGAAATACTGGACTGACAAAACCTGACGGATGATGGGGAACTCTGATAATGGCACCTTTTTTGAGAAGAGACAAAATGTCTGCGGAAATAAGACTGTGTTCTTGAAGGGAAAAAACGTCCCTGTCTGGGAAGGCATATCTGATAAGGGGGTTTGTAAAATTCCAGCTTGAACCCCTGCACGGTCTCTAGAACCCAAGCATCCGATGAAATCAGACGCCAATTCCCCCCAAAAATTTTGAGTTCTGCCCCCCAAAATCACATTTGAATTCAAGACCAAGCTCACCTGTGGCTCCCGACTCTTGGGAGAAAGATTGTGACCTTTGGCTCTCCCTCTGCGGAATCTGCTTCGACCGTACCTAGGCCTTGATGGGTAGAAGGTAGCTGTGGAGGGATCGTATCCCTGATAACCCCCTCTTCCTTGTTGGAAGGAACCACGATGGGGGCCTTGCTGATTGAAACGGCCGAAAGCACGCCCTCTGTAGCGTCCGGCCCCTCGAAAAAGTGGACGTAACACTCTCCGGATGGATCCTTGTTCCTTGTCCAGACTGGCGTAGGTGGATACAAATTTAGATAGTTCCTTCATAAAAGGCGAACCAAAAAGTAAACCCTGTGCCACAGGTCCTGATTCTGAAACAGCGAGATCTACTAGTTTGGGATCCAATTTCATCAAAACCGACCTGCGTCGCTCAGACGAAATGGCGCAATTAGCATTGCCCAAGAAGCATAGAGCTCTCTGAGCCCAGCCTACCAAAATATGAGGGTTAATAGGATCACCCGATTCCTTGGCCTGAAAGGCTAATTCGAGGATCTTGGTTAGTGGACCAGAAACGTCTAAGAGTTTATCTTGGCAGCCACGCCATGCGCGATCAATACCCTTCTTAGGGTCTTTAGCAGATTTTTTGAGAAAAGTTACCAGGGTAGGATCTAACTCCAGAGTCTCTGTAACTTTGGATGGAAAATCTGGTCTGGGACACTCTGATCTTAATCTCGAGCGAATATCTTTATCAAAGCCATGCCTGATATGGGCCTCTACATAATCCGCCACCTCAGGGGGCGGTAACCAAAGGGAGGATCTGGGGTGAACAATGTCCTCTGGTTCGAAAGTTAACACCTTAGGGGTGGGAACCTCCTGGTGATGAGCTTTCTTCTTGCGTTTACGAGGAGGCGCGTCCTCTTGTTCTGAGGAGGGCTCCGAGGAAGAAGATGATGAGGGTGGAACCTCCTTACCCTTTTTATGCGAATCTGCATTGTAATCATGCTCTCTAGCCATATTCCTTATAAGGGATTGGAAATCCGCAGCATGTGGGTTGGAAAGTTGCTTTTCGGGTTGCGGGATTGCCGCAAAGGAGGGGTCCTCCAAGGTAGAAGCGCTCCCTGGCGCTGCCCAAGCCTGTTGTTCTACCAGGCCCAAGAGGCGATGTTTGATGGGCTGAATGGCCTGAACTTAGGCCTGATTAACTGAGTGACGCACACCTGCGTCAAGCGCATAAACTAAGTCCTGGTCAAACGAGCCAGCAGTATCACCAATATAGTACAGTTCCTCGGCTGGGTCATCATAGCCAGCCATACTGAGTTGCAGCAGAGATAAGCTCCAGAGGAGCAGTATAAAAATAAAATAGTAACAACAAGAAAATAAATCGGGACAGGAATCACAAAAGAGTCTTTAAGATGTGGATGGAGCTGTCCTGAAAGGGTTAAAACCCTTAAGCCAGGCCCAGCCTGAATCAAAATTGTTCCAACCCCAGTGTCCCAGCACTGGGGCGTAATGGGAGCTGAGCCGGTGTAGGAATTTCTTTTAGGGTCTTAAGAGCGCTGCAAAATGCTTAGAGAGAGCGAGGTAACACCTCTAATTAAAGTTCCACAAACAATGGAAATGATATCTGTGCGGGAGCGCAGATTTTTCTCGAGGCAGTGCCTCTTAAAGGCCACGCTCCGAGCGAGCGTTTCAGTCCGACCCTAGGGGAATAAGACTAATTAAGCGAAGCGCTCCGTGCGAGCGTGGGAGACAGGCAAATAAACGCTCCGACTGAGCGTGAGAAAAGGAGTTGAAATTGAAGGCCCAAACCGAAGCGCTCCGCTCGCAGCAGAGACAGAGGGTCGGCAATGAAGAGAAAGAAGCCGGCTTCACACGCGCGTCTAATACACACGCGGTGGAGCCGGACCAGCGAGTGAACGCGGGTCATAAAACGCGCTCACGCTGAGCGCCGATCGTAAAACAGAAAAAGGGGAAAGGGAAGAAAAACCTCACCGGCTTGCCGATGGACTGCGCTGGAAGCGCGAGACCACGCTCCCTGCTCCCACTCCACTAGACTTGTAAGCGTTCCAAGGGACGCTTAATGAGGGAGGGGAAAAGCCCGCTCCAACGTTATTTAAAATCTCACTACAGTTAAGTAATAAATAAATCACACTTATCTGGCTGCGAAGCAGCAAAGAAAGAGGAGTGGCTGGGTGTGATGCAACACTTTATAGGCTTCCTCCTCTATGGTTGATCATGTGATATGACTAATGTTGGGTCATGTAGTTTTTTACTTTCCATGATTTTCATTGGCTGCTGTTAAAATAAAGCATGGAAAGAGAAGCATAATCTGAGCCTCCGGTCCTGACATAGAATTGGGCAATTCCTCTACGTAAATAAAAGTTCCCTTCTGCGCACAACCCTCCAGATGCATCTGATATTGTGCAAGGCAATTGCACCCTCAATCGTGCTCTTTTTGCTGCGCTGCCATTGCTGTTCTGGGAGAAAGGCGTCTTCTTTCCATTACAGTGATCTTGTCAGTTTATCAAGCTTTTTGAAAAACCGTTCTGGAATATTGTATGGTGTGTTTTGTAATTTGTATGAGCAACGTAGGAAGGAAATCATTTTAAACCGAGCTGTACAGTCCAACAACGAGAGGGGGGGAGCTTGTTCCAATGCAATACCTATGTACTAAGATTGTGCAACAGGAGTTGTTAATTATCAGCATAGGCTTTTTCAGGGTCTCATGATATCCGTATTACCAAATATTTAAAATAGCCTTTTTTCAACTCAGAGTGGCATTGATCATTCTAGTGATGTGGACCACACACACATTTAGGGTAAACATAAGAACTTTGTCCATTTGACATGAAATCCTAAGAATGTCTCATAAACATCAAATATTGACATTTAGTCACTGTGGGTTATTTGGGACAACTTATTACAGTAGTACATCTGCATATTTAGTGATATTCATTCATCCCAGTTGCTGCCCCATCTTCATCCCTTATTTGGGACCTCTTTATGTATCCAACTGCCCCCAATCAGAGCAAAGAATACTGGGGACAAAGGGCATTGCTGCCTGTTCCTCTATATAAAGCAGTTGTTCTCAATTGGATTTATTAACCTGTACCTAGGGTTTTATGTTACGTTCCTTAAGTTATACGAAGCTTGCTATGTGGTGGGGGTTAATCAATCTAAAGTGCAGATCTTTGTTGTTAGACTTAGCATCATTGGCATGGCCTCCCCTGACTTTTTGCCTCTACTTCCCAGGTTGCCTCTGTGTGCTGGACTCTGTTTTTGCTGTTTTGTTTGCTCTGGACACTTTACCACTGCTGATCAGTGCTAAAGTGTAAGTGTTCCCTGTATAAATTAGATATGTACATTGGCTTATCCATGATTGGCTTATTTGATTTACTAGTAAGTCCCTAGCAAAGTGCACTAGAAGTGCCCTGGGCCTGTAAATCAAATGCTACTAGTGGACCTGCAACACTGGTTGTGCCACCCACTTTAGTAGCCCTATAAACATGACTCAGACCCGCCACTGCAGTGTCTGTGAGTGCAGTTTTAAACTGCCAATTCGACTTGGCAAGTGTACCCACTTGCCAGGCCTAAACCATCCCTTTTTATTCATGTGAGGCACCCGAAGGTTGGGCCCTAGACAGCCCCATGGGCAGGGTGCAGTGTATGTTAAAGGTGGGACATATACTTATACTGCCAAATTGGGTTTTCACTGTTGCAAAGCCGATCTCTCTCCTAGGTTAACATGGGGGCTGCCTTTAAATACGATTTAAGCACAGATTCCCTTTGGGAGCAGATAGACGTGAAGTTTTGGGGTCTCTGAACTCACAATTTCAAAATACATCTTTTAGTGAAATTGTTTTTGAGATTGTGTGTGTAGTAGGCATTTTCTTGCTTAAACTATTCTGTGACTCTGCTTGTTTGTGGATTCCCTGTATGGGTCAGTTTGACAGTTGGGCTGTGTGCACCTCTCCTCTAGACAGTGACACAAAGGGAGCTGGGGTGTAGCCTGCATATCCTGATGGGCCATCTAGGCTGAGGGGAGGGCAGGTCAGGGCAGGGGAGGGGAGGGGATAAGTGGTCACTTACACCTGAAAGGGCTGTGCCTGCCCTCACACAATGCAGTCTCCAGTCCCCGGTGTGCGTCTGGGGCCTGGCCTGGGCAAGGCAGGATTTTGAAAACAATAGAGGCTTCTCTTTGAAGTAGGCCTACTTCACAGGCAGAAAGGGGTATAAGAAGAGCACCCAAAACACCTGAAAATCAGATTACTTCTGGAACCAAGAGGAACCTCTGCCAAGGAGAAGAGCTGAGAAGCTGGAGGAGGAGTACTGCCCGTTTGCCTGTGACACTGCTTTGCTGGGTTGGCCTGCAGTAACTGCTTCTGCCTGAGAGAGGACAAAGACTGACGTTTGTGTGACTTCCCACTGGTGAAGAATCTTCAAGGGTTTGAACGGAGCTTGCCTCCTGTTGTTGAAGTCTCAGGGACAACAAAGACTTCTCTCTGCCAGTACTTGGGCTTTCTGCTGAGAGTCCTGCCTGCTAAGTGGTGCCCTATTCTTTTCTCTGGGCCCTTGAAAGGCGCAGCTGGTAGAAAAGGACAGAAATCCATGGAAAAACTGTTATGCGGGGAAACTTCCAACGCACCACTCGCCTCGCTGCTGATAAATGATGTGCCGCCGGCTTTGCGGCCAAAATCGATGCTCCACCTGCATCGCAGCTGGGAGATCGACGCCACATTGCTGGAGAAATGACGTGCAACACCGGCAGCGGCTGCTGTTAGTGATGCAAGCCCCCCATGCAGCACAGTTTCTGGAAAACGTGCAACCAGATTTCAACACAACCTCGCTGGCCGCATGTTTTGTTTTACTACGGACCGAGATGAAACACTCATGCACTGACAAAATAAATCGCTAGAATGCAACTCTTAGTCCAAGAAATACGTTTATTAAACCACTCTGCAAAGTTCGTAGAGGAAGATTAGCATGCTGAAAGGGTCACAGCAATTAAATAAAAACATGTGCAAATGATTCTCCACTGCAATATACACAGCGTGTGTGTGTGTGTGTGTGTGTATATATATATATATATATATATATATATATATATATATATATATACACACACACATATACTGTATATATGTATATGTCACAATGCAAAGGGGATAACCATAATAAAAAATGCATCACCATGAGGCACAGGTAAATCTGCCTCCTTATCAGCATCAGACCGCCAGATCCCAGATTTGATTGTGGAGAGAGCGATCAATTATCCTCACGGGAAGGATGACACACCTCAGCGTCCTGAGCATGTCCTAGATCTGAGTTACTCCCCGGTCCATCTGGTCTCGGCCTCTTATATACTTTAAACAAACCAGAGCGGAGGATTCTAGAAACCCCTCTCATTCCGTAAATTTATTATAAAAAAATGCTGGCAACTTCAGGTCAGTTGAAAAGAACACGTTGGGACTGGCCAAGATCCCAAGATGCACTCTCTCAAAACAAAACCGTTCCCCTCCGTACCATAAACATCATCCTAGTACATTCTTATCAGCCTAAGCCCTTGGTGAGAAAGAACACGGAGACACGCAGAATAAAAACATGAGCAAAAAGTGCATTGTATAACATGGGCATGGAAAAATACTTGCAGCTTTTAATGTGGCGGTGACTAATGCTAAAATAAAGTCAATAGGCAAAATTGAAGTTAATAGTCACTAATGTGACTGTGTGCTGCTAGGCTAAGTGCAACGTGGAAAATAGTTATAAGGGGATTCCCTGAACAAATGAGTGTAGCTCAAACAGGGAATTAACCTATGTAGAGAAAACTACTAAGAGAGCTACTTAGGTATACATGAAGATAGTATAATCTTCAAGAGAACAACAAAATAGTTGTATCTGATAATAACTAAATATGACTGACCAATTATAAACACATGATATCAGGCTGCTGTACTCAGGCAGTTACTCACAAATAGAATAGTCCTATTATATAGTTTTATATGATTTTTTTAATTATTATTCAATAGTAGTACAATCCTAGAAAAATATATACATTATTTCATAAAAAACAGACGAAATACCTAAAATCAGACATACCACAAGCCCACTAGACGAAACAAATGAAAAGAGGTGTCTTATATACAAGTGGAACATAGCACCAATAAAACTAGTCCTAATAACATAATAAGACAAAAACGATTCTTAATGGTGAAGATACATAGAATAAAGACTTCTAGTACATTAATATTGATAGTCTAATACACAAAAATAGAAACGATGTTGACGTAGTTCTATCGAATTGGTACCGTAGGGACCAAAAGGCCTACGCGCGTTTCGGTGTTTTATGGTATTGTGGGTCACCTTCTTCATGGCCGTTCCCAATGGTACTGTTCAATAGTGGTCTAATCTTTGCAGCCAAATCTTCTGGTCAGTTTAATTTTAGATTTGTAGTGTATTGTTTGATAATGTAGTCAAGAAATCTGATAAAAAGGAATATATGATAATTTATATGAATCATAGTGCTAGTTTCCTAGAGGTCACCTGTTTATATTTTATTTTACATATGTGTCAATCAAAAGTGACATGCTGTTATATCAGGATACGTGCCCAAGGAGTCTAAATACACTTTAGGTAGTGTTAGTAATGGAATATGAAATATAGAGGGCTAGAAACTGGAGATATTATGTTAGGGAACGTAAAATGACAAATGTTAAATCAATAACGGTGATGCATCCTAAAAATAGTTAGAGAGACTGGTAGTTAGTATACTATAGTTGGAGGGTGCCTTACATTGTGCTGCCAGCATTCCTTGATTCCCTTCAGTGATTACATGCATCCTGGTGTGTGTGTTAAGTAATAGAGGTAATAAGTTCTAATAAAGTAAGACCTTACTTGAGGAGTCTTTTCTAGCATGTTTGTGAAACAATAGCTTTTCCGGCCGTTTCTGTTTCACTACAGGGCGTGATGATGCCAGTTATTATACAAGAAGCGGAGCTGAATAAATAGATAGCAAAGACTACATAATAGATAAATAAATAAGTAAGTAGATGGATTGGATCTTAGTGGTGTAATGAATATGTTCCTGCTATTGTTTGTAAATACTGAAATTCACCTGAATATTGGCTGGTAGTAGCTGAGAAAATTAAATTGAGTCCATATAATCGATGTTTATGGGTTCTCAAACTCGTAGCGGTACCGGGAATGAATCCAGAATTTGTGTGTCTGAAAATGATAAAAGAGGCTATTACAAATTATAAAAAAAGGAAGAAAGAGGGCAAAAGTAGTTAGGCTCTGTATTATAGGCCACTCAAATCATTTACTCAAATAGTGGGATGGAATAAGTATAATGCAAGGGCAGTGAGAAAAGAAATGAGATGAATACTTTATCGAAATACCGATCGCGACGTTCGAGTGCTCCGCATCTGCTGACTAGAGTCAGCCGCCGCTGTATGTGAACATTCTTATACGGCTACAAAATAGTATTCCTAGTAGCACTGGGCTGCCGACTTGCAAGATAGTTGGGCGGTCTAAAGCCGGCGCCATATTGGAAGTATACCGACGGCGCGAACGGAAACTGAACAAGCTATTCATTGACATATTGTACCCTATTTAATATAGATGCAAGGAAAGTCCAAATCAGACATAAATAATGTCTAAGGACTATGGGTAAATAGGGATACGGCACTTATAGATAGAGTGGACGACAGATGGAACCCAACTGTGGACTCGATTTCCAACTAGCTCTATGTTTGTGATTGAAAGGACAGAAGTTATTTTCGGTTCAGATGGTTCTGTAGAATACTTGCTAAGATCTAATGAAATCGATATTAATGTCTGGCAAAGTACCTAACAGAGAATATCTATCAGCATATAGAAGAAAGAGAGGGTATAGGAGTGGAAATAAGGGTAGAAATAAAGATAAAAAGGAAATTGAACATAAATATATCAATGGAAATAAGAATGAAGGTAGAAATGACCGTGATAAAAATATTCAAACCTATAGAAAAAAAGAAAACTGGGAAAAAATCTTAAAGTTTATTGATAAAAGTACTATTTTAGAATATAGATACTTACCAATGAGAGTTTGGCTTATGTGATAGCGTTTTCCCAGGGGATGTACTCGTTCAATCCCTTTTCACAGCTGTCTAATGTAAAAATCCAGTAGACTTCTCTCTTTTTCCGGGTTTTATGGTCCTCTATCTGTCCATAGTTCTTAATTCTTTCTAGGACAGTCCAGGAGAGGTCCTCGATTTTATGTCCGTGCTGTTTCCAGTGTTTAACCAAAGGGGCACTCTCTTTGTCATTTCGAATATTGGAAATATGCTCCAATATTCTTACTTTGACTTCTCTTCCTGTTTCTCCTACATATAGGAGAGGGCACGGACACCTGATTAAATAGATACAATTAGCTGTTTTGCAATTCGTCATCTCCGATAGTTGAAAGTTAGTACCTTTCCACGGGAATACATTGCCCACGATGGCTCTAGGGCAAGCCTTGCAGTTACCACATGTATGGTTGCCTGTGATAGGTCGATTCCCATATATGGACTTCTGACAAAAGGTCTCATTTTTAGGTAGACTAGCTCTCACTAGTTTGTTCAAGATATTTTGGTTTTTCCTGAAAGATAGCAGAGTGCGTTCTCATGATGTTTGGTTCGAACCTTTGTTAAGAATATGCCAATTGGCAAGAATAATTTTCCTGATTTTTTCATTTAGGTTTGAGTGTTGGATTACACAAACTATGGAAGGTGTGGATTTTTTATTTTGTTTCTCAAACATACTAGTCCTATTTTGCTCTTTTGTAGGAGTCTCTAATCAGTTTTCTAGGATATCCTCGTAGAAGAAATTTCTGTTGCAAAATGTTTGCATGGTGTTCAAAATCACTCAAGCTAGAGCAGTTTCTATGGACCCGTAGGAATTGGCTAAAGGGTATCCCTTGTTTTTGACTGGTAGGGTGGAAGCTATCATAATGCAATATAGTATTTCTGGCTGTCGGTTTAGTGAACAGTGACATCTCAAGTTGGGAGTTGTTATGGCCAATCCAAATGTCTAGAAATTCAACTTTGTTTCTGATAGTATGGATGGTGAACTTGAGATTGGGATCACATAAGTTGATCCACTGACTGAATTCTATTAATGCATCTTCCTCACCTGTCCAGATGAAGAAGATATCATCGATGAAACGTGACCAAAAATGAACATTTTCGTAAAATGGTGCCATCTCATTGTAAATATGGGTTTCCTCGAAGGAGCCTACATAGATATTGGCTACACTTGGGGCACAGGCAGCCCCCATGCTGACTCGTTTCTTCTGCTGACATGTCTGACCATTAAATTAAAAAAAGTTTTCTCGTAGGACAATTTTGAGACACTGTAGAATGAAGGAAGAATGTTCTGTGTTACCTTCTTTCTCAAAGAGGCGGGCAACTGCTAGCCATGCCTCTTTCTGCGGGTTGTTGGTATATAGTGCCTCAATGTCCATTGTTACTAGTAGTTGTGTAGTCGAATTGAAGGGGAGACCTTCTAGTTTGGCAATAATGTGGCTGGTATCTCGAATAAAAGCTGGAAGTAGGGCCACTCGAGGGTTCAGGAATTTCTCCACATATTTAGATAACGGTTCTGTCCACGTCCCTACAGTGGAGACTATAGGTCTCATTGCGGGATCTGTCTTGTTTTTATGTATTTTAGGGACTCCGTAAGACCCCGAATGAGATACAGGAATTACCAGAGAGGCAGATTCCAGAATGCGGACAATGCTCCACATACCCTACAAACCAGGAGACAACAATATGGGAGGGATTAAAAGCAGTACCAGTTTTTAATTTAAGAACTTCTCCTATGGACACAGATACTGAGTCTTTATTAAAGAAAGGGCTGTCATTCATCCCTACTACTTCCATCAACAAATCTGATCTTCTCTCTGACCTTCATGCTTTCTTTAGAAGAATCAGGCTGTCCAGATACTTCGAAGGTAAAATAGACACCAGGGAATTAAATCTATCTGGATTAAAAACTACTTCTACCTTCACTCCCCACCTTGATATGGTAGGCCCTGAAGTCAAAATTTTTGAAAATATAGTGTCTAATAAGATTCAATCTTTGTTGAAATCTGCTCCGAGACCCTTCTTCAATTTAAATCAAGGAGAACATCAAGCCTTACAAAGATTACAAAAAGACAAACATATCACAGTTAAACCGTGTGACAAAGGAGGGGGCATAGTACTGTTAGACACTGACATTTATAAATCTAAGATCCAAACTATTTTAAATGAATCAGAATATTATCAGAAAACAGGGAATAATTGGCATGAACGAGTCAGAGGAGAGATGACCAAAATAAGTGTTGAAGCTTTAGGTAATGGAATCATATGCCAACAAGAATTCCAATACCTTAATCCAGCGAAAACTAGGACCCCTGTGTTCTACGGAGTCCCTAAAATACATAAAAACAAGACAGATCCCCCAATGAGACCTATAGTCTCCACTGTAGGGACGTTGACAGAACCTTTATCTAAATATGTGGAGAAATTTCTGAACCCTCGAGTGGCCCTACTTCCAGCTTTTATTCGAGATACCAGCCACATTATTGCCAAACTAGAAGGTCTCCCCTTCAATTCGACTACACAACTACTAGTAACAATGGACATTGAGGCACTATATACCAACATCCCGCAGAAAGAGGCATGGCTAGCAGTTGCCCGCCTCTTTGAGAAAGAAGGTAACACAGAACATTATTCCTTCATTCTACAGTGTCTCAACATTGTCCTACGAGAAAACTTTTTTGAATTTAATGGTCAGACATATCAGCAGAAGAAACGAGTCCGCATGGGGGCTGCCTGTGCCCCAAGTGTAGCCAATATCCATGTAGGCTCCTTCGAGGAAACCCATATTTACAATGAGATGGCACCATTTTACGAAAATGTTCATTTTTGGTCACGTTTCATCGATGATATCTTCTTCATCTGGACAGGTGAGGAAGATGGATTAATAGAATTCAGTCAGTGGATCAACTTATGTGATCCCAATCTCAAGTTCACCATCCATACTAGCAGAAACAAAGTTGAATTTCTAGACATTTGGATTGGCCATAACAACTCCCAACTTGAGATGTCACTGTTCACTAAACCGACAGCCAGAAATACTATATTGCATTATGATAGCTTCCACCCTACCAGTCAAAAACAAGGGATACCCTTTAGCCAATTCCTACGGGTCCGTAGAAACTGCTCTAGCTTGAGTGATTTTGAACACCATGCAAACATTTTGCAACATAAATTTCTTCTACGAGGTTATCCTAGAAAACTGATTAGAGACTCCTACAAAAGAGCAAATTACTACAATGGGACTAGTATGTTCGAGAAACAAAATAAAAAATCCACACCTTCCATAGTTTGTGTAATCCAACACTCAAACCTAAATGAAAAAATCAGGAAAATTATTCTTGCCAATTGGCATATTCTTAACAGCGGTTCGAACCAAACATCATTAGAACGCCCTCTGCTATCTTTCAGGAAAAACCAAAATATCTCGAACAAACTAGTGAGAGTTAGTCTACCTAAAAATGAGACCTTTTGTCAGAAGTCCATACATGGGAATCGACCTATCACAGGCAACCATAAATGTGGTAATTGCAAGGCTTGCCCTAGAGCCATCGTGGGCAATGTATTCCCGTGGAAAGGTACTAACTTTCAACTATCGGAGATGACGAATTGCAAAACAGCTAATTGTATCTATTTAATCAGGTGTCCGTGCCGTCTCCTATATGTAGGAGAAACAGGAAGAGAAGTCAAAGTAAGAATATTGGAGCATATTTCCAATATTCAAAATGACAAAGAGAGTGCCGCTTTGGTTACACACTGGAAACAGCATGGACATAAAATCGAGGACCTCTCCTGGACTGTCCTAGAAAGAATTAAGAACTATGGACAGATAGAGGACCATAAAACCCGGAACAAGAGAGAAGTCTACTGGATTTTTACATTAGACAGCTGTGAAAAGGGATTGAACGAGTACATCCCCTGGGAAAACGCTATCACATAAGCCAAACTCTCATTGGTAAGTATCTCAATTCTAAAATAGTACTTTTATCAATAAACTTTAAGATTTTTTCCTAGTTTTCTTTTTTTCTATAGGTTTGTATATTTTTACCACGGTCATTTCTATCTTCATTCTTATTTCCATTTCTATATTTATGTTCAATTTCAATTTCATTTTTATCTTTATTTCGACCCTTATTTCCACTCCTATACCCTCTCTTTCTTCTATATGCTGATAGATATTCTCTGTTAGGTACTTTGCCAGACATTAATATCCATTTCATTAGATCTTAGCAAGTATTCTACAGAACCATCTGAACCGAAAATAACTTCTGTCCTTTCAATCACAAACATAGAGCTAGTTGGAAATCGAGTCCACAGTTGAGTTCCATCTGTCGTCCACTCTATCTATAATTGACCAGGGGTGTGGAATTTATTAAAATATCTACTTGTCCAGGGGACAGGTTGCTTCTGAAATCTACTTGTCCTGTAAAAAGATCTACTTGTCCCTTTGGTGCCATGTAGTGTGGCGACAAATTATGGCAGCAATCTCATTATGTAAGAGCTCTGATTATAGCCTCTCTGATTATGCCAGGGCTACTACCATAGTAGGGCTTGAATACTTGCAGTTTCAATCCCTACTGTAGCAATTTCCTTATTTTGCCACCTTTCTGCAGATCTGCATACTGGGGCTGGAGGAAGCAGTAAGAAATAGCTCCAGGGCTGGAATGCCTTTGAGTCTACAAACCTACTAACCTGCATGTTTTAAAGATTTTCACCAGCTTCTCTCTAATATTTTCCCATAATAAGAAAGGTTGGACATTTACTCCTGACAATGGCAGAATTAGAACTTCTTCCAGGGTTGGGAAGAAAGTGGCGGAGGAAAAATGAACTTGCAAATGCTCAATAGATTTTCACATGAGCAAATCTACACATGCGTATTTACCCATGCTAAAATACAGTTCACAAATATTTTATAGGGGTACGACATATACCATGGGTGCACTTTTGTGACTTTCTTTAAGAATTTGGGGCCACATGTAGGTAGGTTCAGATTTGTGACCCGCAAATTGCGAGTCAGAGCGACTCGCAATTTGCAAGTCGCAAATCCGAATGTAGGATGGTGTCCCTGACACCATCTGTGATTCGCAAATGCCCACCTAATGAATAATCATGAGGTGGGTCACAATTAGCGACCCCCTTGCGAATAGCGGCCCTCACAGGGATGGTGGCCTGCTGGTGATCAGCAGACCACCATATCTGTGACTGCTTTTCAATAAAGCAGGTTTTTTTTTTTTGTAATGCAGCCCGTTTTCCTTAAAGGAAAATGAGATGCATTACAAAAACGAAAAATGAAATGTTTTCGTTTCATTTTTTCAGAGCAGGCAGTGGTCCGCAGGACCAGTGCCTGCTCAGAATTTTGTTTTACAGTGACATTCACAATGGGGAATGGGTCCCATGGGGACTCCTTCGCTTTTGCGAAAGTGTTAGCACCCATTTGAAATGGGTGCAAACTGCGATTGGTTTGCGCCCGCGGTCACAAAACAATCCTACATTGCACTGCGAGTTGCAATTAGGAAGGGAACACCCCTTCCTAATTGCGAGTCGCAAACGCGTTTTGCGATTCGGTAACCAGGTTACTGAATCACAAAACTGGGCTTGTGCATCGCAATGTGCTTTTTGCACGTCGCAAACAGCGAAAGTCGCTGTTTGCGACATGCAAAAAGCTACCTACCTGTGGGTCTTGGTCCCTAATTAGGTCTGGTGTTAACAAAGACATTTTGTTTTTATTAAACTTCTATTTCTCTCTCTTTCGGCTGGCTTTACTGTGAGTGATCGCATTCTGCTCTTCCACAAGGAGCATATTGGCACACAAAGTAGTTTTGTTCAGTGTCAGGAACTACAGTGGCAATCAGTGACGTAACGAAACTGGAGGGTGCACCTTTGCAAAGAACATGGAGGAGCCCCCTCTCCAGACTCACTCAGGGCAGGTGCTGTGCTGAAGGGGCCCCCTGGAGGGCGGCTGCGGGGCCTTTGTTATTCCACTGGTGGCAATGTGTGCTTTTAGAGTTCAAAAACTTTGTTTTTTTTTTGCCAGTGTTTGTTACAATGTTGAGGGCCTGGTAGCTCCCACAACAATAAAGTGTTACAAAAGCCATGTCAAAACAAGACACGCATTGATGAAACTAAAAGACTTATAAAAATATGTCAGATCAGTTGGCTTTGTCAGTGTTTGTTTATTTTCATGCTTCCCATATTCGTGTTGAAAATGGTTACACTGATTTTCCATTAGAAATATGTTTGGGAAATACTAGCATGCATCAACACATTTTACTAAATGACACTTCATTTGCACCTAATCAGAGAGCATTCTGGGAGCATTATACTTAGCCTCATAGCCTAAACTTTTCAAACATGTGTATACACGTTTTTTTTTTTTTTTTTACTGGAACCAACGTCCGTAGTGAAGTGTGACCTTAAAACATTTATTTACAGCACTCACCCTAATAATGAAGGCTTTCAAATAATGAACCATAAATACAAGTTCGAACAGCATTATCTTTTGGAAACACATTACCTCAAATGCAGAGAGTTCCACTCTCTGTAAACAGGCAGCCAAAGGGTTTGTGCTGCAGAGGGTTGGGCCTACTTGTCCCAAGGACAAAGTAAACATAAAAACTTGTTGCCCTTGACCCCAAACAAGATGTCCTGGGCGTCGGGCGATAGGAATTCCACATCCCTAAGTGACGTATCCCTATTTACCCATAGTTCTTAGACATTATTTATGTCTGATTTGGACTTTCCTTGCATCTATATTAAATAGAGTACAATATGTCAATGAATAGCTTGTTCAGTTTCCGTTCGCGCCGTCGGTATACTTCCAATATGGCGCCGGCTTTAGACCGCCCATCTATCTTGGAAGTCGGCGGCCCAGTGCTACTAGGAATGCTATTTTGTAGCCGTATAAAAACATTTACATACAGCGGCGGCTGACTCTAGTCAGCAGATGCGGAGCACTCGAACGTCGCGATCGGTATTTCGATAAAGTATTCATCTCATCTCTTTTCTTTTCTTTTCTCACTGCCCTTGCATTATACTTATTCCATCCCACTATTTGAGTAAATGATTTGAGTGGCCTATAATACAGAGCCTAACTACTTTTGCCCTCTTTCTTCCTTTTTTTATAATTTGTAATAGCCTCTTTTATCATTTTCAGACACACAAATTCTGGATTCATTCCCGGTACCGCTACGAGTTTGAGAACCCATAAACATCGATTATATGGACTCAATTTAATTTTCTCAGCTACTACCAGCCAATATTCAGGTGAATTTCAGTATTTACAAACAATAGCAGGAACATATTCATTACACCACTAAGATCCAATCCATCTACTTACTTATTTATTTATCTATTATGTAGTCTTTGCTATCTATTTATTCAGCTCCGCTTCTTGTATAATAACTGGCATCATCACGCCCTGTAGTGAAACAGAAACGGCCGGAAAAGCTATTGTTTCACAAAAATGCTAGAAAAGACTCCTCAAGTAAGGTCTTACTTTATTAGAACTTATTACCTCTATTACTTAACACACACACCAGGATGCATGTAATCACTGAAGGGAATCAAGGAATGCTGGCAGCACAATGTAAGGCACCCTCCAACTATAGTATACTAACTACCAGTCTCTCTAACTATTTTTAGGATGCATCACCGTTATTGATTTAACATTTGTCATTTTACGTTCCCTAACATAATATCTCCAGTTTCTAGCCGTCTATATTTCATATTCCATTACTAACTCTACCTAAAGTGTATTTAGACTCCTTGGGCATGTATCCTGATATAACAGCATGTCACTTTTGATTGACACATATGTAAAATAAAATATAAACAGGTGACCTCTAGGAAACTAGCACTATGATTCATATAAATTATCATATATTCCTTTTTATCAGATTTCTTGACTACATTATCAAACAATACACTACAAATCTAAAATTAAACTGACCAGAAGATTTGGCTGCAAAGATTAGACCACTATTGAACAGTACCATTGGGAACGGCCCTGAAGAAGGTGACCCACAATACCATAAAACACCGAAACGCCGGTAGGCCTTTTGGTCCCTACGGTACCACTTCGATAGAACTACGTCAACATCGTTTCTCTTTTTGTGTATTAGACTATCAATATTAATGTACTAGAAGTCTTTATTCTATGTATCTTCACCATTAAGAATCGTTTTTGTCTTATTATGTTATTAGGACTAGTTTTATTGGTGCTATGTTCCACCTGTATATAAGACACCTCTTTTCATTTGTTTCGTCTAGTGTGCTTGTGGTATGTCTGATTTTAGGTATTTCGTCTGTTTTTTATGAAATAATGTATATATTTTTCTATGATTGTACTACTATTGAATAATAATAATAAAAAATTCATATAAAACTATATAATAGGACTATTCTATTTGTAAGTAACTGCCTGAGTACAGCAGCCTGATATCATGTGTTTATAATTGGTCAGTCATATTTAGTTATTATCAGTTACAACTATTTTGTTGTTCTCTTGAAGATTATACTATCTTCATGTATACCTAAGTAGCTCTCTTAGTAGTTTTCTCTACATAAGTGAAACGTGGAGTCAGTGGTCAAAACACAAATATCATTACACCGCGGAACATCAACGCAAAGCTTGCCGGGACCGAGGTTCCCGTCTGGGAGCGACACATCACTCTCTTGCGGGAGGGAAGAAACGATGCACGCCGACCCGACCGGAGGACAAACGATGCACGGTCTCACTTGCAAGTGAGAAATCGGCGCATCGCTGGCCTTTCCAACAAACACTCGCCTGTGCAGCTTTATATTGACGCTACCCAGGTACTTTCGTATGCTAACAGCGTTCTCACAGTTTTCTAAGGATTTAAGACTTCTATTCTTTATAAAATTCATATCTTGACTTGTGTATGCTGGATTTGTGTTGTTTTGGTCTTGTTTTGTTTAGATAAATATCTATTTTTCTAAACCTGTGTTGTCATTTTGTAGTGTTTTCAGTGAGTTACTGTGTGTGTTGGTAGAAATACTTTACACATTGCTTCTGAAGTTAAGCCTGCCTGCTTGTGCCAAGCTACCAAGGGGGGGTGAGCAGGGGTTAACTGAAGGTGATTCTCCTTTACCCTGACTAGATTGAGGGTCCTTGCTTGTACCGGGGGTAACCTGACTGCCAACCAAAGACCCCATTCTAACATTTGTGCTATCCTACACTCATTCCGTCATCAATGTGCAGCCTAATCATTATTACACACTGTCACTTTGAACAAACCCCACCCCATCAGTGTGCTGCAGCATTGCTGGGCAACATACACCACTGGGATGTACTGTAAGGTGTCCTCTTTTCATTAAAGGAAAATTTAAGTTAAAGCCAAGGCAGTGGGAAGTAAAATGTCGTTTTTTTTGTTTTTGTTTTTTTAAGCACCTAATATTCACATAAAGCATATTGGTGCAAACATGTTCACGTTATTGTGGTATTCAGATGCAGCTAGTTAGCTCGTGATTAGTTGCTTTTGTAACATGGTATATAGTTTAAAAACTGTTCATCTCACCTTCCCATAAGTGCACAGCCACACAGTTGTTAATTTTCGCAAAATTATTGTGGGCTGGAGAACAGAAAGACTACACCCTAAATCTATCTAGGTGTTCCCTCCCTTCATTTTACAGATGCATGTTATATGGCACTTTCTTATTGTAATCTACATAATATTAATTTGAGATCTGGGCAGAGGGTTGCTGTTTTCCGATTAGACCACCATCATATGCAGTTGAGGCATAAACACTGAGGAAACAAACAATCACCCAATCCAATCATCCTAATAAGCTTGTCAGCCAAAAGGACATACCTCCCCCATATATTTAATAACAAGTTAGAAATTGTCAGCCAAAACCCAGGAGTGATCCATATATTGACTCCTCTGGGTTAGTAGAGTTTGATGCCTGGTAAAAACAGCCCTTATGTTTAGCAGTTTTCTGACTGTCCACACTTAACAAGTGGGTTTTCGGAACGTGATCTGTATCTCATATAGTTTGAATAAGAATCAGCCCCAAATGTAGTTGTTCAGTCCTCACAAAAATTCAGACTTTCTGACTGTATCTTCTGTGTTCATATGCGTACAAACATTCAGGCTGTCAGTTTGCTACATGGCAGTGATCATCAAATGTGTGCATTCACTCATCTCAGCACTGTTTATTGTGCACATAGTTCGTAATGTGGCATATACTGCAAAGATATGACATGTCGCATTCTGGTCTTCCAATGCCTTCCAAGAATTACTCAGAAATTCCAGTACAATAAGGAAAAAATATTGTCTCAAAATCAAAAAAGGAACACAATGTAACTAAACAGATAGGGACAATATTTTAGAGTCTCCCCATCCTGGAAATCATAGGCTGTCCTCCACCTTAAGCTGCTCCGTTGAGAAAGATAGCTCACTATAGGCAAGTGGCACATCTCTGTTCCAGTCCAAATCCCCTCTGCCCTTTCCACTCTACCCCAAAGTCCACCGGGCCTGATAAAGGACACCCATCTGCCTCTCTTGGGCATGTTTGCTGAGGAACCATAAAACATACATAACATGCAGCAGTTGCAACATCAAATATGCGATGCACTGGAGGTGCTGCAGCATCAAAATGACACTACAAATGAGTAATCATCATAGTCTCCTCTTCTAGTTTGCACCTGCTCACAGCACTTTCATTTACCTCTTTTGTGTCATTAAAGAATGATCAACCATTGTCATTGATTTTCAGTGTGCCATGAAAGAAGCATATTCTTGTGTAAGCCTTCTATTCGCTGTGTTAACTCTGCAGAGTTAGTTGTAGTTTGGAAAGAGCAGTAGCTCTAAACTGTCAAGTTTTATGAAAACATTCTCCTGGAAGACTCTAGAATCCCAGTTTGTCCCTATAATTCAATGAGCAGAAGATTACTGCTTTCGGGGATGCACACTTTGCATGAGGCAGCACAGAGGACTCCAGAGTCTTAAATTGCACTTTTATACAGTTCAACAGTGTCTATGACTGATCTGAGACCCTAGAGGCCTTGCTGATGATGTTTTCCATCCTGCTGCTCTGGGACAGATTCTCAAACTTATACTTAGCAATGTTGACTGAGTGCTAAACATTAATACTGTAGCAAAAAGAACAGATGATGGACGGAATGATGAACAATGCAAACAATCACCACCAGTCACAGAGATCTGGGTTTAATCCATTGTGTTTTTTTCCCACCACGCCACCCCAGTTTGGCCCCAGCCATATGCAAATCAGTCTTGACCCTGCTCCCATGGGAATAGTCCAGCCCAAACTGCCAGACCAGGTCCTTGCTGGACCGGAAACAAGCATCCTGCAACCGTTTGCGGGGGTGTCACCCCTCAACTGCCAGGCTAGATTGAATCCAGTGGCACAGTGAGCACGGGACCCACGTATGGGCATATCATTCCCACTTAGGGTGACCAAAGCAAAAAGAACAGATGATGGACGGAATGCTGAGCAATGCAAACATTCACCCCCAGTCACAAAGATCAGGGTTTAATCAATCGTTATTTTTTTTATTTTTTTACTCCAATCACCGCCAATGAATCTCCACAGAAAGGGGCATCAAGTGGGCAGGCAGGCACCTCCGGTATCATCATTGGGTGGGGTGGGGTCATATTTGGGATGGGTGTGTGTGTGTGTGTGTGGGGGGGGGACTTCTTCTTTGGATGGTTGGGCTTCTTCTCTGGGGAGGGAGGTGAGGGTACTTACACGGGTGGCAGGTGTGACAGGAGGACTTGGATGTGGATGGGATGGGAGTAGGGGCCTCTTGGGTTTGTTAGTTGGTTTGGAGGTAGCAGGGGAAAGGGCAAGGTCGAAAAGGAAACTCTTTTGGAAAACAGGAAGGGTCATGAGAAGGGGTTGGGGATTTGAAGGTTGAGGGAGTGGTTGGCGTGTCTTTGGATGTAGATACCTTGGATGTGTGCGTGTGTGAGGTATGCTTGTGTTTGGGTGGTGTCTGTTGCCTGTAAGAGTGTGGGAGTTTGTGTGTCTGGTGGGCTGGGAGGTGGATGTGCTCGGTGATGTGGTAGTGGTTGATGTGTGTGTCTGGGGTGGTGTGTGTGGGTATGGTGGATGTTGTGTGTGTTGGGGGGGTGTGTGTGGGTATGGTGGATGTTGTGTGTGTTGGGGTGGTGTCTGTGGGTATGGTGGATGTGGTTAGGTGTGTTGGGGTGGTGTCTGCGGATGTGGTGTGTCTCTGTGTTGGGGTGGTGTCTGTGGGTGTGGTGGATTTGTTTGGGTGTGTTGGGGTGGTGTGTGCCGGTATTGCTGATGTGTCTGTGGGTGTTATGCTGGTGTCTGGGGGTATGCTGGATGTGATGTGTGGGTCGGTGGGAGTGTCTGTTGAAGTGGTGGCTGATGTGGTGTCTGTGGGTGAATATTGAGTGCCTGCATGCGGCTGTGTCTTGTGGTATTTGTGTCGATGGGTGCAGCTTGTGTGTGTTGAGGTGGGTGCATGTTGGTGTGTCTGTGTGCTTGGGACAGGTGGGGGAATAGGGAAAATGGATTGGGTTGAGGGAGGTGGTGGTGGAGGATTGGGGTGGATGACTGCTGTCAGTGAGGAGGCCAGAGCCTGAAAAGATCTCTGTAGGCCAGACAAGTCACAGGGAGGGAGGAAGTAGAACTTGGGGGTGGCGGACAAGGATGTTACAGGAGCAAGTCCTGATGTGTCTGCCGCCACTAGGGAGTGGCCACTGGAGGTAGAGTCCGATGATGACTAGGTTGATCCTGGGTCCTCCATGTCACTCCCCTCACCCTCTGGGCCACTGGGTCTTTCTGTGCCGGTGGTGTTATGACAGGAGGTACCGTGGCCAGATGCTTGCCCACTTGGTTGTGCCCTGTTTCTTTCGCTTGCCTAGGATGATGCTGCAGAGGAAAGGGGTCACCACAAGTTCCTGATCACACTTGAACAACAGCTGTGATTAGCAAACATTACCATGATGTCAGTTAGGCCCCAGCAATAAATTACATCAAAGTGGCTCCTACATGTACCATTCCATATAAATGCATGCCACAAGAACTGTCAACAGTTGCCCCCAAGAAAATCAAGATATCAGACAACTCCAATTTCATGGAGGAAGTTGTGCAATCACAGTAACCATTGAACAGGTAGAAGACCACATCACCTTCAATGCATGCCTCATGAAGCATACATCAGTTACCTGTTGTCATACAATAGTAGGCTAATGCCAAGTTCCTTCCCACAAATCCCACGCAAGGTCATGCAGAGATCGATTTGTCACATACACAGTAACCCAACAATAAGACGTGATGGTCCATAATCCTGCCATGTTGCTGGGGGCAGTACAGTAACCTGAAGTAAGTGACATGGAAATACTCATGTCACACTGGAAACATTTCAGCAGTGCACACTTCACCATCTGTAATTTTACCTAATGGAGTCATAGAGGTAGTATTAATGTTGCTCAGATATACTACACATTTGGCATGGAAATGTACACTGTCAACAAAATGTGCAAATTGTCTGGGAGATAGGTCTCTAAAATCCATAACACAATGAATCGGCTATCTCTAGGGAAATCATCAATACTGTATGGCACCCCTTACAATGGCATACTCTGATTGCATCAGTAGAAGCCATTAGTCCTTTGTATGTTGGAGAGACCCAGAGATTTGCAAATACTTGTAGAAGGCCCTCTCATGTTGCCCTGTGAGAAGCTGTCTCCATTTTGGTCCTGCAAACCCCAATCTCCATGGATGAATGGTTGTACCCAACCTTATGTGATTCCAACATAACTGCAGGTCACATCTATGATGCATACCAACAGTCCGGTAACAAGCCTTTCCCATTACACATGTGCAGAGCTCTTTTCCAAATGATATCAATGGCATGGAAATGCACATTGTTTGTAAAAACTCTAGTCCTACCTGTCATGTCCCTCATTGCTACTGCAGTTGTACATGCCAAATGACATGCAATGACGGGTGAGGGTATGTATAAGCCAACAATCAGTGGTTACACACTCCTGTCTGTGTCACCATTTGAAACGTAGCCCATTGCATATATCCAATTCCGAACACAAGTTGGCATGCACATATATGTGACGGAACACAGAAATCATCTTATGAACACAGTTCGACCATGCTTGAAACAGCAATGTATACATTTTGCAAAAGAGAAATGGACAAATGCTAACATGTCAGCACAAGGAATGTTGGCAACAGTTATGGCCCATAAATCATGTCAATGGACATTCCCCACTTACCAACTGAAAGTTTTGGTCTGTAGCTGCACCCAAAGAACAATGTATGCTCTATTATTGTATAATGGCCACCTGCACACTGAAGACAAGTAGCTTCTGGGTTGCAGATGCTAATGTACTCCCTTGACCAGACACATGGCTGAGAACAGTGATCCAACACTTCTATTTCTTTGGCCTGTAACACGGAGGACTAGAGGTCTGTTGAGTAGAATTTACATCCACTACAACAACAAACATTACTTGATTGATCAATGTACACAGCCATATGTTGTCCCTGGAGACCGGATTTTTTTGTGGATTGTACTCAGTTGTGTCCTAGGTCCCCGGGCCAAAATAGGCAGTGCACATCCGTGTGCACCACATAACCTATCTACACAAACATTTACTCATCTAGTGTGTCACACATGGCCCATCCCCAGTCGTCAGGGGGGGGATATCAGAACCTAACACATCAACTTGGCTATGTGACCGGCAGGAATATGCCCTGTAGTCACCCCCTTGTGGCTGCTGTGCCCCCCATAAACGCCCATCAAGGTCTGGGTATGCCTATGCTAGAATGCGAGCCATGGGGGCTGTCAGGCTGTGATGTGCGCCCCACTCAGATTGGGAGGACAACCCCAGCTGGACCTCTGCAAGCTTCCGGGCCCAGCGTCTCAGGTCCTCCCACCTCTTGCGATAGTGGGCACTCCGCCGGCTATGGACCTCCAGATTTCGCACCTTCCGGGCTATGGCTCTTCATATATCCTTCTTCTGATGGGCTATTACCTGGATTGATTCAAGAGACAAATCAAGCGATTACAAACACAAGTTGTTGTCCAAATGGTTGTGTCACACACATCAGAAAGACCAAACACAAAATGGGCAATTTGTCAACATACCATAAGTGTAAAGCGCACATGCCAATAAGTACAGGGACATGACTACACACTTTTGGATTCATCTGCAGATTAACACACTACCCTGCTCATGGTCTACAATGACTAAGCAAGCCTACTGACTTAAAGTAGCCCATACTCTGGCAACACATACTATGTTGTGAGCCACAATGAAACAGTGTACACCAATGTGGCTTATGAAGTGTAAGCTCCTTAGACCCGACTGGACCAACACATTTATACTCTGCAAGATTGGCTCACTGCATACAGTGCCTACAGGCAGCTACCATAGTACAGAGTTACCTCTTACACTTGCGTGACTATGAAAGGGCTGGCATGGTGGGTATGGAAAGTGTCTTCCCTGTGCATGTGTGGACATGTGGCCTACCAAATGCAGACTCATGCCACTTCATGGTGAGTTTCTGTGGTATGTACCTTTCCACAGTACACTCCTTTGGACATATGTTTCTAACCTACAGAGATGACATCCGCCATACAAAGGTATGTATTGCACAATTTCTGCTATGTAACCAAACTACTGAGTCACGTGTCATGGCCTCCCAGGAATCTACACTCTGCCTGCACTGTGGGTCTGTCATTTGTGCAATAAGCCTGTACAAGACAAATATGACTTCTTTGAAGGTGAATACAGATCTGTGGGAGTATGAGACCTTTCATGAGTCAAAGACGCACGTTGACAATGATGCAAAATGTTCATATGGACTAGTTCAGGTATTTACCTCTGTACCCATTCCTAATCTAGTCAATGGACTGAGGCATTCAGAGCACTACTGCCACTAGAGCCTCCTATTGGCCAAATGGCCGGATCTGCAGGTCTACATGGAGTGGGCACAGTGCCACAGCTGCATAGCCACAGTGACTCTCCCACAACCTGGACTGTGTTCCATACTGGAACATAAAATGGAGATACATTTGATAGGCCCTGGTCTCTGCAAGCTGAACATACAGAATGTAAATGGCACATTTCCATCACTTCACATGATGTACTGTCATGCATGGGTCAAAAGCAATGTGGCTTGTGTGGCAACCTGACACAGTGAGTCATGATATGCCTTCCAGACAACAGTTTGGCAAGGCCAGATGTGGGTTGAAAGCTCTGTGGCACAATATACACTGCTTACAAGATCCGCAAATGGCTCACACAGCCCATGCTGTCATGCACATACATTTGTCTTACATTTACAATGATCATAAACAAAGAAATGTCATTGGATGGCCGTAAAATATCCTCACCTATTGATAGGCATCCAACACAAGGAGGATCTAGGACCCCAAAAAAATCACATAACACAATGTTTATGAACACAACATATACTACTGGTCACAAAAACCTGCACCATGTACATCCCATTGATACCACAGAGACTTCAACAACAGGCACATAAGAAGTGGCACACAGGGGCACGTTGTAGCCCGTGAGGAGGAAAAGGAGGACATTGAACAGAGTCAATTGTGCCTGTGAGGTACTTACCTGCTCCTCTGGTGAGCCATAGAGCTGTCTATACAGGGAAAGGACCTCGCTCACAAGCCTCTCCAGCTACTCTTGAAAGAAGGCAGGGACCCTTTCACCTGCTGGACTTTGCATGATTGCTTCCAGAGCTGGCACATAGCAGCTGAAGTGGTGGACATGTTGCTGGCAGCAGTGTCAGGAGTCAAGTGACTGATTTTGCACAACACTGCATACATGTACACCACATATGCGGCCATTGGGCTGCGAGCGCCACAGGCAACATTAGCCTATGGCTGTGTCTGCTGCGGTAGGAACCGCCTACTGCGTGGATGACTTCTGCTGGCAGGTGTGGGCAGTTCCTGATGGCCAGGGGAATAGGTCAGGCATCCACCATTTTGACGGCTTGAAATACTATTTATGGCCCTGTAAAATGCATCACAACAGCAATATGTTTGATATCATCACAGACATCTCCAATCTGTCTTGTTGTGTAGGTCTGACTACACAACCACCAGTGTAGTGTGTTGCAGGGCACAAATATCATATGATGACGATGCAAGGGCCACCACAGCTGATGGTATTTTTGGCAGTTGGAAAATACAGTCCGTTTTCGAGGGGCAATTGTGTAGCACATAGTTGGGTGTCGCCTAAATCCATGTTGTGGACATGTGTTCACAAACATGGAGGATCACATTTGACCCCTCTGTAGTTGCCGGCTGTGATGTGTACTGGGTGTCCTGTCCAATCAAAAATGCTTTGTCACATGATGTTGACATGCATCATGTATGTTGCTGTGAACAGTGACTGATGTTCCAAATCATGTCTTTTTACACATAGGTACCCTGGGAGAGGGAGGATGCGACAACCTCCTGTCTACCATCCACTGCCAAACCTTCAGACCATGGAGGAACGCCACGTCATCCTGCTGTACAGTCAGAATAGGCAAATAGCAGTGGATTTATGCTGTCAGTTGGAGCCAGATCTGAATCCATACTGCATCCCACCCATTGTACAAGTCATGCCAGTATTGCACTTCTTGGCTACAGGGTCCTTCCAACATACAGTGGCCCTATCTGATGGTATGTCCCACTCTATGTTCAGTCTGTTGCTGAAAGATTGCCTATCAGCAATGTTGAAACACATTGACAGCTACATCAGGTTCTCCTGACATGAGGATTTAGCCAATGTGAAGGCTGACTTCTATGGTTCTGCCCACCTCCCACATGTGGTGGGGTCGATTGATGGCACACATGTTGGCTTGGTGCCACCACAGGCCTGTGAATAAGTCTTTTGCAACAGACAAAATGTGTGCAAGTGGTCTGTTTGGTGGATCTCTGCATCTCAAATGTCTGTGCCCATTTTCCTGGATCACCCTGTGATTCCTTTAAAATGTGGAACAGCACCGTACCCCTGTTGAAGTCATAACTGCAACCAAGAGGGCCTGACTGGTTGGTAAGTCACGCCTGTCCTGATTGTGTGTGAGCAATGTCAGGTGCTACAATAATAAAGTGAGTGACTCGTTGCACTTGTGTCCCATTCCTTAACAGGAGACTCAGCATATCCACAATGTCCTTGGTTATTGATGCTACTGAGGGATCCAACTACGCCAGGAAAGTCAGCTTCAATGAAAGAACATGGCGGGCAATGGAGTGGGCTTTTGGGCTCCTGAAGGCCAGATTTCACTGTCTAGTCAGGACTGGCGGAGCCCTCCTTTACTCACCCAGGAAACCTTTTCAGATCACTGTGGCATGCTGCATGCTCCACAACGTCTCCCTGCGGAGGAATATCCTGTACATCCCAGAGGAGGGGGAGCCTGCAGTGCCACCGGGTGAGAATCCTGACATGCCAACTGAAGATGTTAGTGGTAAAGAAGAAGGAGCTGACTTGTGAGAAGATCTCATCCACAGCTGCTTCTCATGAGTGTAAGGATGTCATGCGATGTCATGACTGTCACTGTACAATGAAATGTACTAGTGAGAGTGTATGGAGTTCATTGTTTTCAAAACTGCTCAGGAGCGAATACTGTGCAAATATCAGCCAAATGATGATTGATAAAATATCTTTTGACACATACCCACCTTAATGATATTGCTTTGTTTGTAGAAGAGCGAGGGGAGTGACACAGAGATTATGTACTTTGTTTTCCAGATGCTTGCTGTATGACTTGTGTAATGTGTGGTTTCAAGCCTATATGCCTTGTTTTGTCCATTGTATAGGTACCTTCACCATGACATCTTCATGTGGACATTTCAGATTTGTGACATTGGCAGGTATGTGATGCTGTTCTGACAGATGAAGTGGACATGGATTGTTCCAGGTAATGTAGGTTACATAGTTTGGGTGTTATGGACCTGTGACAAGACAGCTTGCACAGTATTTGAATGGAAGTTCAGAAGTGCCCATTTGACTTGTTTTGTGTCCTGTGGTGGACCTGATACATCATGTGTGTCATCCTGTGGTCAGAAAATATGTAGCCCTAGCATACGACCAAGTAATTTTCCATTCACATTGGCTAAACACTCTTTGTATGACCTGTATCTACCTGTAAATGTATTTGATCATTGAAGGCCACAGTGCCTGTGCCAAAACACTGACATATGTTTTGTGTCATACCACTTGATGCATGAGCATTGGATTATAATGGCCCTGTGATCAGGAACTGTTGTACTGCCATCTGTCTGACACTAACATAATGTGATGTTGGGTTACTTTGGTGTGGTATCTAATAAGGCTCAAGCTGATAACATCAACAACTTCAATGTTTGCCTATTCTACAGAACATTGTCTGGCAAATCCCTTTCTTCCGTGGTCTGGAGATCTATACCTGTAAACATGTCCATTTACTCAGTATGAGACAATCATTTAAGATTTCCAGAATGTCAGACATATTGACAACCTATGTGCTGAACACTGTAATAAATCTTTTCGTTGACCAGACACTTGTATGTATGTGTTTGTGTGGAACGGTTATAATCCTTAGCTGGAAACTGTGTACATGCAACATAGCCCTTCTTGAACGAGTACCTTGGATCATCATCATATGGTTCACATGACCTGACATATATTCATGGCTAAATATGAAAGCAACATCAGCAGACAATGACTCTGTAATGGGCGATTTTATTGTGAAGCTACAAATAACACAAAATATCTGTGACATGACTCAACCCAAAAAAATATGTGAAGGGGTCAGTCATGGTGAATGAACTCATTGAACTTTGGAATTCCAATGGTGTGGAATCTACTTCAGAGTACTCCTCCCATTGGAACTGGAATGTGGTTCAGAATCAGTCCACAGAGTGAATGTGTGGCACACAAAGGAGGACATTAAGGAAGGGAGTTATCGCAGGCAGTGGTGGGTGTCTTTCCATCTGCACCTCATGGATTCTTTGCTGAACGTCACTGCTTGTAGGAGGTGGGGGGGGGTCAGCTGTTACAAGGATGTCTGTGGCTGGTTCTTGCTCTGGCAGAGCTTCCCTTCCTGTGGCTGGTGCCGATGTAGATGAGCCAAAAGAAGGGGTAAAATGGTTTTGAAAAGCCCTGCCCAGGGTGGTGTGTATGTCCCTCAGCACCACAGTTAGGGAGGCCATGTTGGAATTGTGGATTGTGGGCCTCCATCTGTTCACACATGTCCCTCTGTAGCTGCTTGATTTCCCGGAGTTCGGTCAACACCTGGCCCTTGGGACTCCTGAAACCCCCCCCAAAGACGTGGCTGATGGTGTCCTGGCCAATGGTGTCCTGGCCAAGTGCATGCCCCAGTGGCCTCACCACGTTGGGCCAGAGCATCCCTCCCACTCACCCTACCCCCACGGGCCTGTGCCTTTGCCAGAGGCTGCCCTCTCTAACTTGTTCCTGGACCCTCATTGTCCAAAGTGTTGCGCTGCAACTCAGGATCCAGGACTGGGGGGCACAAGATGGTGGACACTGTGCTAGGGACACAGGTTGGGGGGTGGTGAATGGATTTACTGTGATGTTGATGGAAGAGAGCTGGGAGGTGACGTTGTGGGCACAGCGAGACTCCTTGTTGCCATCTCATCAGGTTGCCCAGATGGGCCACAACCGTCCTCCACGGCCGGAAGTCCAAGAATGTTGTCGTCACTGAGGGCTTCATCCAGGGGTTACTTGTAGTCTGTTCTGTGGCCGCTGTGTGCTCAGCTGCAGATCCTCCTGTTGATGAATAATGTACATTGTTACTGGTTGAATTGGGACATCTACCTACAAATGTTTTGTGTTACAGTAAGGAGAGACCTTAGACAAATATAAGTTGTAGGTAATCTACTGGTGCCAAGTAACCATGGTACTGGGTGATTTGACATGACTTAATAAGCATGCCAACCCAATTTGATTAGATGTGCATATCAGTTGCACTTTGGAAAATGACATTTTACCACCAGTGCAGCCAACACAGTGGAGAGGCAAGATATGGCTTTGACCATTTGGAGGTCTAGTTGTGTGGGATGCAGGCAAACCCAGGACTTTCTTGTATATGTGACTGGAGTCCTTTGCACAGTGCCATGTCAATGTGTCTGCTGCCAGTACCAATCTGGTGATGCATCTTGAGGCTTTAGGAATATTGGTGTACACACTGGAAAAGGTGTTATTCCTATGCTCAATAGTTTCATCTTAGGTTAGCAAGTCAAGCAAGATGGAGCTAGGTAAACGGACATGCCTCTGAGATGAGCATGATCTGTATCTTGATCACTCCCAGGTGAGTACACTAGAATTGAAAGTTAACAGACAGGTGTATTTGGACAAGTGAACACTGGGCTGGTGTTTGGAGTTACAGACACATGGCTTCCTGGGACTTGCAGTCAGGTCACTGTCTCTACTAGACACACCATACAAATGGCATCTTCCAAATTGAGTAATTGAGAGTTAGCAAGCAGGGGTATTTGGGCAGGCGAACACGGGACTGGTGTTAGGCGTTTCAGACACAGGGCCTCCTGGGAGTTGCAGTCCGGTGACTCTTTCCACTTCACACACTAGACAAATTGTGTGTATTATATACCTGAATGCAGACTGCATTTAGGTTTGAGCACACATTTACATGTTCGGACATACCACGAGTCCTGGGATGATTTGATTTCCTATGGAGACTTACAGGTACCATTTGGACATATGGCATGTTGTGGGCCTTGGTAGCTATGATGTTGGGCCCAACAATACACATTGACAGTGTTAACATTTTGACACTCTGGGTATTAAATGTTGGTTAAGTACATGAACAAGACAGTTGCAAAAGCGGAACTGTGGGCATGCAGGACATTGCAGTATTGTGACAGATTTTGTGTTGTGACTTACCTGACTCCACTCCCCCAGATATTCCTATCAACTCGGGTGCAGGATGACCAAGACCTTCTCTTCAAAGGGAAATCCTTGTAATGGGCACTGCGAGGGCTACCGCCAGTCTCCTTGGCCTGTAGTTGGTGCCTGGAGACCAGGGAATGCTCCTTGCCCCTTAGGTCATTCCACCTCTTCCTGATGTTCTCCTTTGTGTGCTGGGTGGTGCCTACAGCATTCACCCTGTCAACTATCCTGTCCCACATTTCCATTTTCCTATTGAGAGGAGTGTGCTAGTCTTGGGCTCCAAACAATTGTGGCTCTAATGATTTCATCCACCACGCATGACTCAACTCATCCTCTGAAAAATTTGGATTTTTGGACTGTGACATGACTGGAAATAAAAGGAGTGACAGTGACTAACTAAACAAGACACATGAATATGAGGGAAAAATAGATGATGTGTGTGAAGGGTGTAAAATGTCGTGGTGGAAAAAAAAGGCTGCCTTCTGACAAAAAGGGATGACAAGATGTGTGGTCTGTCTTGTAGTGGAAACGCAAAGGATTGTGGTCTGCGAAGGAGTGTGTTTTAAAGTGTGATTTGCAGGTGTGTTCTTCGAACCAATGTTTCAGCTTGTCTATTACTTTGGTGGACGCGGACGGCGGCGTTGTACTGCTGTTGGCTGTCCACATGCGAAGAGACCACTACGGCGACTTTGTGTTTGTAATATGCTTGGTGGTTGGTCGCAGCGCTGACAAGGCTGGAGGTCAGACTGCCTAGTTACTGGCCGCCATGCCGCTGGTGGTCTGCCTTTTTTGCTTGGTGGACAGGTTGCCTACCTGCCTGTATAACTCGTAATATGGCGGTCTGGGGACTGCCGGTGCAGCAGTCTTTTTAGCACTGCCAACATGGCGGTCTGGGGGTCTGACCGCCAAATTCGTAATCAGGCCCTTACTTCCATCAAGTTACCTAGTGAGCTTAATTTGTGGTTTGTACATTAAATCTGACATCCCATGCCTCCACCCTCAGTTTAAGATGTTTTACTGGTGCTTAGGTTAGGGTGGTGGAAAAAAACAACGTTCACCTTTCCAAATTTCAGTGCTTTCCCTATTTGTTGCTTAGGTTGGATTAAAACATACCCCTCCATAGTCCAACACTTTCCCTACTATTACTTCTGTTTGAGAGGCAATTTTTAATCTACTCCTGTAGCCCCCCAACAAACATTTGCCCCCTCAATCCTGAGTCCTGTGTTTTCACGCCTGGTTTTGTAGGGGGAAGTGCAAGTGGCAAACTTTATTCCTCCAAATTTAACATTTTATTTTTAATTTTTAGGTTGAAATTTGAATGTTTTAAGTGTTTGATATGTATTTACATTTTTATTTTTATTTATCTTAATATAGAATCTTAAATATTTTCCCCCCCCAAAAAAATGTTTGAGTTAAAATATTAAATTTTTATAGAAATATAGAGCCATTATGGTTACATTTTAGTTTATTTACATAGGTTACAGGGACGTTATAGTTAAAGTTAGTTTCACATTTAAATGTACCAAACCATAGAAATCCACCAGTTCTAGTTAGTTACCTCAAGTATCCATGCATAGTTTTTTCATGAAAAATGTACTTCTAATATTACATTGAAATTATCATTGTTGCTATCAAAGATGTCTTGAGATGAAACCCCCTCCTAATAGCAACTGAACAAACAAAAATCACAATATAAAAGTAGGAGGAGATCCCCAGGAAATTCTATATGATGTGTGAGTAACATTTGACTTATCACTCTGTATGGCTCAGATCACCGGCTCAATAATAAGAATGCAGCTGTACTCATCACATGTTCACTAATCACCATAGCTGCCGGTCAGCTGTCGAATAAAGGTGGGGGCTTAGGCATCAGTGCAGATCGGATACCTCCACCAAAGCAGTTGACAAGCAGCCCCCCTCTCAGTCCGTCTCCTATTCAGCACATTTTATGAGCGCCCTTCCCCTAATCCCCTCTGTATGGCTCAGATTGACAGTGCAGCACCTCCGAAGCCGTTGTCTCATCTCAAGTGAGCCAGGGAATCGCAGACTGGAAATATTGTATGATAGATAGGGCCTTCACACTGCTCTGCTGCAATACAAACCTGTCTTGGGCTCCTAGTTTCAATCTCATACATCTAGAGTAGCGTATGACAGTGATCAGTGTCTTCAGCTTACTCTTATAGTCTTCTCTCACTTTACACTGGGTAGTTTGGGAAGCACGTTTAAGCATCTATTTGGGATGGATGGTGGGTTGATTGATGCCTCCTAGTGTTTTTGGCACTGCATCGAACAGAATGGCTTAAAGATCCTTAGACTGCGACATTTAAGTTCTTTATAAGAGATTATCTCCCTGTAACTTCAGGATGAATCGAGCACTAAAGAGAGCTGACACACTTCTGTCTCACCTCATTTATGTACAAGCTTCTCCTGGATAGACATCTAAATGCAACAGATATATTCTTAGATATTGCCATGTCTGTCTCAATTCGCTTCTCTTGAATCTGTGGCTTCCTTCCATAATCCTGTTTTTTTTCCTGCCCATGGAGCCTTTGTTACTTGCCATGCTGAGAGAAAACCACTTTTCATTTTGTCTTATAGCACTTTTATCTTTTTTCACTGTCCGCTCATAAACACCTTCCCCGCTCGTGCAACTATGCTTTTGACATGCCTCTTACCCATCCCAATATTACTGTTTTCTTTTTAGTATATATTTTTTTAATTTGTTCAACTGTGTGTGGGTCCAGCAGCTGGCCACTGCTACTAGTACCCTCGGTTCCATGCTAGTCTTTTACTATTTGCCACAGCATTTTATTTGAATGTCCACCATTTATTTATTTATTACATTATTTATGTGAGGACCTGGCATCTGTGTACTGCTACCTCTTGCCTTTTTTGTTTTGATCATATTTAACTCTCACTTTTTCTTTTTAAAATTATGATTCTAAATTGCCATTGTCTCCTACAACTGGAAATTACACTTAAAAGAGAAAAATCCAAAATCGCTGCCAGTATGTCACAGCACATGTGCAGGAATAAGTGGCCATCTTGGAATGTTTTGTTTTCATAAAGAAAACAAATTCCACATTGGCTGCATGTTTTTTTTTTTTCTCACAGTGCAAACAAAAAGTGAATCCTGTTGGACTTGCCAATGCTTGTTTAATCAAGGTACTGTCTAAGAATTTGTATTATCACACATTACCATGCATGTTTTATTTCTGTCCAAAACATATTTTCTCTCAGCTAATTGGTTAGGTTTGTAGGCTACAAAATCTGAACATGTCCATCCTGCTCCTGACTCGTGTTGGTTTCCTTTCTGCATTGTGTCTAAGTTAGGAGGTACAACACATATGGTGATTGTTGCATCAACACATTTATATCCTAGCAAGGATAGAGTATTGCAAGCTTCTTGACATAGCTTTCTTAAATACTCTATGGGTTTATGCTCCAGCTCAAAAGCAGACATTTGTCTTTCGTTGTGCCACATTTTGGAACACTTTGCCTGCTGCGTTATGATTAACTTCCCTTGTTATTGGTATTTTGTAGGAACTGAATCCCATTTTATTTCCAAGTTCAAAAGACTTATTATGCATAACTTCTTTGGAGTTTCTCATTGTTTTCATTAGAATCTCTGGGAGATATGAGTGGGTGGATAAATCAATTTGTTGAGTCTTGTATAAATGGGTGTTCCGTGTCTGCAGTGTGATTCTTTGGAAATTCTGGACTGTTGGTGGCTTGCTGCATTTGGAAAATGAGTTTATCTGTGGTCGCTGCAGATTCCTTAATTTCCAAGTTGTGGGTACCAATAAACACCCAGTTAAACTCTAGTGGAATTCGTGGTTCTTCTTAGTGGCGACAAGAGGATTGGACTCACACCTGATACCATGTGCCTGCTGGGTGCATCACCCTATTATCTCTCTCTATTCATTATCTTTATGTGGATATTTTATGAGTGGCAAAAGGAAATCTCAATTACTGCAACAATGATTAATCCATCAGTACATTTAGAGTCAATAAAGATAATGTTCAGTAGTTTTAAAATATCTATTTTATCATTTTTTCTTAATTAGTTTACTAAATCCAAATATCAATTTACAGTAACACATAAAAAGTCACCTGATTCTGTCCCTACTCAGTCGATCCTGTCCTCTAGCTACAGCGTTTCTTTGTCTAATACAGTTCTTAGTCTGCGAGAGTTTTAGAATGGAGTGTCAACCATGAGAATATTTTGAAATGTAGCAGATTATCAATCTGGTGTTTCTAGCTATCAGGCTTTCTCTGGAAAAAAAAAATGTCAACGCTTCTAGGATTCAGTACAAACTAGCAGTGCAATGAATAACTGTTGTGCCTAAAGAAATTATGTCAAAAAGCTTTAATACTACTACTGTTTTGACACCCTTTACTCTCTATTACCTAATGCTGTTACTATCTATGCATATAGATTCACCTATAACTCTTAGTTTCAGCAGCGACTGCGGTCTGAATGATGGGTTGGCTATGGAGGCAGCACTCGAGTCTCTCCGCTGTGGATCAGGATTCTCAGTATCACACCACACCAACGTCCAGCAGCAATGACGATGACAATGATGCTGGCAACAATGACAACTCCTCACTTTCCCTAGGACACCTTGTATAACATTTTGATTGATACAATTGCGAAGCATTCAACAGAATATAACAATACATCTTCTGATTCGACCATGGGGTTGCTAGTTTCATCTGGTTCCTTGTTCACTTTATGTATCTGAAAGAGCAGTTTTATGTATGAGTATAGCCCCCAAGTAGTTCTCACCGATCATACAAAATTTAATGTTGCTACTTTTGTTGTGGTTACTTTTAATACGTCTCAGCACATTCCAAAGCAGTTTAGTATTTGGATAAAAGTGTAAGTAATTCCATTGTTTTAAAAGCTAGATGTTGTTGTATAGGTCCGAGAGAGGTTATGAAAGAAACAGAGAAAAAAATGTGCAGCACTTTTTGCATGTCCTGCAACATAGGTTAAAGAGGTCAGAGCATGCTTTTATAGCTAAGCAATGGTGGTTTTTCAGGCCTCAGTTTAGTTCTTATGTTAATTCTTCATGCTTAATAATCCTTTTCTATGGAGATCTTATCATGCCTGTGGCTTCTTATTGGTCACTGATCACTTTAGAGTCCTTGTGAACCTGGAACACTGTATGGTCAGTTCATACATCATGACCTTTGACATTGGTTTGCCAGGACAGAGAGAGAAGAGTACACTGTGCTCCATGTATTTGTAGACTAACTTTGATGTCGCTCTTTGCTGCACAACAAATGACCAGCAAATTCTCTTAGATTGGTACGCCTTACGATTATATGATGTGTGTGGTGGTGCTCATGACACCGAGGCCACGCAACGAGTTGTAACGTAATTGTTGAGTGGGTGATGGACATTTGCTTAGAGGATGATGTGATTGTACCTGGCCATTGAGAATAGTTCACAGGATGTTTTTGTACTGGATCACCCTAACCATCTCCTTCCGCAAAGCATGTTTTTGAGACTCTCCTCTTATCCATGGGTGCACATATTTGACATTTCTTCATCGTTCCAGTGGTTCCTTATGGCTTCTATCAGATGGGGTCCAGGTGTCAGAACTTGTTCAAATACTATTTACCTGTTCAGTGTTAATTGAAGTTGAGTGGAGAAGGGAATCACAACATCTGGCAGAAAACTGGATACTCACTGATTTGTCTGCTCAACTCTTGATCTATTGTGCATCTTTGGTTTTACTTAAAACTGCATTATTCTGTGTTTACCCTTGGGGGGGGGGGGGGGGGGGGTGTTATTAACAAGATTGGCTATTTACCAAGCTATATTTTAATTGAACATTGAGGGTGACTCTAACCAGATTTTTGACATGCAGTCAGTAAATTCCATCACTGTGTCTTTAGTCACAAGGTAGGGGCATGGGCATTTTACAAAATGTGCACAGATGCATCTGAAATTTACCTGCCCTGTACAAAAATCCCCTTGCTACATTTGGTGCCTTGCAGTTAAATGTCACGTTATGCCATCTCTTCTTTTCATATCAGAGCTTCAATAATACCATGTCTGTTATTCAGGGATCCTATTTTGTGAGGGGTTTGACTCTAGCAAGCCTCTCAGTATGCCACCCCTCTATCCAATCTTTCATGTCCTGATGATCTGTTTCTATATTGGCTTTGTGGCTTGCTTACGGATCGTGGTAGGGTTCAAATTTGCTATCATGTACATTATGCTGGATTTTTGATTATAACAGGTTTCCATATCGGACATTGCTCGCTTTCTTAGTTTAATTTCCGATAGTGTCTTGTGAATTGCTCTTGCCTATTTAATGTAAAGCATTTAGTCGATTTTGCTAAATGTTACTGAAAATAAACCCCCTATATTTTCAGTCTAGTGCCTAGGTTGCCAACTGAGACTCAGGGAGGCTACCCACAGTCTGACCTTTTCTGCTATACCACATTGTTTAATTTTCTTGTATTGACCACTTACTGGGTCTAAGTTGCCTTGTTTGCCATGATAGCACATACTAAGCACCATTTTACTGGCAATACATTTTCAGTTTATAAATGCGTGAGCTCTGCAGGGTCCTGTTGGAGTCAAAATGTTATAGTCCTGCTTCTAGGAGCTGTTTTTGCTTGTAACTTTGCGTGACATAAGCAAAGGTTTGATTCGCAGTTTTTTGTGATGAAGTACACTCAGTGGTAGGGAGTGGACCGGATGAGATTGTTCTAGAACTGGAATCCCTTGAGTGTTGGTGCGTTTTTATACACACACATTTATGAGTACTCAAACTCCTCTCCAATCCTTTCCCTCCCTGGAAACGTTTGGGTGTTGCTAGGAGATTTAGCAATGCAAGTTATCCAGTGGTGCACATGCCATTCCTTTGTGGGCATGTCTGAGATTCGGTACTGTTGTGGAGTAAAGTGGGCCTTAGAAGTAGCGCATTGTAGTGCTATGTGCAAATTCAGTAGCCTGAAGGCTAGGCGTTCATGTCCTCTGCATTACCTTTGTGGTGCAAAGAACGTGAACATCACATTCTCCAGGTATTTTCAGTTTTAAGTAAACTCTGGACGCGAAGGAAGAGCTTTCCTTGTGTTTTTAAATTTTTTTATTTGGCATCACATAGTGAAAGTACTCCTTATCAGTGGGCTTTCACTTTGATTGACGCTCTGATGTTGTGGCTTATCTGAACAAACCTCCTCTTCCCCCGCCCCCTGTCACTGATCAATGCCGGACAGGTACCACAATCCCCTCCCTTCGGGGGTCGGAATACTCAAAGCCTAGATCCAATCACTAGATACCAAAGATTTTGTTTAAAGTTAGCAGTCACATTGGACATGGGCAAGTGACCCAGCTCAAGTCGGTGATTGGGAAGTTTTCTGCCAACCTGCCTCAAGAGGTGCGGAAAGAACCCCCACTATGAAACAAGGGGTATTTTAAAAAAAAGATCAGAGGGGTGGGGGGTTGGGTGAATTTTTTCAGGCTGTGATTCCAACCTGCCCACTCTGTGGGGCAGAAAGCCCAGTAGAGGGTAGGAATGCCTTTTTTATTTTACAGAATAAAACTATGTGGTGGGAGTAGCATTCCCAGGCATTGGACCTTACCCTCCACACAGAAAGGTTCCAACAGTGTTTCTGCCCACCTGTTGGGGCGGGAGGCTGATTTGGAGGGTTTACCCGTGTTTTGTCCATGCAGGTCACAGAAAGCCCATTAGAATCCATGGGTGATCGATTGATTTCACAAAATTAAAATATGGGGTGCTCCCCTCCCCTTGGAGCCTATAACGTTTGTAGTCCAAGGTCACACAGGACTCATTTATCAAGGCCCTAAGGTACTTTTCACCCTCAAGTAGGGAAGATACTGAAGGAATAACACAGTTCCTCGTGCCAAAAAAAAGTTTTCTATAGGAAAAGTGAACCTGCCAAAGCTAGTTTATTATTTGAGGCAATTTTTTTTTAACGAACTTTACTGCATTTTAAAATTTGTCTTACAAAATGAACATCATATACTTGGTGACATTTTACAATGATACAATTACACATGCACCTTTGTTCATGTTGCAGTCACTGTCATTTGCAAGTATGCATATTTATGCCGAACCGTTAAACTTAACTTCGACCCCCCCACCACCCTAACCCTTGGCAATGCCATTCATCTTTTGTGACTCATATTTATTGTGGTATTGGAATAAGTAGCAATCTGTATAAGTAGCTGCGATAGAAGGTTTGAAGCGTATTATATTCTGTTATCTTGGGTGGACTAGGGCCAGTCGTATTAACTCCTGTTGTGATTTATGTGTACATTATAATGGGGCTATCACACTCCCTGTGCTGGGGTTCGTCCTGTACACTGTGCTGCACTCCAGAGTAGTGTCTATGGTGTACTGCAGATAGTTAATCTGTGGCCATGTACCAAGATTCCATCAATATGTTTTTTTTTTTTTTTTTTTTTTTACAGAGGCCACGGTACTCCTCTCGATGTAGGGCCTGACTCTCTGCCTGCCCCCAGTCAGTTAACTTGTTATACCAAGTATCCAGTCTGGGTGCTTTCCACTGCCACGTAATAAGATAGCTTGCCAGTAATAGAGGCCAGTTTGGGAAGCGTAATACTACCCGAGATCCCTGCCGTCTGGGGTGTAGCCCTAGTAGACACCGTGCTGGTGTATTCTACTGTTCTCAACCCGTAAGGTCTGTCAGTGCCGTCGCTACACCTGCCCAGTATCTAGCTAACAGGGACCGGCCCATAACATGTGTAGTGGGTCGTCTCTGGAGCCTAACATCGAAGGCAATTGGAGGATACAGCTGGGAAAATGTTTGTAATTTTAAGGGGTGTTAGATATGATCTGTGTAGGACTAAAAACGGTATCAATTTAAATCTGGAGTTACGTGAAACCTACTTTCGATATTCTAATATGCATTCCCGTTCTTCATCTGGTATTTCACAAATTATGTCAGTTCCCCATATTTGTTTTAGGAATGTCAAGGATTTCACCAGGTGTGGTCGAATTATTTGATAAAGCCAGTGAATACTAAGTCTACCAGTTTTCATGACCTATAAGGATTGTATTAATTTGTGGGTGTCTTGTGTCTAACACATGCTTGCATGTGTTAGAAATAGGGACTCGGAGTCCATGTAGGTGCACAAATTCATTATGAGATAGCAGTGCGTGATCCTGAAACATTAACACTCCTTCACGATCCCATGGTTCCAGAGCTGCGCAGCAAGTGTCCCTGAAAATATTGGGATTCAACAAAGAGGAATATTCAGTGCATACGGCAAGCTATTTGCAGCGTATTTTAGCGCTAGCTTCCAGTATGTCAAGGCTGCATGTAGTAGAAGGAGCTCGGTGCAGGCACTCCAGGGCATAACAACTTGTAGAGTAGACAATTTGTGACCTGTGTTGGTGAGTAACCAATTTCCGACAAATTGTTACCAGCTAACCAGTATGTCAACCACTTCAGCTGTCCAGCTATACAGTATGATATAAAATCCGGGGCACCCAATCCCCCTCCGAACGTGGGTAGGTGTAACTTAGTAAGGCCCCCTTTTTGGGAGCCACTAACCCAGATGAGCGGAATACTCCTGCCGGTACCACCCCTGGCAAATTGACAAAATGGTACAATAGTCTCGGTAACATAACCATTTTGCTAGAGCCAATCGTCCAGCACCCGAGAGGGGCAGCGTGGTCCAGAAGCTAATTTGTGATTTAAGGGTATTGATCGTTCTCACTAGGTTACCCTCTTGTAAGTCCTTTGTGGTGTAGTAAACATGTATGGCCAAATATCGGAAGGTGTGAGTAGCAAGCAGCAGTTCGGAGCTTTCAAATCTGGGCCTGCAACATAGGCGCTAAAGTAAAAAGCACAAGACTTTTCAATGTTAATGAGGAGGCCTGACAAGGCCCCGAATGTTGTAAGCAGACGAGGTATACCCTGCAATCCGGTATGGAGATCAAGGAAGTAAATGATCATATAATCTGCATACAAATATACTGAATGGAACTCCTGACCCATATGTATACCCCCACTCCCTCGAATCTTGGTGGATATGCTGTGCTACTGGTTTCAGCACTAGGACAAATAACAGGGGTGAAAGGGGGCAAACCTGTCTAGTCCCACCACCTGGTAGGTGTCTGAAATATGTAGGCCTGTCTTAGCCCTTGCAGTTGGATTCCGATAAAAAAGGAAGACCCACTTTGTATATTCTTGTGGGATGCCAAATAATGTCTGTGCTGCTATCATGTAATTCCACCCCAGTGTATCAAATGCTTGTCGCACATCCAGTGAAACACATCATGCATATGGGTAAAGATCATGCGACGCAGTCATGGCCTGAAACATTCTGCTGATATGAGGTGTTGCGGCGTGTTATGAATATGACATGAGTCAATATTGCATATGGAAAGGCTGTGATGCCAACCTAGTATACCTGGGTACTAACATTCATTGGTAAATGTAAGTGCCTTACACCTTATTCTCTGCAAACTGGTTTTGAGTGCCACTATGTGTGTCTCAGTAAAATGTATTTTTTTATTAAAGGCCACTACTTCCATAAGCTGTGGACTGTGGTAGGAAGAAACAAAGTGTCAGTTGAGCAAACTGATAGTTAAGATATTTGATGAAAGGTCCTTTTGTTCATGCATAATATTTATATTACACAGTGGTGGTCGAAACTGTAGTTTTTTCTGAGTCACATCTTCCAAAGGAAGAGCATTTTTATGTTGTTAATAACTTTCCCACCATTTGTCAAATCTACATGACCCTTTCTAAAAAAAAAATAAGAATAATTCATCCACCTCAGCGCCTTCCTGCAAAGATTGAGGTGATTGGTCAGAAGGAGGCTGAGAAAAAGGAGGATGGGGGCAAAACAGTTTTTTTCCCAGGCTTTTTCCGTAGGAAAAATAAGACAACTATACAGAAAAAAACAGCTGAACAGACGTACACCAAATTTGACAGAAACTATAGGTTTATCCAGACAGCATGCTTATTGTGATTTTGTGTCATATTGGCGAAATTAAGGTTTAAAATTGATAGATATCTGTTCCTGCAGAACTAGCATGAGGAAAAATGACAAAATGCGCAATCTGATTGGTCACTCTCGCAAGATACCCGCATGAGGGCGCAATGTGATTGGCAGCCCTAATATGAAGAAAAATGTGGCAGCAGCCATTTTAGGACTCTAGGACTGCCAGAATGCTCAAAAACAAAAAAAGCACACACCCCACATTGGGATCCCTTGCCCTGTAGACCTAGTGTGGAGAAAGGGGGTCACATAGGGACAGCACCCTGGGGGCAAAGATTCTCCAAAACAAAATACTTTAAGTTTGCTGTGGTCCTGCTAGAGTCAGCCGGCCCACTATTTGGTCCCATGTGACCCTGCAGGACTATCACAGGAGTCCTGTGGGACCCAAAAAAAAAAAGTGGGCTGTGGTCAACGGCTGTATGCATCAAGGTGCCAAGCCCAAAGACTGTTCGTGGGGAGGTTTCAACTCTGCTGCAAGGCACCAGTCCCCGCCATAAAACCACAGAAGTTTGTCAATTGTACATAAATGACATAAGTATAACTTTCCCTGCTGTGATGCACTGCTTAGGACCTCGCACATTCAACCACTGCTAACATGGTGTAAACTTTACTTATGTCAATTGCATACAATTGGTGAATTTCCCTGGGTTTATGCTTTTTAAACTGTAGTGCTTTTTTAGTGCGTATCTAAGGTTTTTACACAAGTTAAAATTCTACTACCTTTTTCAGATGTAACTTAGCTTTAACGTTTGGTTTTCATATGCATACCAAACATAAATAAAATCCATTGGCGGGTTGACACTTGGTATGTATAGTTAGGTCAGCGTTTCTGTAAGAAATACTTTATTTTTTTGCCTATTTCTGAAAGTTTTGGGATGATCTGTCAGCCGAGGGGGGGAGGGGGCCAAAACGCAAAATCCAAATGCATATTCAGTAGACTTTTGTCAGAACTATTTCTGCAAAAGCTGCTGAACAGAATTACACCAAATTTCTCAGGAAGCTAAATTTTGGTTCACAGACTACGCTTTGGTGTAAATCTGTTCAGTAGTTTTTTTGAAAAAATTTAGTTACAAAATATTTACATATCTGGACGGTTGGGTCCCATTGACTCCCTCAAGAGTATCACCAGTGCACCAATTAAAAAATAGAGCTTTCTGATTGGCCCAGGAAGCTCTTGCACTGTGAGAGCAGCCGGCTGGGGCCACAAGTTCGCTTGGACTCCCCCTGCGGCCCCCAACATTTGGTATGTGGGTGCCACAGGTGGGCACCGGGGCACCCACTTCTGGCCTCGGGGTGGGGGGATCAATGAAATCACAAATGATGTCAGAAAAAGTGATGTAATATGTGATGTCATAAGTAACGCATGGTGCGGGCGCCACTTACACTTAGCCCTGCTAATTATAACTGGTGAATTTCTGTGTTTTTTAAGGTCAAAACATTATTTTGGCGCTGACATAGTCCCCTACCTATAACAACATTTTATCCCTTTGTTTTTGCTTTCAGTGAATATATATGTATATGTGTATCTATATATAGTCACTGAAAAAAAAAAAAACGCTTACAGGGACGTTATAGTTAGGATCATGTTTTACATGCACAAAACCATAGAAATTCAACAGTTATGGTTATACTTATGTGAAGAAACTAACTTAAGTTATAGTTTCTTAACCTAAGTATAACTGCTGAATTGCTATTGTTTTGTATGTATAAAGTAATATACAATTTCGAAGCATTAATCCAACCACTGCTGCCAGGCCCTGCAACCTACCCCCCTATGTGCAGCCAGTCCATTGGCCATGCACAGCGGGGATTTAGTGTGCAAGTGTTTTTTTTTTTTTTTTTTCTTTTGTTTTTTTTTCTTTTACCCCCCACATGCAGGCAATCCAACACTGTGCACACGGGGTTTGGTGTGTGAGTGGCTGTGTTTTTTTTGTTGTGCGTTGGATCCACTGATTCATTGTGAAGGTATACTGTGTGAGTCCTCGCATAGGCTCTAAAAAAAATTGTTGGGTAATTTCTTGTCCATGAGGGGTCCCATATACCCCCTCCATCTTTCCTACGGGATCAGGATACCTGTATCTGACCTCTTATGCCATTTTTCACTTTGTCCCCAAACCTTCTGCCCCTCTGGGCCAACTGAGAAACAAGATGTCAGCAGCAACTTTTCTCTCAGGTTGCAGCCAGCCAGTCAGGGCCTTGCTTTTGGTTCTGGATCGAAAGAGGATCTGCATCCCTAGATATACTTAAATATTTTACCTTTAAAAACTCCGAAATACCACCCCCCCCCCCCCCCCCCCCCCCACACTCCCCCTTCTCATTATTCTCTTAACAAATTGCCTCAAAACTTTCAAGGCAGAAGCTGAAGTGAGTGGCAAACTAGTTCTGAACATTTCACGAAGATTTGTGAAACAGCACCAAATTCATAGGCAAAACAAAAATGCCATTCCTCTGGAAATTAGATGTAACTATGTAACTACCTAATACCTAGCTATAGATATTCCAACTCAGGCTCTCCGCATAAAGCCTAATCACAGCAGGGCGGCCACGGCGCTGCGGGGACAGAGCACCCCGCTACATATCCAAACTAATTTCTCCAACAAAAGAGATGCGCCGCTATGCCAATTTGCAGCATTGGGAAGCACTTTATTCACAAAATTCTGACGATAATAACAAGCGTTCTTTCCTTAGCATCTAATGCACATACTGTATACCACTTGCTGCGATGTGGTTAAAATTTTAATATCCTGCAAATAGGGACCCTGATGCTTAATTTATCCTGTGAATATTCCATTTTTAGGTATCAGTCTCAGTAACTAAAGCGTTTTAGTTTCAAAGGAACACCACTCTGTATAAAAACGAAACCACTTATTTTGCCAGATGTCCCCTTCATTTGTTTGTCCTGAAGAGAACCTCACACTTCAATCGGGTTTGAAACAGTCAACATTTCAGCACACAATCTGATGTTGGCATAACAATTTGAATGCTGATATAGCCCAATTCTGTGTGCTTTGAACGCATACTTGAGTGCCTTTATTAGATAACTACAACACTTCTACTTCTACATGATTCCTCATTGTATACACTATTTGTATATGTCTTGTATTTTATGTCCTTTTAATAATACTCTATTTTGAGTTTAAATTGCAGTCCATATTAAATCATAACTGGGGTTATAGTGCATCCTTCATGCTTCCATTAGTTGATTGTGGAAAAATTATTTTGGCTTATTGGAATAGGTAAATGAAATCTAGATGAACCGTTGTTTTGATTATATGTGTTCATACCACTATCTATGAAGATTTAGGTCAAGGCACCAACTGTCTTTTGCTGGCAGGCTAATGTCGCCAACTAAGTACCCTGGAAAACATGTGGACCTTGTTTGCTTTTTTCTTTAATCATTCTTCACAAAATAAGAGACTGATCAAGAGTTTGACGTAGAGGATACTCCATTACAACTTCGACAGAGTACCCACTGTCTGCCAAGCTGTAGGTCAGCTTGTCTGATTTATAGATGTGCGGACTTTAGCTATGTCAGCGACAGAGGCTTCTCCAGCTCAGTCATTGACATACTCCTCAGACTCTCATTGAGGTTCAGATATATCGCAGTCTGTCCAATTTATAGTGGACAGTGTTATTCTTCTTTTTTTTTTCTTTCTTGCTCTTCATCACTGCCACGGAAAGGCTGGCAGTGAGGGACTGTTAAAAAAAATAATAATAATAATAAATAAAAAATAAGCAAATAAAATAAAATTACCCCCACACCATGGAAGTTGTGTCTTGCCATTAGTTTTACTTTCTCCAACAACGAACTCACGCTTTTATTTTTTTTTTATTTGGAAAAAGTAAAATGTAAAAGATTGACAGTTGGTGATCATGTTCGACAGAGCATCCGTCAATATTTTACAACATTTAAGGGTTCTGCTGTGATTGCGGAACCTGCCAATGTTTATAGTTCTCCACTGGGCTGACTATTGAATCTGGCTAATGAAGGACCCTCTGTAAGGTGGGAGTAAAATGCTCCACTATACCAACTGAATTACCTCAGCCTGCCAAACTTTCAATCAGCCCCTAAATCTGTTACTCAGTTTACTGTTGCCAATAAAAACTCACTTTCACTCTCGAGTATGTTACTTTGTTCCTTGTGTGAAATACAGTCAATGTACATTTTGTGCTTTTACTGCAGTCAATGTAATCCTTTGAATCATTATGGAAATCCGATGTCAAGTAAACCTTTACTAGTAGTAGGTCCTATCAGTGATTCAAAAGGCACTCTCCACAGTATGTTGGTGTCACCTGGTGATTTTTATTTTTTGTATTTTTTTTCTTGGTTCGACCAGAAAATAACAAGAGGGCTTTTAAACTCTTGTAATTCTGCAGAATAATGAGCATGAGCAACTGAATTGAGTCCCTATTTACACCAGGTCTATTCCCAAAATGGATGCCCCACTGAAATTATACAATTTGAAGTTCCATCTGTAAAATAAATGTCTTCTCAACAGTCTCTATTACATTTAGTTGCAGATTCATTTGTTCCATAATTCACAAATAAGTCTCAAATGCTGTTCTGTACGGTGATCACTTCAACAAAGAATCTCAGCAGCCTTGTGTTGCTCCCAGAAAGAGTTACTTTGAAGTGAGACACCAACCTGATGATCCCTGAGGTTGAAAACAAAACTAAGGAAGGACATTTCATGATAAATGAAGTCAAGAGATGCAGCAAGCAACTAGCCTAGGCTTGAAGGGTGTACCCCAGAGGAGTGGTAAAATCAAGTCAAGGTTCCCCTAGGGCATTACAAACAGTTTGTGAGGGAGGGTGTGAGGTACGTTTAGTAAATATTATCACAACAGGTGATTTAAGCAGGGGTGATTGATCCAGCAAATGTAGAAAGCTCCAAATGTCAGACAATGTACGTTTTGCAGTGCCCATTGCAAGGCCTTGCTGGACTGAAGACAAGACAAGACAAAAAGACATCGGACAGCTTCTCTTTTAAAGGGTCTGTGTCCGAGCAGCATACCAGGTTACAAACTTGTCCTAGCACCCAGCGTAGATGGATTCATGGAGGGGCATCTAGCAGTGAGGTTGACATTCATCACTTCAGATCAATTGCTGCCGCTCAACATCCATGCATCGAGGTGTAAAGTTGTGGATGTTCCATTCCATTAGGATTATGTGTCATTTCAAGTGCTGTCCCAAGGACTCCAACATGCAAAACTGTTGACACTGCGTGTTCATGATAGTGGCAAAAAAAACTAGCTGAGGGTCTCCCCACTTGGTGAGTACACCCTGTACCGCCAGAGTATGTAAGACGCCACTTTTAATCTGCTTGTAAAATCAACAGACAACATCTGCTCAGTTCGTCCGTTCTGGCTTTCAGGGGTTGTGCTATGGGATTGACAATCGGAAAGATGTTCTGGTGCTCCAGCTACCTCGAGAGACACAAAGCCTCTTCACACAGAACCCCTTTCTGCCCTGCTTGTTGCACTACCACATGGAGGTGGTGGTGTCCTTGAGAATGTGTGTCAACCCTCCCTGGATTGATAGCAGGAAAGCCTTCAGGGCCAGACATAGGGCTCGTAGCTCCAGGAGGTTGCTTTGGAATAGATCATCCACTGGGGATCAGAGACCTCTGATCTCCACTTCCTCCAGGTGACCCGACTCTCCAATCCAGTAGCAATGCGTCTGCCAACACTGTCTGCTCCGAGTGAAGGCAGGAGAGTGGTTTGCTGCAAGACAGACTGATTGGTCAGCTACCACTATATATATTGGGTCGTCTTCTCCAAGACTTGAACAGTGTTTGAAAGGTAACCTTGATGTGAGGCCACTGGGAGTTTAGTTTCACGTCCAGGCTTCCATGTTCCACTTGGTGTAGTTTACATGGAGGATACTTAAGGCTAAAAGGCCAAGAAGCCTCTTAACCAAACTCGCAGAATTGAGCCTAAATTATTGGAATCCTAGCTTGACTGTCCCAGATATTTTGCTTTTAGGGAAAGCCTTGTACTCCACTGTGTACAGGGTTGCCTAATGAATGGAAGCCTTCATAATGGAATTGGGTGGGACTGTGGTTCGTTTATGAAAGCCTCAACAATGTTAGGAGTTCAGAAGTCATCTGGAGGTGGTCCACGACTGACCGCAGCTAGCCTGCCTTCAGCTGCAAGTCATCAACGAACAGGAATAATGAAGCTTTTTACCCCCAAAGATGGGCAGGGACACCCATCATCACTTTTGTGAGCACCCGAGGGGCACTGGTGATGCTGAAGGAGCTCATGGCCCACTTTGAACCACAGGTAATGTAGGACTGCAGGTTTAGTATATGAAAATGATAAGCCAATGTGAGCACTTTAAATTTGTCCTTCTGCAGGAAAATGTTCAAGGGTCAGAGGTCCATTATGGGCTTGAGGCCCATGTCTTTCTTTTATTAAATGAGTAGTGGAAATAGCAACCTCTGCCTTTCTCCAAACTGGTACCTGATAAATGTTACCATTGGCAAGCAACATGATTACGTCCTACCCTGAGATAGACATTTGTTCCTCCTTAATTCATTCTGGTGTGTGAAGAATATTGGGTGGGGAAGAGAGAAACGGTAAGGAGTAGCCCTTTTGAACAACCTACTAGACCTATCTGTCGGATGTGATGAATCATCACCCTGGGAGGAAATGTTTTAGGCATGAGTGCTGGGGACAAGTTAAAGCGGTCAGTTGCCTGTTGTAGCAGAGGAAGATGATTTGGAGGACTGGTGCCCTGTGTGCCTGCTGCCTTTCAAAGGGCTGGGCTGTCTGCTACATCACTGGCTGTGAAGGTGGTTGTTGCGTATATACCAGCCCCTAAATATTTAGAACCAGTGGGGAAATTGCTTTGCAAGGGTCAGCGGCCCCCACAAATGCACTGTAGCTCTGCTATCTTTAAAGTGTTCAAGAGTGAATCAGCCTTCGCTCCAAAGAGGCAAAACCCACCAAAGGGCATATCCATTAGCAGTGCCTGTACAGCACCAGAAAATCCGGTTGATCTCATCCAGGCATGGCTGTGAAGTACAACACTGATAACATCTGTACTACCAATGTAGTGTCTGGGATGAAAATCTGGGCGGACGACATACTATGTCATGTCCTGCCTGGTGTGAATCATCTGAGCCAAAGAGACCATAAGGACCTCTGTGACTGCTGGCAATATCTCACTAGCAATGTCCCAATGACATTTTTAGTTGGCCCAATTGGCCAGACTTACTTTTACAGATGACAGGCTGGCAGACTGGAACATTTGCTTACAAAGGCATACATTCTTTAGGATTCTCTCCAGGGGTTTGGCCAGAGATGTATTAGGATTCATGTTACTGATCAAAGCCTACACAATGAGACTTTCTGCAGTATAGTGCTTAGTGAGAAAATATCGGTCACTTGGCGCCAGCTTATTTACCCTAGCCACCTGCTGTCAGGCGCGCAAGAACATGTTTTTGACTAGGAGGCCATCAAAGTGTCTGTCATTGCAGTAAAGGGCAGTAGGAGTTTAAGCCAGTAGGATCATTTTTAAATCTGTCCTTCCGTAGGTAGGTAATCAAGCGTCAGAGGTCCATTATAGGCTTGAGGTCCGAGTCCGTTTTTTGGGACCAGGACATAGTGTAAATAACAAGCCCTGCTATTCTCCAAATCTAATACCTGCTAAATGGCACCCTTGGTGAGCAACAGGCATTTGTGAGAGAGTCTTTAAGTGGAAGCAAGGGCTCTGATATTGCTGGCCCAGGCTGCAAACGTTCCGTCAAAGCATTTCGTCCTTGTCTCAGTAGAAGGCAGCTGTAATTCTAGTGCATTAGCTGCCCACTGAGCCGTCACTGCAAATGAGACCCTTTCTTCTGTTGGTGGACCTTGTGAGAGTCAAGCTCTGTCACAGGTGAGGTATCAAGAGCACTGGTGTTTTTATAAATCCAGGTCTGAGGCATCATAAGTATAATGAGAGGAGGCAAACCGTCCCCCTGCAATCATCAGTATCCTGAGACGCACCCTGTTCTTCCGCAGTATCAAAGACCAGCCTAAAGGCCAATGGATCCTTTTCTGATAGTTGTGACGTGGTAGAGAAAATAGGTTATATTCAAGCTGGTTGAGCTTTTCTAATTTTGAGGCAGGGTATCAGTTGCACTTGAGCAAAGTCTATTCTGGGTCAGACGTGAGCATCTTCACCGGATCGTCGCACAGTGCCAGTGGATGTCGCATTGTTGCCTGGGCGTTGCAGACTGGCGTGGATCTCGTGGCCAGAGGGGAAGTCTGTGCTTGAGTCAGTACGGCCCTGGTAATGTTCCCAAGACGGCAGGTGGCACCAGGGAAGGACGCGCAGGTGGTAATCTGACAGGAAACCCCTGCAGTTTTGTGATGCCTAGAACTGTATCATCCAGGGATGGAAGATTTGTGCCATGGCTGTTTGAAGGCATCTATCTGCCTTGGGGTCTGCTTTAATGAATCCAGAATGACTGTTGTGATATGTATGTGTGTGTTAGTGTATCGAAAGTACTTAGTTCATGTAAGTAAGTAATTGAGGCTAGCAAACACACTTATTTACAGGTGTTTTGCGGCTAAACCGATTCTTCAGGTTGTTAATGAGTCCATGAAAAAGTGCTTTGTACTGTGAACGGTCTGATCTTCCCTGTAGTCGAGTGATTTCGGGGGATCTGTGTAGACTTCAAGACTAGTTTTATATATACCTACATGTATTTTTCCAAATTGTTAACATCTTAATGTGTAGGTTCATCGAGAGTCGCAACAGTGAACACGTTACTAGACATATTGTGTTCTGCGTACAAGGCTCCCCTTCTGAGTGTAATCTCAACCTACTTTCCTGAATTTGCAGCCTGATGAAATTTGGTAGTCACAAACCTGTACTACTTATTAGAGCATACACAAGCGTGACTGTGTAATACACCCACACAAAACCCGAAAACCTTACAACACATGCAGCTCTGTACCCTTACAATAAGTACACAAAAATACCCGATCCTCAGACCAGACTTCCCATAACATAACACAGAGATCACTATGTATCCTGGCTATTTGTACATGGCCGTTTATGATTGTGTGTTGCTAATGTACACGTGTACTACAGTTTAGTTCAGCTGACACAAAGGGCAGTGACCCATACATCTGGTGGCTGTGTACTGACTTCACTGTAACTGTTACCCATGGACGTTTATTTGCGAACAATCTTTCAGAATAGTGGATTCACGTCCTCACACGAGGAAGAAATAGAAGTCAGCTATTCGGTAGCATTTCATCCCTTCTCTGGCTGTTTATTTTTAGCATCCACCTTTGGGAACTTTAGAGATCATTCCTATTCCGGCAATCTAATACCAAAGAATCTGAGACAATTCAGTTTTCCCAGCGTTTACATATATTTTTAATAATTTTTGTGTATGCAGCCCTTCGATCTTGCATTCGTCCTCTTTTCTTATGTGTGGACGTTGCCACAACCGTTGGCAAGTCAGTAGGCCTCGCGTTAATATGTTAAGAGATGCAAACATAACTTGCATGTTTAGTTGCATTAACACTTGAAGTCAGGTCCGTTATTTTTGACAGTTCTTGTTTTATTTTGGAATTATTACGTGTTGGTGCTGAGTTGATAGCTCCCTGCATGTCCTTAGAGTACTAAGCGTAGCAATAATGAGTTTGCATTGATGGATCATCGGTAATATTTCGGACAACCTGTACATACGGAATTGTCTTCTTTCACGTAACCATACTGTTGTACTGTAACCTGCCAGCCAACGAGGTTATCCTGCAGGAGGGTAGAACCTTCTTTTGTCAACAAAATAAACATGAACAGTTGTCCTCAAACATCAACAAGATGTGTTTTGTGTGTGTGGAATGCCTCACATCTATTTGATGTGCCACATATAAAGTGGAATGAGAGTTTCCGATGATTCAACATTTGTTTTTGGTGACACCCATGTGAACAGACTTCGTTGTTTTCAGGTGCATACATTCTCTGGGTATAGAGGTTAAAAATGTGTTTTCTGATTTGCCCCATTCTACCACACCAGCAAATTTAGAAGAGTCAGCAAGAGTACTAAATAAGTGATGATTGAGGTGAAGGTAGTTTTTAAATAGCAGAGGCAAAGCCAGAAGGTCTGACTTGCATTTTGAGACAAGGTAAATGGATTTTACAGATGCCCTATGCAGTGACCAAAACAAACCAAAAAGCAATTATTTTCTTTATTTATTGTATCTACAAGATAAAGATTTTAATGTGCCATGGTTCAGTGAACCTTTGAGCCGTAAAATAGTCATTTAGGCATTGAAATACAAGTAATCCATAGGAAGCAGATTGATACAGCAAACACAGTAGATAGAGGTTAGAGGAAAATAGTCCTCTGGGCATATCCAAAGATCACGAAGTATTTTTTTAAGAATTGTTAACAATATGTGAAGTCAATATTGTACTGTCAAGCCAGACCTTAAAATAGTATACATGAAGTTGGAAAGTCTTTTCGCACAAGAATTGTGCTCACTGTGGAAAATAAGTGAAGTCTTAGGCTTGGAGCAGGTCAGGGTGGGAGTGAAGGAATGGGGGTGCAATAAAGCATGAACAGGTCGTTTTGACTGCAAGACGAAGATATGGAAGAGGGGAAAAGTGTGTGTGTTTGTTTTGATGATGTCATGATGTAATTGGTGGATTCTGGTTCCAGAACATGAGAGGTATAAAAGAACTGCAATAGGATAATGAGTTATCTGGAGTGGATCTATGCATGTGTACATATATAAATTTGCATATTAAGTTGTCAGATTCTTTTAGATGCAAATTGAATTCAAGGCTTGTATTGTAAGATAAGTCTGTGTTGCTAGGAAGTGTTTGGATGGTTTAGACTTGCGTGAACAAGGCTGTATAGACCTAGTTTTATGCATTGTGTTGAGTGGTTTTACAGGTATCCCGCATGTGGGGTTATTGTGGGCGAATTTAAAGGGTTTGAACATGTGACTCAGGTCAAACAAGGAATACAAATGACACACTAGTTAAGAGTGGTGCAGTGTCTGGAAAATTTGACAAGTAAGCTTGACAAAGTGAGCAGAGACCCTATAATTGATTTGGGTAAATAAACTGTACACATAAAACACATATTAAAAATAAATGTCGATCTGACACTGAGTCGAGAGATGCCCCCTTCGTTAGATTGACAAATTATTTGCAGTGCTGAGCCAGTTAAAGTGCTTTTTTAAACTGATCTCACAATCAATTTACCATAAAGTGGTTTTCACCAAAGAATCTTTGCATTTAGTAGCTTTTGTCCCACCTGATAGTCTTTCAGAATAGGCACCTTCCAGTATAATCTACCTGTTTTGATGCCTTCCACATAGCATGATGAGTGCTCTCATTGGTACTGGATCCACAGTAATGAAATAGGTTAAAGCCAAGAGAAATTCGCTGAGGTGGAGTGCTTTGGGCATGTAATCTTGTGTGATGGTGAAGTAATCTGGGCCCACCTCCAGAGAAGAAGGGTTCTGCTATCTAACACCCTTGCACAAGGACTTAGTCAAGGCACTAATAAGAATTAGAAATCTAATTGGACTGCAACCCACACACAGTTCACTGAACACTAATGTACAGGAGTGCTTACCGGTGCATATCAGACCAACAAGAGAAGTTCAGGGTCATGAATAATAACACTAATAGCGGGATATGCATTTTACAATGTATATTTTTAAAGTCCTAATCTAGAGCTCAAAATATGAATGGCAACCATACAGAAAGCAAAAAACGAATGCAACTAAGTATGTTATTATGGTCTGCAAGAACAGTAGAAATATTTGAAAAATGATTATTGAATTTTTAGCATTTTCTCACCACTGGTCTTTTTCTAAGCACTATGCTAAATCTGGCTAAAGCAGTGAATAGCAAGCCATTATGCGATGGGAAACAGTCTTTACATCGTGATTTTTACATCGCAGTACATTTACGATGAATTTATTACCACACAAGTTTTTGCCACATATAGGCCTTTACCACACATACTTTTACCATGCATTCAAGGTGAGTATGGGAATTTGTGGGGGGGAATCTCCCCCCAAAAAGATGAAAAATAAATGTGTTCACATTTATTTACCTTACTAATACTTACCTTAGTTAGACTAATAATACATGGTAATAGCATGTGAGGTAAAACACAATGCGTGCTAAAAAGAAAAAATGTGGAGTAAAAAATGTGTTGTAAAGGCATGCAATGTTTTTACTTGCGTCGTTCTGTCTTACAACTTAGTCAGTTTTCTCAAGATTGATCGCCCAGCATACCTGCATTATGAAGTAGCAAGGCAGCTGTTCTATGTCACAGCCTGTTCAGGGGTGGAAATAAACTGTGACAAGCTGAAGGCCATTTTTTCGCACTGTCCCCGATGTCACCTCCGACTGGGGCTTGTTGGTACTGCAAACTGGTGTGAATTCTGGCATGATAGTCCTCGGGCAAAGTCCCTCTCTGACTATGCTTAGATGCCTGAGAATGTATAGTATCTGATTTCAGATTTTGCCTTTTAATATGAAAACAAATGTATTACTTGCAGACACTGAAGCATCAAAAAGTCTAAACCGTCATGGCGACCAGTGCATCATCTCCATTGTCATAATGATTACAGTTGATCAGCATTACAAACAATAAAACCATTTCCTCTTAGACAGTACACAGATATAATGCAGATATTTACAAAAACATGTCCAGTAAAAAGCAATAAGTGAACATGATGCAAATATTTCTACACATGTCTTTAAAACTTCACAAGTTTTATGAAGGAGACAGGACAGTCTGCCGGTACCTAATGATAGGAAACCATGAAGCTATAATGGGAACTGTCAGTGTTCATGATAATGGTATCAAGACATGAATCTGTTGGAGTCCTACAAAGCGAAAATAAGCTTGTATTTGATTGTCAGCGTGAGTGAAATAGACATGGGTGACTGGGTTAGGATCGAGTTGTGTGCTAAGGTTTAGTTCATCCATGATTGATCAAAAGGTCATTGGTTTGTTCGGGGGATGGACAGTGGTGGATGTTGAGAGGCTTGTCAAGGGGAAGAATGGTTGCAGTCAGTGGTTTCTGGTTGAGGCACATTCGTTATGTTGGAGTGTGGATCCACCCCTAAAGTTGCACAAAGATTGTTTCTTATTTCTCCTTCTTTGTTATTTCTCATAATATATTTAAGAGAGTGTCTGAAACAGAAGATGGCAGTGAGAACTGATCCCAAGACCTGTGCGGGCAACAGAGTGGCTGTTATTCCAGATAGCAATGAATCCATTGACATATAGGAGTGTGGAGCAGTAGGTCACAATGTGTTATGGGCACTAACCGCAAAATGCAGTGGCAGCTGGCAAAACTTTTTCTTGACGCAGTAATCCCAACAAACTGGGAGTAATCCAGGTGAATACACAGGAGCAAAGACTAGGAAAATGGCTTACATGACTGCAGTAGAGGAGCGCCTTTGCAAGAGGACTTGAGCTGCTAAAGAAGGTTACTGTAAACCTTGTTCCTTTTGCTACCTCGCTGCATCATGTCAGTGTCTACTAACAGAGTTTAAAACATTTGAAGCAATGTAAGATTTATCAAGGGGTCTTATTTTGTAGTCTCTTCGACATAATTAAGACATATAGAAAATATGGTTCCAATGATAATAGAAGGTTCGACAATGAACTTGGTAGTTGCGTGGCCAGGACCCTAATTTCATTGACTCCTCTTTCGGAATCTC